>NC_054477.1:19427576-19742040 GCF_017639515.1 Carcharodon carcharias
GGTAAACCTCCTCTGCACCCTCTCCAATGCCTCCATATCCTTCTGGTAATGTGGTGACCAGAATTGCACGCAAAATTCCAAGTGTGGCCTAACCAAGGTTCTATACAGCTGCAGCATGACTTCCCAGCTTTTATACTCATAAAATATTTTATACTATATAAAAGGCTGGAGCAGGTCAAAAACATTGTGAGGGCTGATGCCATGGAAGGATTTGAACACAAACATGTGAATATTGAAATTGCGCGTTGGAGAACTGGGAGCCATTGTGGATCAGCAAGCTCGGGAGATGTTTAAACAGGTCTTGGTGCAAGTTACTTTATAGAAAATAATAAAAGGGGCACAGTAGCATGATGGTTATATTACTTGACTTGTAATCTGGAGGCTGGAAAATTTAAATTTAATTAATTAAATCAACCTGCACTAAAAAGCTAGTATCACTCGCAGTGACCATGAAACTACTGGAGTGTTGTAAAAACCTATCTGGTTGACAAATGTCCGTCCTTTAAGGAAGGAAACCTGCAATCTTCATCCGGTCTGGCTTATATCTGACTCCTGACCTGCAGCAATACGGCTGACTCTTAACTGACTTCTGAAAATTATTCAAATAAGAAGAATGACTGACAAGAGAATCCTTGAACTTGCAAAGTGAAATGATCAGTAAGCTTACCCTAAAGGTGTTATTCAGGAGTTTTAAGGAAAGGTATCTTGGTTGTTAACCACTGGAAAGCTTGATAGTAAATTAAGACTCAGTCAAAGATGAAGGAATTGTGGGGTGATGTGGGTGAATGGACAGATTATAAGCAACAGAGGCTGATCCAGTGTTGATGAACTGTGGAGGGTTTATCACCTATGTGTATCTGTTCATACTGCAAGGCAGTTTCTGTGACTTCATTGGAAGTAAAACAGGTTGTTAATTCACTAATAGCCATTTTACACTATCACTCAGAAGCCAGGATCATGCCCATTAAATCTCTTCCATTTTAGACAGATATGGAAGCATGTTTCAGCTTATATTTAACACATTCAAAGTTGGTGCCAAGGTAGTATAAATGTATACCACATTAGGAACTGGGTGTGCAGTGGTTTAAATTTAGCCCAGACTATTGGAGACTCTGATTTGCATGTTTTTGTCGTTATTTTTCTCTCAAATTCCCTCCCCTCTTTTCTTAATTGAGTCACGTTGATTTATGGTTCCACCAGCCCTCTGGTGCGTTCACATCCTTAAAAGAAATCTCAGCAATGAGTGTCAGTGGGTTGTTCCAAAATGGGAGACATTTCATGTAATTCCAATGTGCACTTTGCATTGGGGGGTCACAAAATTGAAATCACTGGCAAGAAGCCTGAATGATATTTGCCCTTCCTAACTCAGGGTTGCTGAAACCAACTGCGACTGTTAGCCAGCACACTGTTAAGCTGAGTTCAAACCTGGGATCTTCCTGGTCTCTATGGTTCAGTGCCATACTGGGAAGTGCATTTACCCACATAGCCGATAGAACTGCTTCAACTTATGCTGCTCTCTATTACCCTGTTTATTTGTGCATTCTATTGCACAATTTTATCCTCCTAAGAGGTCATTTTCTCTGCCTCTCCATGCTGTGCGATTTCCAGAGGATTAATCTCTTCAGTGGCCATCTTATTGTTACAACAACTTGCATTTATACAGTGCCTTGAACGTGGTACAAAGCCTCAAGATATTTCTCAGGGCATCTGACATAAAACTGAATCAGAGAAGGAGCTGTTAGGGTAAGTGGCCAAAAGCTTGGTGGAAGAGTTAGGTTTTTAAAGAGCATCATAAAGAAGGAGAAGCAGTGAGGTGGACAGGTTTATAGAATCACAGAATTATTACAGCACAGAAAGAGGCCTTCGGCCTATTAAGTTTGTGTTGGGTTTCTGAAGGAGTAATTCATTTAGTGCCACTCCCCTACTTTCTCCCCATAACCCTGCATGTTCTTCCTTTTCAGTTGACAATTCCTTTTTGAAAGCATCAATTGAACCTGCCTCCACCACACTTTCAGCAAGTGCTGTCCATATCCTAACCGCTCGCTGCTTTTCCTCCTGTCACCATTGCTTCCTTTACCAGTTCCTTCTCCACCGCCACTTCCCACCCCCAACCCCACCCCCCTTCCCCCCAACCACCCCCCACTCAGGGTGCTCTGCAGCTGATCAGTGACAGCCTTGACCTTAGCACTAGGGAAGCAACATAGCATCCTGGCCACAGAAACGCCTGTCTGTTCCCCTACCTATTGAATTTCCTAGAACTATTGCTTTTCCAGTCTTCTACATGTACAGCTTAGCCAGCCGTGGTGCCATGGACTTGGCTCTTGCTGCACTCCCCAGATGAACTATCATTCTCATCAGTATTTGGAGCTGAATACTGATTGGAGAGGGAGATACACTCAAGAATTCCTGCGCTGCTTGTTTCTTCTCGGCTGTCTGGTAGTCATCCATTCCTTCTCTCCCTGCATATTCTTAAGCTGTGGGGTGACTGCATCTATAAATATGCTATGCACAGAAGAAATTTGAAAGCTTAGAGCCTAGAAAGTTGAAGACACAGCTGCTGATGGAAGAGGGAATGCATAAGCCAGGATTGAAAGAATACAAAGTTCTCAGAGAGAGTTGCAAGTCTGGAGGAGCTTAAAGAAATTGCAAGGAGTGATGCCATGAAGGGATTTGAACACAAGCATGAGAATATAAAAACCAAGGTGTTGGTGGACAAGGTAGATGAACAAGCTCGGGAAACAGGTACAAGTTACCTTATAGTGAAGTACAAAAGGGGTGTGATAGCATGGTGATTATGTTAATTGACTAGTAATGCTGAATCCTGAACTAACGATCCAAGGGTATGAGTACAGATTCAACTATGGCAACTGGGAATTTAAATTCAATTAATTAAATCAATCTGGAATTAAAAACTAGTATCGGTATTAGTGACCATGAAGCTAGTAGATAGTTGTGAAAAGTCATCTGACTTGCCATGTCCTTTAGGGAAGGTAATCTGCTGTCCTTACCTGGTCTGACTCCAATCCCACAGCAACGTGGTTAACTCTTAACTGCCCTTTGAAGTTGGCAAGTAAGCTTCTCAGTTGCAGTCAAGAAGGTGGCTCGTGACCACCTTTTCAAAGGCATTTAGCGATGGGCAATAAATGCTGGCCTTGCCAGTGATGCCCACAGCCTGCGAATGACTAAAAACATATTTTATGAAAGGAATTTAACCCACTTAAACTGTTGTTTTTCTGCTTATGCACACTTAGTTTCCCAGATCACAGGCTGTTCCTGACAAGATAGCAGCCAGATGCCCCTTGGCTCACAGAGCCTTTCAATGCCACTTTCTTATCTCTACAGGAATAAATTGTATAAGACAGGCCTTTGTTAACTTTCAATCTGTTTTTTGTATGATGAAGTTCCCGGTCTCCTCTTTGCAACTTCCTTTATATACCAGTTGTAGGTTAGGAATCAACCAGGCTAATCTGCATCCTACCATTTGGTGACATAGCCTTTTGTTTCCTACATACTTACTGCTATAAAACTCCTAAGCTGCCATATAATCAAACAGGCAGATTTTCTGAATCCCATTGTGTAGCTCTTCATCCTCTTTACAAGTGATTTTTATGAGAGATAGTAAGGCAGAATTGCATGTAAAAATACTATTTGTGATAGAGATTATATCTTGTTGGATTATCTGTAATAAATGGCAAGACATGTCAAATCTCATGATTTTTCAGTGAAATTAAGCCTTTCTCCCAATCTGGCGAGAGGGCTCTTTTAAAAAATTTTTCAATCGGGGAAAGCACAAACATAATCCCCCACTACCACAAATTTTGCAGTCGAGTATCCCGTATTTAGGGACATCACAGGTGTCAGCACATCTGGAGTGCAATGAGATAGCCTCATCCTGGGAGAACAACCTTCATGATCATTGTTTCTCCCCTGAGGGGGCTCTGAGGTGACAGTATTTTTCACAGGTGGCTATTGTTATGATCCTAGCTGATGTTATTACTGAACAAGGCAGATCCCAGAATGGACCTGGCTTAATAGATCATAATTTTGATTTTTTTAAATTATGGAGGGTACTTATTGAACAAATTCACAGGAGTCTGCTGTTGACTTTTTAACAAAAGAATAAAACATTTTTTAAACAGGAAACTAACAAATTACACTAGATGACAAAAAGGTCAGAAAGATTTCAACACAAGGAAAAAATGATTCAAAGTCACGCTATCCCTTTTTTCCCAGCAATACTCTTACAGACCCAACACTCCAGTGAAGCTGTACCATTATTTCTGCACCGAGACTAGAGCTGGTTCAGTTGCAAAGAGTTTCTTTTCCAGTAGATTTCTGAACATTCACTAGCTGTCCTTCCACAATTGGTATCTCCCTTGACATATCCAGAAAACTCACTGTAAATTCACTGTTAATTTAACTTTAGAGCAATACCTATGAGTTCCTTAAATTCATTTCCTCAGCAGTCTGGCATCATTTCCAGCTAGACAGAGTCTTAGACCTTTTACGTCTTCACTCTGTGGTATATAAATACCAACTGAACTAAAATCTGCCTTTCTGTCACTCCCTGTGTCTCTGTGGGTCTCTCTCTGATCCTCTGTTGCCAGGCAACAGCACCATTTTCTCCCCTTACTTTTTGTATTTGTTTCAACTTCTCTAAACTACTAACCCCTTGGTAACCCATCTCTTCACTGCAAGAGTCATAAAACCTCATTAAAAATGCATATATACAAAAAGGGCCTGGAGAGTTGCTGGCTCTGTCTCAAAAAAACACTCTAAAATGAAACAAAACCCAGGTTTCACCTTTCTTAACACACACATAAAAAAAATAAATTAAATTTAAAGCTATATCTTGTTCCTAACACCCACAAATACAAATATAACTTAGTTAAAATTATCTCTAGTTCCTAACACCATATCCTTGGGGAACACTTTTAAGCTGTTAACAATTGTTAAGTTCTTCATTCATTTTGGCTGACAGCAGAGCAATCTTTAGACCGGCTTCGAATTGAAATCAAAATTAGACAGTGATTACTATCCTGCATTTTCCAGCGTTTTCCTTTCGATTTTCTTTTGGTTACAGAAAGTCCCCAAGCCCTCGAAGCTGCTATTGGCTTTTTAAGTTAATGTGCTTAGCCCCTGACTGCTTCCAACAAAATAGCATTTATCACTCTTAAAGAATTAAATATCCCACAGACTAATTAGTTACAATTACTGAATAGTTTATAAACCCTCCTACACAACTTTTGCATCAAATATTCATAATATGACAACACGTTACATTTGCGTTAAATAAAGTCATATATAATAGAATGGATTTTATGTTATATATCGCTTTATAATCATGTTTTTATGATGAAGTTCATTAATTTGTCTCTACTTCTACAATTTAAAATGGTAACTGAGTATGGTCTTCCTACATCTAAACACAAGGAAAATAATCCTTTTCGTGTCCAGATGACTAAACACTAAAGCATGCTCATGTCATTGTTGTTTCTATCTGCTTAAATGGCATTCTGTTACTAGGATAGTTTATATTAGGGAGAAAGAGCACTATTGATTTTCATATAAGTGACCCATAGTCTGGAGATCCAATTGCAGTGGTCCTGAGTGCTGTTATATTTGGTGCTTTTCATCTGGACCTTAGCTTCCTGTGTTTACATTGTAAAATCTATGCTGTATCCCAACAATGAAATGGCTCCAGGAAAATTTGAATCTATAAATCAGCTGACATGATAAGGGAGATTATAGAGATGTAAGTTGTTGTTGTTGTTGAGATTGTTTTAATAATGTTAACCTAGGGAGCCAATGGACAGAGTCCACTCTCCGACAATCAAAACTGCAGAACTAACAACGTGCAGCCAGCAGCATTAACACTGGGGGCTGCTGATGAGTTAAAGTGGGGCAGGAGAGAGTGGTGATGGTTGTCTCTTTCTGAGATGGTTGCCAGTCAAAAGGCCCCTTCCAGAGTTTTGCCTCTCATGTCCATCCTTCCCCACTGCGCTGACCAACATGCCCCCCCCTTCCCCCCATGCTGCCTCTCCAGCCTGGCCCCGGCGAGACCCTGGATCCTCCAGTTAGCCAGCAGCACTATGAGGCAGGACTTCCTCCTGAAGATATACTGAAGTCCTACCTCCATGCTAATTAAAGGGCCATCACCTGAAAAATTAAAGTGGGGCAAGCTGGCTAAATGGAGATGCACTCATCTCCGACATTTATGCTGCTCTCCAAAGCTCGGCCCATGGTGATCATGGATCTTTGAGCACCACATTCTCATTCTACTTTTATAGCCATTGGTGAACTATGGGACTAAATATGGCTTCATAGAACCTGTGAATGATTAAATAAGCATCAATGAGGTTTAAAAACCACCTGTCAATCTATATTTGCTTTATGTTTGAAAAAAAAAACTCATGATTTTTACAACAAGTCTCTTAATCTTTAAGAGTTAGTCTCCTGAGACGGTGGAGCTGGCATCACTGAGTGGCACCCCACCCTAATTATGTGGCATCATTTTATCTTGTTTTTCCCCTAAACTCGTGTGCTTTTGCTTGCTTTCAACTTGAACCAATGAAGGTCCCTTGAAGGAGATAGTGTATTTGTGTTACAGCCAGTGATGATGTGTTTTGATTATCTTTTATTGTCTTTGTTCCAGCGGCAGTATAGACTTTTGTGTTTTTATTGGTCTGTTTTCTGTCAGTGCAATTCACTGGAGGCTGTAAATGTGACAGTACCACCAGATGTGGTTATGCACTTTAAAAAAAGTAGTAAAATGTGTCATCCGTTTCTTTAATGGATCATTCACCTTTAAGGGCGTTGGGAAGGACCATAGCTCTATATAAATCAAACTTTGGAAATGAAAGGTGATAAATCATCCATGTTATTCTCTTTATTGTAAGGAGAATAAAACCAATCGTGAGGAAGAATATCATTAAAATTCTATTGAAGAGGTCAGAAATGTATTTTCATTAGATTTTTAATCCACTGTATGGTGTGCAAATCTATTATCGCTTCGAGTGTGGGATAAGTATTTATTTTGTAACATATCACTAAATCTTTATGAATTACAAGCCATTTCTGAGGTTTTTTAATGTATCTGTGTGATTAGAGAGTTGTGTTGTTAGGTTAACTGCCTTTAATCATCGCTATTAGAGATTTGCCTTGTGCAATAAACTGTAATTGTTCAGTGGCACAGAGTGGGGCTCAGTGCAAGTTCAGCCTGATGAGCGATGTTGAGCTGAGCGGTACTGCTCTGAGGACACTACCTATAATAGCAAGGGATAGAGAAATCAGAGAACAGGGCTACATTTAGAAGACCCTGGCACCAATTGACGGACAAGGGCTTGCCATTGCCTGGAGGCAGCCCATTCATTTGACCTCTTAGATTTAGCGATGTTAGCTTGGTTAGTACATCATATTACATAGTATTTCCACCACAGAAACAGACCATTCAGCCCAACAGGTCCATGCCAGTGTTTATCCTCGACAAGAGCATCTTCCCATCCTCCTCCTCCTAATCCCATCAACCTCTTCTATTCCATTCTCCATCATGTGTTTATTTAGCTTCCCTTTAAATGCTATTCAATGCAACTACTTAATGTGGTGGCGAGCTCTGTTTTCTAATCATTGTCTGGGCAAAGAATTTTCTCCTGAATTATGTATGGCATTTATTAGTGACTATCTTGTATTAATGAACCCTGGTTCTGATCTTGCTTTCGAGTGGAAACATCTTTTTTTAATATTCTTACATGGGATGTGGTCATCGTTGTCTAGGCCAGCATTTATTGCCCATCCAGTGTATGTGTTGTAGGAACACACCTAGTGTTGTTAAGAAGGGAGTTCCAGGATTCCAGGACCCAGCAAAAGTGAAGAAATGGCGATATAATTTGTCATTCAAGTCAGCATGGTGTGTGACTTGCAGGGGAACTTGCAGGTGGTGGTATTCCTATGCATCTGCTGCCCTTGTCCTTCTAGGTGATGGAGCTCACAGGCCTGGAAACTGCTGTCAATGGTGAGTTGCTGTAGTGCAACTTGTAGATGTACACACTGCTGGCACTATGTGTACTGCTGGAGGGAGTGAATGTTGAAAGTGGTGGATGGGGTGTCAATCAAGCAGGCTGCTTTGTTCTGGATTGTGTCAAGCTTCTTGAATATTGTGGAGCTGCACTCGTTCAGGCAAGTGGAGAGTATTCCATCGTATTTGCGACTTGTGCCTTATAAATGGTGGACAGGCTTTGGGAAGTCAGGAGGTGAGTTACTTGCCACAGAATTCCTTGCCTCTGTCCTGCTCTTGTAGCTGCTGTATTTATATAATTGGTTCAGTTCAATTTCTGGTCAATGGGAACTCGCAGGATGTTGATAGTGTGGGATTCAGTGATGGTAATGCCATTGAATGTCAAGGGGAGATTCTCTCTTGTTGGAGATGATCATTGCCTGGCAATTGGGTGGCACAAATGTTCCTTGCCACTTATCAGCCCAAACCTGGATATTGTCCAGGCCTTGCTGCGTTTGGACATGGACTGCTTCAGTATCTGAGGAGACGTGAATGTTGCTGAACATTGTGCAATCATCAACGAACATCCCCACTTCTGACCTTATGATGGAACGAAGGTCATCGATGAAACAGCTGAAGATGATTGGGCCTAGGACACTAGCCTGAGGAACTACTGCAGTGATGTCCAGGGACTGAGATGATTGACCTCCAACAGCCACAACCATCTTCTTTTATGCTAGGTAAGGCTGCAATCAGTGGAGAGTTTTCCCCCATTCCCATTGACTCCAGTTTTGCTCGGGCTCCTTGATACCACACTCGGTCAAATGCTGCCTTGATGTCAAGGGCAGTCACTCTGACCTCATCTCTGGAGTTCGGCTTTTTTATCCATGTTTGCACCAAGGCTGTAATGAGGTCAGGAGCTGTGTGGCCCTGGTGGAACCAAAACTGAACGTCAATGATTAGGTTATTGCTGGGTAAGTGCCGCTGGATAGCACATTGATGACCCCTTCCGTCACATTGCTGATGATCGAAAGTGGACTGATGGGGTGGTAATCGGCCTGGTTGGATTTTGTTATGACCAGTCCGCAGGCTAAGACCCCAATTTGTTAAGATCCCAGACGAGATACCCCAAATTCTTAACTTTCTGAACGGGACCCCAAGTTTGTTGTGCTCCCAGATAAAGAGGAAGGAGTGACTCTGCTTCTTTATTCAACCCCTTTAGCTGGTCGCAACAAGGTTAACTTAAAAGGGAATACCTTTTCCCAGTTCAAATGTACTTATGTTTTATAAGGAGCCAGTTTAACCAGGCTTTTTTGAGTCAAAGAAAGAGTAAGTTTATTAGTTACTAAAAACCTAAGAAAAAATAATAAAAATGCAACACACATACACACAAATCAGAAATGAGAAGTTGAGTCCAAAAGCAGAAGTTATAAAAGATACACGAATCAGTCTTTGGCTTGTCTGTGAGGCATAGATGGTGAAATGTTGCATCTGTTAAGTTAAGGCTATTAAGGTGACTCTGGTAGAGCTGACTTTGGCAGTTGGTTTGGAGACACTTGCCCCTGCAGGTTAGCTGAAGAAGCTGTCCTATTTGCTTCTTTGATTGTGGCTTTGCTGACATTTTTGTTTATTCATTCATGGGATGTGGGCATCACTGGCTAGGCCAGCATTTATTGCCCATCCTTAATTTCCCTTGTTCAGAGGGCATTTAAAGAGTCAACCATATTGCTGTGAGTCTGGAGTCACATGTAGGCCAGACCAAGTAAGGACAACAGATTTCCTTCCCTAAAGGACATTAGTGAACCAGATGGGTTTTTATGACAATTGGCAATGGTTTCATGGTCGTCATCAGACTTTTAATTCCGGATTTTTTTTATTGAACTCGAACCCGAGTCTCTGGAATATCAGTCAGTGACAATACCACTATGCCAACACTTGCCCCTAGCAACAGAGAGAGGAGAGAGCCTTTGCCTACAAGCTGCAAAGGGGTGCCTAGTAGATCTACTACTGCTGTGATTCTCACTAGCACACAATGGCACACTGAAACTAGAACACACAGATCAGGTTTGCGGCTAGCTTTTTAACCCATTTCATTGTGTATCCCTGGAAGGGAAATAATAAACATGTCTTTCATCCTGGCTCAGTTTTATTTCAACTCGGATCGTTTCCACATCCTGTGATATAACTCAATAGGAGGTAGTTTCTGCTGAGATGTGGTAATCAGTCTCCATTGTCCCTGCAACCACAGGAGATTAACATTCAGTCTTTTGCATTTCATCTCTTCCTTTCAAGTGTCTTTGTCAGAAGTAAGCTTTGACACCATTTTAGGTACGATATTCCATAGTCTCTCTGGACTAGTCACGAAGTATATCCACAAAGGAATTTTCTAGAAAGTGGTTGCTTTATATTCTCAGTGATTTTTTGCTTGGTGTCTTTGCTTGTATGTCCTCTTTAAAAAACACATGTCTTCCTTAAAAAGTTCAAAATGCTAGCAAGTAATTTGGGGCTCTAATTTACTGTTTTTGTGGACAGGATATACAGTGAAGATACTGGAGGACTGGAGAAATGCAAATGTAGTTCCATTGTTTAAAAAGGGACCAAAGGAAATGCCAAACAATTATAGGCCAGTTAGTCTTACATCGGTGGTGAGCAAGTTAGTAGAATCAATCCTGAGAGATAGGATTAACTGCCATGTGGAAAGGCATGGACGAGTCAGGGTTGGTCAGCATGGATTTGTTAAAGGAAGGTCTTGCCTCACAAATTTGATTGAATTCTTTGAGGAAGTGACAAGAAGGGTTGATGAAGGTAGTGCAGTGGATGTAGTGTACATGGATTTTAGCAAGGCATTTGACAAGGTCCCACGTGGCAGGTTGGTCAGGAAAGTAAAAGCCCATGGGATTCAGGGTAATGTGGCAAACTGGATAAAAGGTTGGCTTTGTAACAGGAAACAAAGAGTAATGGTTGATGGATGCCCTTGCGAATGGAAAGTTGTCTCAAGTGGTGTTCCACAGGGCTTGGTGTTGGGACCCTTGCTGTTTGTGTTATATATTAACGATTTGGACATGAACGTGGGGGGCACGATTGGGAAATTTGCAGATGACACAAAGATTGGCTGAGTAGTGGATAGTGTAGAGGATAGCCATAATCTCCAAAACGATATAGGTGGGTTAGTGGAGTGGGTGGTAAAATGGCAGATGGATTTTAACATAGAGAAGTGTGAGGTCATACATTTCGGGAGGTCAAACAGTTCCAGGATTATACAATAAATGGGAATATGCTAAGATGGGTAGATGAAGTGAGAGATCTTGGCGTACAAGTACACAGGTCCCTGAAGACAGCAGTTCAAGTAGACAGGGTTGTAAAGAAGGCATATGGAATGCTCTCCTTCATTGACAGAGGTATAGAATATAAAAGTAAGGATATAATGTTGGAATTGTATAAAATACTGATGAGGCCACAACTGGAATATTATGTGCAGTTCTGGTCACCACATTACAGGAAGGACATAATAGATCTGGAGAGAGTGCAGAAGAGGTTTACAAGAATGTTGCCAGGGTCAGAAAAGTGTGGCTTTGAGGAGAGATTGGATAGGTTGGGGTTATTTTCCTTAGAACAAAGAAGGCTGAGAGGTGACTTGATTGAGGTGTATAAAATTATGAGGGGAATAGATAGAGCAGACAGGATAAAATTGTTTCCCTTGGTGGAGAATTCTAGAACCAAGGGACATAGATTCAAGACAAGTGGCAGAAGGTGTAGGGGGGACATGAGGAAGAACCTTTTTACGCAGAGGGTAGTGGGTGTCTGGAATTCGCTGCCCAAGTTGGTGGTAAAGGCAGAAACTCTAAACTATTTTAAAAAGTACCTGGATTTGCACCTTAAGTGCTGTAAGCTGCAGGGCTATGGGCTGGGTGCAGGAAGGTGGGATTAGAAAGGGCACCGGGTGTCTTCGGGCCGGCATGGACAAGATGGGCCAAATGGCCTCCTGTGTTGTAACTTTTCTATGGTTCTATGGACAATTTTCCACATTGCTGGATAGTTGCCAGTATTGTAGCTGTATTGGAACAGCTTGGCAAAGGGCATGGCTAGTTCTGGAGAGGAAGTTTTCAGTAATATTGCCAGAATGTTGTCAGGGCCCATAGCTTTTGTAGCATCCAGTGCCTTCAGCACTTGAAATTACGTGGAGTGAATCAAATTGGCTGAAGACTGACATCTGTGATGCTAAGAGCCTCAGGAGAAGACCAAGATGAGTCATCCACTCGGCACCTCTGGCTGAAGATGGTTGCAAATGCTTCAGCTTTGTCTTTTGTATTGACTTGTCGGGCTCTCCCATTTTTGAGAATGGGGATATTTGTGGAGCTACCTCCTCTAGTTAATTGTTTAAGTGTCCTCCACAATTCCTGACTGGATGTGGCAGGATGGCAGTGTTTAGGTCTGAATCGTTGGTTGTGGGATTGCTTAGTTCTGTGTATTGCATTCTCCTTCCAGTAGGCAGAGCTAAGCAATCCCACAACCAGTGGATCAAATCTAAACTGATACGTATGGATTGAGAAGGTCAAATGCACCTTGGGACCTGATGATCCTCTTGTGGATCAGAGTGGATGTGGATAAATTTTCTTCAGTTTCAGTATCTTTGGGAGTCAGTAAGTATTTATGTTCATGTATGGCAGGCTTATTGAGTAGGGAAGTTCAATACCATGCAATTGAGCCCAAGACTCCTGCTCTTCCCAAAATCTGTTGGTTCCCTTTGTCCCAACAAATGGTCCCTCCCCTCAATTCAATCCTCAAATGGAATTCATAGTGATTTTCTATGGTAGATTTAGACAAGTTATTGGCAGCAGCCTCAATGCCTTCCAGTGCATTTGAAGGTGCAATTCTATTTATCTGGCCTGCTGAATGAGCTGGTTCTCATGGTCCGAGTTTCACTCTAGACTTGACAACAACTGCAGTTGTGGTTGCTGATCAATGTCATGTTCATGACTGTCATTCTGTCATATATTTTCTCTGAGCTTGATGTCAGGAAAAGTCCACACACACCAGCAATTTGGAGAGCTCATGATAACTGAGAGCACTGATTGGCTGTGGACAGAAGGAAATGTCACACCGATCACCCTGTGCCACCGCCATCGACTGTCCATCTTCGCCAAAATCGGGGCTGACACTCCAGTGTAGTACAGAGGGAGTGCTGCACTGTTGGTGGTGCCATCTTTTGGATAGGATGTTAAGCCCAAGCCCCGTCTCCTTCTCGGGAGGACTTGAAAGATTGCATGGCATTATTTCAAAGAAGAGCAGTGGGGTTATCCTTGATCACCTGACCAATATTTATCCTGCAACCAGGACACTAAAAGAGGTTACCTGGTCATTATCGCATTGCTTTTTGCGGGATGCCGCTGTGTAGAAATTGCCTGCCACGTGTCCTACATCATAACAGTGACTATACTTCTTCAGTTGTTCATTGGCTGTGAGATCTGAGATTATGAAAGGCTGAAACCTCTAGACTTGACTATTTCAAGCGTTCCAGGTCGAACTCCCATCTTCCACCCTTCATAAAGTTGAGCTCATTCACAAGTCTGTGGCCTGTATTTTAACTCACACCAAACTCCATTCACCCATCACCCCTGTGTGTGCTCATATACATTGATTCCCAGTTGAGCAAGGCCTCAATTTTAAAATTCTGATCCTTTTTTTCAAATCCCTCCATGGCCTTGCCCCTCCATGACTCTTTAGTCTCCTCCAGCACCATAACTCCAGGGGGAGGCAGTGGCTTAGCGGTATTGTCACTGGTCTGCAATCCCACTATGGCAGATGGTGAAATTTGAATTCAATAAAAAAAATCTGGAACTATAAGTCTGATGATGACCATGAAATCATTGCCGATTGTCATAAAAACCCATCTGGTTCACTACTGTCCTTTAGGGAAGGAAATCTGTTGTCCTTACCTGGTCTGTCCTACATGTGACTCCAGACCCACAGCAATGTGGTTGACTCTTAACTGCCCTCTGAACAAGAGCAACTAGGGATGGGCGATAAATGCTGGCCTAAATAAATCCTAGCCAGTGACGCCCACATCCCATGAACGAATAAAAAAACCCTCTGAAATATCTACGCTCCTTCAATTCTTGCCAATTTTAATCATCCACCATTGGTGGCTGTGCAATTAATCAAAGGTACTATTATAAATGCAAGATTTTGTTAAATAAATGCGAGTCTGGTCTTTCTATCAGTGTCTCACAGCCTGTGGTGCTGCAGTACACCTCAAGAAGTCTTGTGGCTTTACAATATTTTCAGAGTCTCTTGAATTGAGTTTGTGTTTGTAACACTCTGCCATTGTATGTACTGACCTGAATAGAAAAATCTATAAAGCTCATTGATCTTGTTTGTTCCACAGACCATGTAAAATCTGCCCAGTTGTACATTGCCTCCAATTCATTAAAGAGCGTGAATGCTCTACAGAATTTCTCTCTCTTGCCCCATGCAGTCAGCTAAAACCCCACAACTCACCTCCATTATTCAAACATTGTATGGTTGCATTCCACTGATGGCTGTTGCATGCTCAAGGACACTAGCAATTGTTCTAACCTTTTGACTGAGAGTATGCAGTCACACTTCAGTGTGAAATGCAGGTCAGACCTGCTAATTGTGGGTCATTTCTGCTCTTTGGATTAGTTATTTGCATAGGCCTTTCAAAAGTTCCAGCAGGAAAAATCTGAGATTATTATAATACTTGGCCATTGAATGTTGTAATATAACAATATATATTCATTTCTAAGAAGAAAGTGAGCTTTTAATATTCATAAGCTAGCCACCAGTACTAGATGGAATGGATGTATTACAAGTTAAAGGGCAGTTTTCACTGCAGAATATAATAGTCTAGTTTGCTACATTTACCAGTTGGCGTCAGAGGATCTTGCAGCACAAAAAGGGGACCATTCAGCCCCTCATGCCTGTGCCAGCTCTTTGAAAGAGCTTCTCAATTTGTTCTACTCACCTGTTCTTTCTCATGTCCCTGGAATGTTTTCTTTTTCAAACTGGTACAAAAGATTGCAGAATTTTAAGTGCGAATTTGGTTCAGTGCAACTCCAGCTTTCACAATCTTTTGTGCTAGTTTTAAAAAGGGCTTCCCAAACTGTGGGTCATGATCCTCAGTGGGGTCGCGAGACGAGATTTTGGGGTTGCAAGCTCTGAGGTAGCAATGGCTGCTGTGGAGCTCGGACTGAATGCTAACAGATGTGAGATCCCTTTAAATCCTTGCACTTTTTTCCAATGCTGGGCATGGCCTAATGGACAGATATTTGAGGCCAGATTCCTGTTGGAAAAAAAGACGGTGGAAAAAATAAGTGTTTTTAAAAAAAGCCCTGCAGTTTAAACACTTGGCACCACACCCAACCTCACGCACCCGCCACTGCTCAGCAGCTGAAGACTGTCCCCAATCAACAACTTTCATAACCGCCCCCCACACCCAATCTTCTCTTTGGGGTCATGAGAAACCTGGGGCATTAAAATGGGGTAACACCAGGAAGGAGCTTGGGAAGAACTGCTCCAGATGCTGTCTCGCCCACTAAACTGGTCACACTCCCGATCACATTAATTACCATTAGAGTTTCTGCTCGTTTACGGGCTTTTGAGTAGGATCTAACAATTAAGCTGCTTCTTTCAGGGATACGAACGCTACAGTAACTGGTACATTTTAAAAGATTTTAAATAAAGTTTCTTTAATATACTAAGACTTACTGTTAATATGTTACTGTTACTAATGTACAAAGGATTACTGTTTCCCAATATTACTAACAAATGATTATGTGTTTTTTAAAGTTATTTTTAGTAATTTAAAATCGGGTTACTCACAAGCAGTGGATTGACTCTGTGATTATTTTTGTGATAATCCCATTTTCAGCTGTATTAACCAAACTGTCAGTTTGCACTCTTAGATATATCGAGAAACATTTTTAAAGCAAAATTTGTTTTTTTTAAAGAATATAAAATTGAAAATGCTGTCCGTTTGTTCTGATTTGTAGCAGATTTTGTGTGCAGCAATTATACAAATGAGCTGGAATGGAAACACATAAAAAAAAACCAGTTGGTAAAACGGGCATAATTTTGGCTGCAATTTGCACCCATTTAGTTGATTGTGCCCAAGGGAGAAATTCTACCCCATAGTGGATAATTTCCACTTTGCACAAGCTAAACTGAGTTAAAAATGGAGAAATCAGCTCAGGACAGGTAACACATATACAGATACAACACCACGTTCCTTGCCCCAAATTGCCAATAAATAATGCTACTGGACATGAGGGTAGCCAACTCTGTTTAGATGCAATCTTCCGGGTTTTGTCTAATAACCTTACATCTCCCAAAACCATGCCCCGCCAAGCAGCCTTTTACTCCCCCATAGTTAATGCTTTTATAACTCATGAACAAATGTCTTCAAAGAAAATGAAAAAAAAAACAGAATTGTTTTAATGCCTTTATGATTTCTCTACTGTGTTAGACATAGTATTGCCAGGGAGATTAATCTTCAATTCATGGAGATTCCAGGGCAATCCGGGGATGGGGTGGGGGGAGGGCGGTAATTAGCAACCCTACTGGCCATAGTTACAAACATATAGAAATTATGGACAGGAAAAGAACACCCAGCTTGTTCCTAGTGTACATATATTTTTTAATTCTTAAATGTGCAGTACAGACACTTTCAGAGTTCTGAAATATAAAATTGATTTCTAAAAGATACTCCACATAGTTCTGGGCCCTAATTTTGATATATGAATGGGTATTACGAAAAGATAAAGCAATTTCCAGAATCTGAAATGCTATTATCTTCAGGCCATGTAATCCAGAGTCTACTTTATCCAAACATGTCACATACATTTATCAATGGCCTTTTGTGTTCTCTGCCATTTCTCTTTATTTTCAGATGGCTACAGCTTTGTTTCCACCTAATACCACAGCTAAATCAAGACCCAATTTTCCACCTACAAGGGCTGTGTGTGGGACTTATACCTATTGACATGAACCCTGCACCTCAACCAGTCAGGAGCTGTATAAATTAAGTACACGCGAATCACTTAATGTCCTTGTCCCCAGAAATGTTGTTCATCTTTTGAATATTGTGGGGGTAGAGGAAGATTTTGTTATTGCAAACTAATGTTTTTGACGGCTGTCTGCAGTGGCCCCAGGCTAAGGGCTGCTGGTTAGGCTGTGTGACAGTCACATATTGCCTGTAAAACTAATTGAGATGTGAACACTACTTTTAAAAAGAAAGCCTCGTGAAAAATAGACACTGTATCTTCAAAATAGATTCTGGAAAGTCAGGTGACTCCTTTTGTCATTTCTGGACAAACAAAGACAATATGTCTGGGAAGTTACTTAAAAATGCAAATGGATTTCCCAGGTACAAGTTGACTACCCCTCAGAATTTCAAAGAAAGCTCTTTAAAAAACAATGGCTGCAAAACCTGTAGGCCCCATGAAGATGGGATGTCAAATAAAGTCTTTCAGTGAACTAATCCTAAGTGGAATGTTGATGAGATATCAATCATTACCCATCTCTCCCCCCATTGTGAATCATTCACATCAGCTCCAACCCATTGTGTGGATAATGGAATGCATTGATCCTACTATCACATGACTGAAACTAGCTGGAGAGGAGGGTCAGTACCATATTAATCCGCCAGGGAGCCAGAAAGGCAGGCTGGGACCAACACCACTGGGCAGAGATCACCCAGTAGAACAGAAAAAACCCTGTCTTTAAAAGACAGTCATCTCAGACAGTAGAAAGGGACTAATTTGCTTTACCTGCAAGATTATATTTCTCCACGATGGAAGTTTGGTCACAATTTCATCTGAAACAGCCGGGAACTTCCAACCTCCGTTTGTCTTCAAAGAACCAGGAAAGGATCCTACAAGCCAGCACTGTTTTCAACTTCCATCTTAAAGATTTGTTAAAGTGATTTGCTTCTTGATACTTTGTTAATACTCTAAGTGCATTTTACACCTCTAGAAATCATATTTTCTTGTGTATCTGCACGTTTGAAAAGTGAGTGTTTGTTGCGTTTACAGTTCGGGTGTTGTGAAAATAAACTCCTTCCTTTGAATTTAAACTTACAGGAAAGCCTGTTGATGCCTGTTCTTTAACGCCACAGCACTCAAAACACATCTTGTCCTGGTCAGCTAAGAGGTGAGAAAAGGGGGAAAGTTATCCCGCACAACTCTCCCCATCTGTAACACATGCATGTCGACACAGTATTCCTTGGAAAATCCAATTTTTTTTATTCATTCACAGGATGTGGGCTTCGCTGGCTGGGCCAGCATTTAATGCCCATCCTAGTTGCCCAAGAGAAGGTGGTAGTGAACTGCCTTCTTGAACTGCTGCAGTCCATTTGGTGTAGGTACACCCACAGTGCTGTTAGGAAAAGAGCTCCAGGATTTTGACCCAATGACAGTGAAGGAACGGCGATGTGTTTCCAAGTCAGGTTGATGAGTGACTTGGAGAGGAACTTCCAGGTGGTGGTGTTCCCATAGAACCATAGAAAAGTTACAGCACAGAAGGAGGCCATTTGGCCCATCTTGTCCATGCCAGCCCGAGGACACCCAGGTGCCCTTTCTAAACCCACCTTCCTGCACCTGGCCCATAGCCCTACAGCTTACAGCACTTTAGGTGCAGATCCAGGTACTTTTTAAAAGAGTTTAAAGTTTCGGCCTCTACCACCAACTTGGGCAGCGAATTCCAGACACCCACTAACCTCTGCGTAAAAAAGTTCTTCCTCATGTCCCCCCTACACCTTCTGCCACTTATTTTGAATCTATATCCCCTTGGTTCTAGAATTCTCCACCAAGGGAAACAATTTTATCCTGTCCACTCATTCTATCTATTCCCCTCATAATTTTGTGCACCTCAATCAAGTTAACTCTCAGCCTTCTTTGTTCTAAGGAAAATGACCCCAACCTATCCAATCTCTCCCCGTAGCTACACTTTTCTAACCCTGGCAACATTCTTGTAAACCTCCTCTGTGCTCTCTCCAGAGCTATTACGTCCTTCCTGTAATGTGGTGACCAGAACTGCACACAATACTCCACTTGTGGCTTCACCAGTGTTTTATACAATTCCAACATTATATCCTTAATTTTATATTCTATACCTCTGCCAATGAAGGAGAGCATTCCATATGCCTTTACAACCTTGTCTACTTGAACTGCCTTTGGCCTTCTACATGGTAATGGCCCATGGGTTTGGAAGGTGCTGTGTAAGGAGCCTTGGTGAATTTCTGCTGTGCATCTTGTAGATGGTACACACTGCTGCTACTGTGGTGGAGGGAGTGAATGTTTGTGGATGTGGTGCCAATCAAGCGGTCTGCTTTGTCCTGTACGGTGTCAAGCTTTTTGAGTGTTGTGGGAGCTGCATTCATCCAGGCAAGTGGAGAGTATTTCATCACACTCCTGACTTGTGCCTTGTAGGTGGTGGGCAGGTTTTGGGGAGTCAGGAGGTGAGTTACTCAACACAGGATTCCTAGCCTCTGACCTGCTCTTATAGCCGCAGTAATTATATGGCTAGTTCAGTTAAGTTTCTGGTTAATGGTAACCCCAGGATCTTGATAGTGGGGGACTCAGTGATCGTAATTCCATTGAACATCAAGGGGTGATGGTTAGATTCCCTCTTGTTGGGGATGGTCATTACCTGGTACTTGTGTGGCACAAATGTTACTTGCCACTTGTCAGCCCAAGCCTGATATTGTCCAGGCCTTGCTGCATTTGGACATGGAATGTTTCAGTATCTGAGGTGGAGCGAATGGTGCTGAACATTGTGCAATTATCAGCGAACATCCCCACTTCTGACCTTAAGTTGGAAGGAAGGTCATTGATGAAGCAACTGAAGATGGTTGGGCTGAGGACACTACCCTGAGGAATTCCTGCAGTGATGTTCTGGAACTGAGATGACTGACCTTCAACAAGTGCAACCATATAATCAAACACCGAACAATTGAATATTACATCTTTACCCCCTTGTAAACTAAAAGACCTTATTTTAAATTTGACCATTGAAAACAACAAACATATGTACATTGAGTCATTTCGTATATTTAAAATGTCAATTTTCTCTGAGCATAGAAATAGTCTTAGAGGTGTGAAGGTTCTTGGTGATGGCATCAAGATGAACTTGAGGTTGTGGTTTTCCTTGATCAGCTCGATGAGGAAGATGGCCAACATCACAGTCATTCATCGGAGAAGGAAGTGTATCCTTAGATATCCTGAGAGGCGGTGGCTTGCTGGTATTCTCACTAAACTAGTAAGCCAGAGACCCAAGGTAATGCTCTGGGGACCCAGATGGTGCAGCAGATGGTGGAATTTGAATTCAATCAATAATGAAAAGTCTAACGCTGACCAGGAAAACATTGTCGATTGTCAGAAAAACTGATCTGGTTCACTAATGGCCTTAGGAGCCTTTCCTTTAAATCTGTCATACTTGTCTGGTCGTGCCTACATGTGATTCCAGGCTCTCAGCCCTCTGAAATAGCCTAGCAAGCCACTCAGTTGTATCAAACTGCTAAAAAAGTCGATAAGGAGTGAAACCAGATGGACCACCCAGCATCAACATGAGGATTGGAAACGACCATGGCAAACTCAGCCCTGTCGACCCTGCAAGGTCCTCCTTACTGACATCTGGGGGTTAGTGCCAAAACTGAGAGAGCTGTCTCACAGATTAGTCAAGCAACAGCCTGACATAGTCATATTCATGAAGTCATATCTTACAAACCACCATCATCAACCCTGGATATGTCCTGAACCAACAGACCACAGACTGCAATAGGGAGGCCCTGGAGTCCTCAACATCGACTTCAGACCCCATGAAGCCCCATGGTCCCATGGCATCAGGTCAAACACGGGCAATGAAACCCCCTGGTGATTACTACATACCGCTCCAAACCCTCAGCTGTTGAATCAGTATTCCTCCATGTTGAAAACTACTTGGAGGAAGCACTGAGGGTGGCAAGACACAGAATGTACTTTGGGTGGGGGACTTCAATGAACATCACCAAGAGTGGCTTGGTAGCACCACTACTGACCAAACTGGCTGAGTCCTGAAGGACATAGCCGCCAGACTGGGTCTGTGGCAGGTGGTGAGGGAACCAGTAAGAGGGAAAAACATACTTGACCTCATCGTCACTAATCTGCCTGCCACAGATGCATATGCCCATGACATTATCACTAGGAGTGACCACTGCACAGTCCTTGTGGAGACAAAGTTCTGTCTTCACATTGAGAATACCCTCCATCATGTTGTGTGGCACTACCACCGTGCTAAATGGGATAGATTTCAAACCGATCTAGCAACTCAAGACTGGGCATCCAGGAGGCACTGTGGGCCATCAACAGCAGCAGAAATGTACCCGACCACAATCTGTAACCTCATGACCCTGCGCATGCCCCACTCTACCACCAAACCAGGGTACAGATTCAAAATAATTGGCAAAAGGAGTAAATGTGATATGAAGAAAATTTTTTCACTCAGAGGGAGTTGGAGTCCGGAACAAACTTCCTGAAAGGGTGGTGGAGGCAGGTTTAATTGAGGTATTCAACAGGGAATTGGATTGCTATCTGAAGAGAGAGAATGTGCAAAGTTATGGGGATAAGGCAGGGGTGTGGGTCTAGGTGGAATGCTCTTTCAGAGAGCCAGTGCAGACTTGATGGACCGCATGGCCTCCTGCACTGTAAAGATACTGCGATACTGGGGATCAACTCTGGCTCAATGAAGAGTGCAGGAGGGCATGCCAGGAACAAATATCCCCATCCTCAATGATGGGGGTGCCCAGCACATCAGTACAAAAGATAAGGCTGAAGTATTTGCAGTGGTGAATGGAGAGGAATTTTCCAGATATTTTTCTCTACTCAGCTTTGGACTTTTATTTGGTTTTTCACCCCTCCCACGTGAACGGGTAATGTCTTAATCATGAAGCATAAGCCATCACGCCGGCTTCAATGGAGCAGCTAAACTTATCCTCTCTGACATTTAGTGGACGCTTTGGATTTGCATGACAGAGCAACACTTCAAGTGGAGCAGGGGGCTTTCACCAACAATGGAATGATTATTTTTTTTTGTGGGCTTTCAAGTATGTGAAGTATGGCCACACAAAACTAAGTTTAAAATAATGTTTGGCCTTTCTCAGTCAGATCCAGCAATCCCTGCTAGGACTGCTAATTGGGATGCCCAATGGCAGTACAAATAATTGGGGTCCATGCGACACAAGCCCACCTATTTGTACCTCAGAATTGCAATTGGGTTCCTCTGCACGGAGGGTGCCTCTTCTCAGGGCCCGAACCATGGCGACTGGAGTGTTAACATGAACTGAGCACTATGTGACCCAATGCCATTTCAGGCTGTTACCGCCCTATTTATAACAAACTCTTAAAATGAATCCAATGCATGATTTCAGAGGGTTGAGATGTCCAAGTGACAATTGACTAGGTTAGGGAAAGAGGGGAATGTGCATCTACACAGGTACTAAGACTAAGGAGTTGTGTTTTCATGAAAAATGACAGAAACCACACAGACATGATGTGGATCTTTTAATTGCTCTTGGCATGTGGACGTTGTTTGGAAGAGCAGTGCTTCTTGAACTATTGCAACTCATGTGGTGAAGATGCTTCCACAATACTTGAAAATGAGCCCCATGACTTTGACAGAGATCATGAAGAAACAGCAATATTTCTACAACTCAGCATGGCATGTGACCTGAAGGGGAAATTGGAGGTAATGGTGTTCCCATGAACCTGCTGCCCTTGTAGGAGGTGGAGGTAATGGGTCTGGGGATGAGCTGTCAAAGAAGCCATGGTGAATTGTCCACCCCTTTTTACCCTGCCCAGTGCAAGGATATCCTATAAAAAATGCGGGAAGAAAAATTGCACTGTGGGCATGTCATACATCACCATCAACATCAACGTTACATTCTAAGGACACTGGCTTGACAATGACAATTCTGAACAGCAGTATTTTGTGGATTCTATTTGTTGCTGCAAAAGCAAATCTCAAAGGGTACCCATGAGATGTAATGTCATTCTCTGGAAGCTAGGTACATGGTTTTAGTACAAGGACCATGAGGATCTAAAAAAAGGAAAGAAAGTGCTTATATTTATATGACTTCAAGAGTTTTAAGGCACTTTATAACCAATGGATTATATTTGATGTACAGTCAGATTGTTATGCAGGCAAATGCAGCAGCTAATTTGTGCACAGCAAGATCCTGCAAACAGCAAATGAATGAAATGAAATGGGTTAATCTGTTTTTGGACATGGAGTTTGTGGGAAGGTTGTTGGCCTGGAAACCAGGGGCATTTCCTGCTTTACTTCATGTTTCTCTGAACTTTCAGATGGGGCTTTAGTTTGATGACTTATCTGAAAATGGCACCATGACAATGCAACATTTCTTCAGTACTATACTGGAGTGTCAGGCAGATTATATGCTCAAATCCATTGTTAGGCTTGACCTCTTAGCATTTTGACTTGGGGGTGAAAGTGACAACAAGCTGCGAAAAGGTTAAAAACTGAGACTGATACTAATTAAATTGGAAGTCTATCCTTGCAGTGATTGTTCAGTGTGTAATTACAGTGATATACAGAATATAAAAACATTGGAATTGCTGGAAAAAATATGCTCCAGGTCTGTCTGGTTCACCTTTACCATCCTGGTAGTCACATGATACCTTGATAGTAATTATCGTAATCAATCTCTATCAGTCTATAACAGACCCCAACATGAGGTGAGGCAAATGCCCGGTGCTGGAGAGCTTTATGAACCCAGGTCCAAAGCCACAATTTTTCCTGCATGTTAAACTCACCACACGTCTCAAATTACTTATATACTGTACCCAAAATGTTATTTTCTTAATTACATCAAATTTGCACTTGAATGAATCAAAGCAAAGGGCTTCCACCATCTCTCGAGGGTGTCCGTTCCATAGATTGCCCACTCGACCGCTGAAACATTAAACACCACTTACTGCAAGTTCAGCTGCTGTCGTCCAATCAGTTCCAGTATAGGCACTCAAAGAATATGAAAGGTTGTAATTGGTGAGGCGAATACTGACTGCAGATGCTATTGGGAAGGCTGGGCCAGAGGGAAACTGAGCCGCTTCAGCTTCACTGCCTAATATAGTGATCTGTGTGATGGTCTTGGCTGATTGTCTAAAGAACATAGCATCAAAGTATTAAACTTTGTAGCACCAGTGGTTGAACCTTGAAGAAAGTTACCATTTTCCCTGAAAGAATTTCGGTGTATGGAATCACTTTGTATGATTATGTAAGTTGATGAGTTCACTTAGTGGATTAGTCACTTAACTGGTTGCCAGCAAATTGGCAAACAGATCAGGGAGGTCACTTGAGACCTTTCTCCACAAGATGATATTATATCAGGTTTAGCAGGAAATAAATCAGTTGCCCCAAGTGAACATTGGTAAGTACTGAACAATTGATTCATTGAGTGAGGAAATGATTTTGAACAAAGATTGTTTGGGAGTCCTACCAGCAGAAAAGTGATGCCAGACTTGGGGAAACCCTAGAAAGAAACTGGAAGAACGACGTCAAATTTATCAAGCACATTGTGAATGCAATTATTTTTCATCAGAGTGGGTGACAAATCAAGGCAAACTTGACAGGCAGGAAAGTTGATGCTACAATTAACATGGATAACTCCACTACAAAAAAACCCCTATAATTATTTCTTGGAATCATACATTACCAAGGAAGAGAGTTCTAGTCTTGTCTATCAGATCAGCACCTCTAAGAATTTGGCTAAAATAAAATGCCATGACATCATACTTATATGAGTAGAAAAAGATTATGGCAAATGTTGAAAAGATACAAGAGTCACAAGAGCCAGTGTCTGCTGTTCTGATATGATAAAGATTGGTACAAATAGTGGAGGTACTATCAGTGATAATTGACCACAAATGTCTGCATGTGTATGCATGCACACATGTAATTATCAATATATCAGCCTTTTGGTCTGATTGTTCAAGAAATCTTGCAATGATTGTCCACAAAAAAATTATACCTATTTTTCAGAAATATGATTTACATGTGGTAAATACTCCTTTAGAATGAATGTATGTACCTTAAACCTTGACACACAGAGATTATCAGAGCTACGGTGATGTAGTGAAATGGTATTTGTATACCCTGATAGCATCAGTGTTAGTGCCTTAACAGAGGCTTAAGGAGATCAGGCAGGAGACTAGTGACTGGAAAGATACAAGATATTTACATTTTCCAAGAATCTGCCTCGGTTTTGCTTTCTTCCAACAGTGTATTGTGCTTTTCAAAAAAGCTTGGCATCTCCTTAACTAATTTTAAATTTATCTTGTTTTTCCCTCCTCTATGTTATGTCTCCCTCCCATTCATGAGTGTTACAGTAACAGTTCAGGATTTCCTCAACACCTTCTTATTATGCGAGTGACTTGCCAGTGGTATCCACAAGCACAACATGTCACCTACAAAATAAAAACGATAGCGTTTATTGTCGGTCAACTGAGTTTGTGTAGCTCGGATTCAACAGTCAACTCAAAGCAATTTATTTCGTTGAAGGACCCTTTTCACAGACCTTGCATCCCTGGATCTAAGTTACAATACTCATAATTTGAAAGCCCTGCATGTAAAGAATATTTTCATATAATTTTTAAGAAAACAGGTATTCACTTAAAGATCTCAGTGAGATGGGTTTGCTGCTTCTCACTGCTGAATCTGTTTATCCTTGGCAGGAGTCTGGGAAGGGCAGGAGCCCTGAGAGGGTAGAGCACGGAGAAAGCGCTAGAGGAGCAGGAGTAAAGCAGGAGCACTGGGGAAGCACAGCCTGGAGGGAACAGGAGCCTAGGGAGAACAGAACATGGAAAAAACACTCGGGGAGCAGGAACAGTGTGGGAGCAGAGCACAAGAGCATGGAGAGAACAGGAGCCTGAATGGGAGGGAGACATAACATAAAGAAATAGGAGCAGTAGAAGGTCATATGACCACTCGAGCCTACTCCACCATTCAGTAAAATCATAGCTGAACTGATGTTGATCACAATTCCACTTAGCTGTCTGTTTCCCATAATCCTTGACTCCCCTATTGTTCAAAATCTGTCTGCCTCAGTTTTGAATATATTCAATGACTTATGCATGTCTCTAATGCATGCCTCCGACCACTGCTCATCAGCTTATTCTTGACCATGTTGCCTTGGACAGTTGCCCACCGCTAGGACTGGTCCTGCATTGCGGGCCAGCAGGAGTCTGCAGACCCTGGTTTGAGACCCAAAGCATGATAATTTTGCTTATTGGAGAACACCCATCGCATTCCTAGACTACTTTGTACAGGTTAACCCTTGAATAAATTTGTTCACAATTAAAAATAACTCAGTTAACAAATAACTAAAAAATAAATTCAGGCAGCATAATATGTTTGTAAAAGAACTCAAAACAGTCCACAAGGTGTTAATTCATCCTATTTGAAATGCTGTTTTATTTCTGGATAAGCCTGATGTACCTTCTGCTGCCCCTTGATAAATAGTATGCAGGCTCAAGGTATATCTTTTGGGATGAGATGCTATATATGGAATACACAATCCTAAAATACCACTGGAAATTGATGCATTCTCGTAAGAACTAAAGAAAGAAAGGAAGACTTGCATTTATATAGCACCTTTCACAATCATCAGATGTCCCAAAGTGTTTTACAGTCAGTGAAGTATTGTCGAAGTCTAGCTGCTTGTTACGGTGTAGGAAATGTGGCAGCTAATTTGCACATAGCAAGCTCATACAAACAGCAATGTGATAATGACAAAAAATCATTTTTTTAAGATGTTGATTGCAGGGTAAATATTGGCCACAACACCAGGGTTAATACCTCTGGTCTTCTTCAAAACAGTGCCACATGAAGAGGGCAAACAGGGCCTTAGTTTTAATATCTCATCTGAAAGACAACACCTCTGACAGTGCAGCACTCCCTTGGTGCAGCTCAAGAGTGTCAGCTTAGATTGTTGTGCTCAGATCCATGTTGTGCTCAGAACCAACAATCTTTTGACTCAGAGATTAAGTTTATGGAGGGTGCAAGGTGGGAGGCCAACCGGGAGATTGTTGAAATAATTGAGTCTAAGAGAAAAAAAAATATTATTTCAACCATGGATGAGCTGGGGCAGGAGTGAAGACAGATAATCTTTATGAGGTGAAAGTAGGCAGTCTTGATAATGGAGAAGATATGGTGGCAGAAGCTCAGCTTAAGGTCAAGTAGGATGCCAAGATTGTTAACGGTTTGGGTCAACCTCAGAGAGTGGCTAATGAGAGGGTTTAATTGGCAGTAAGGGAAGGGGGTTTGCACCAGCGGCCCAAGAAAATGGCTTCGTCTTCCCAATAATTAACCAGAGGAAATTTCTGTTGATCCCATACAGGATGTCAGAGAAATGGGAGGCAGTAGAGAGTGGGAAAGATGTGATAGTGAAGTAGAGCTGGGTCTCATATGAGGAACATGCTGATCTGTTTTTGGATGATGTCACTTAGTGGCAGTACATAGATCTAGGAGGCAGCCAAGAATAGATCCTTAGGTTGATGACAGAGGTTATGGTGCAGGAGTGGGAAGAGGTTGATTATTTTGCTGCGATTGGATATATAGGAATGGGACTAGCTAAGAGCAGCCCCACCTAACTGGTTGATGGAGGAGAGACTTTGGCGAAGGTCTGGTCAATTATGTCAAAGGCTGCAGATAAATTGAGAAGAATTAGGAGGCATGGTTTACTATGGGCACAGGAACATAGGATGCCATTTCTGATTTAATTTTGTATGTGCACCTCTTAACGGAAATTTAAGGAGAGTCATAGAATTGTTGCAGCATAGAAGGAGGCCATTTGACCAGTCATGTCCATGCTGGCTCTCTTCAAGAGCAAAGCACACGAGTGCTTTGACAAGGCTGAAAAATTCGCAGCAATCTTCATCCAGAAGTGCCGAGTGGATTATCCATCCAGGCCTCCTCCTGAGGTCCCCAGCATCATAGATGCCAGTCTTCAGCCAATTCGATTCACTCCACATTATATCAAGAAACGGCTGAAGGCAATGGATAGTGCAAAGGCAATGGGCCCTGACAACATTCCAGCAATAGCATTGAAGACTTGAGTTCCACAACCAACCACGACCTTAACCAAGTTATTCCAGTACAGCCAGAGCACTGGCATCTACTCAGCAATGTGGAAAATTGCCCAGCTGTGCCCTGTCCACAGAAAACATGACAAATCCAACCCAACCAATTACCGTCCCATCAGTCTACTCTTGATCATCAGCAAAGTGATGAAAGGCTTCATCGACAGTTAGACCATAAGACGTAGGAGCAGAGGTAGGCCATTTGGCCCATTGAGTCTGCTCCGCCATTCATTGAGATCATGGCTGATCTGGGAATCCTCAACTCCACTTTCCTGCCTTTTCCTCATAACCCCTGATTCCCTTACTGATTAAAAACCTGTCTATCTCCACCTTGAATATACTTAACGGCCCAGCCTCTACAGCCCACTGAGGTAAAGATTGACTACCGCCTGATAGAAGAAATTCCTCCTCATCTCTGTTTTAAATGGGTGCTTCCTTACACTGAGATTATGTTCTCTGGTCCTAGACACTCCCACAAGGGGAAACAACCTCTCAGCTTCTACTCAGTCAAGGCCCCTAAGAATCTTATATGTTTCAATAAGGTCACCTCTCATTCTTCTAAATTCCAAAGAGTACAGGCCCAACCTACTCAACCTCTCCTTATAAGAAAATCCTTCCCGGATCAATCTAGTGAACCTTCTCTAGACTGCCTCCAATGCCAGTATATCTTTCCTTAGATAAGGGGACCAAAGTTATTCACAGTATTCTAGGTGTGGTCTAACCAGTGCCTTGTATAGCTTTAGCGAGACTTCACTATTTTTTATATTCCATTCCCTTTGAAATAAAGGCCAACATTCCATTTACCTTCCTTATTACCTGTTGAACTTGTATGTTAGCTTTTTGGGGTTCATGCACAAGGACTTCCAAACCCTTCTGTGCTGCAGTCTTTCTCTATTTAAATAATATTCAGCTCCTCTATTCTTCCTACCAACTCCTCTGCCATTTCCTGGTTCCCCATTATTATTTCCCCAGTCTCATTCTCTAAGGGGCCTATGTTCACTTTAGCCTCTCTCTTCCTTTTTATATATTTTAAAAAGCTCTTATTGTCCGTTTTTATATTATTTGCTAGTATTCCTTCAAAGTTAATTTTCTCCTTCTTTATTAATGTTTTGGCCATCTTTTGTTGGTTTTTAAAACTTTCCCAATCCTCTAGCTTACCACTAATTTTTACCTCATTGTATGTTTCTCCTTTCAATTTGATACTGTTCTTAACTTTCTTGGTTAACCATGGTTGGTTTATCCCCTTCCTTGAATCCTTCTTCCTCACTGGGATATATCTTTGTTGTGAGTCATGAACTATTTTCTTAAATGTCTGCCATTGCTCATCAACCATCATTTCTGGTAAACTGCTTTCCCTGTCCACTCCAGCCAACTCTGTCCTCATTCCATTGTAATTTCCCTTATTTAAGTTTAGCAAAGTTGTTTCTAACCCAAGTTTCTCACCTCAACCTGAATGCTAAATTCTACCATGTTATGGTCACTGTTTCCTAGGGGATCCTTTACTCTGAGATCATTTATTAAACCTGCCTCATTACGCATTACCTGATCCAAAATAGCCTGATCCCTGGTTGGATTCATAACATATTATTCGAAGAAACTGTCCCCAAATACACTCTATGAATTCTTGCTTGTCTCGACCTCTGCCAATTTGATTTTCCCAACCTACATGAAGATTAAAGTCACCCATGATTAATGTACTGCCTTTTTTACATGCCTTCATTACCTCCTGATTTATTCTGTGTCCTAAATTTGCTACCGTCAGGGGGCCTATGGACTACTCCCACCAGTGTCATCTTCCCCTTGTTATTGCTCACCACCCATGTGGATTCTACATCTACTGATCCAAGATCCTTTCTTGCTATCCATCTCGTACTAACAAAACTACCCCACCACCCTTCTGTTCCTGTCTGTCCTTTTGAAAATTCACATTAGCCTGAATATTTAGTTCCCAGCTTTAGTCTCCTTGTAATCATGTCTCTGTAATGACTATAACATCATATCCATTAACCTCTATTTGTGCCGTTAATTCATTTATTTTGTTCCAAATACTTTGTGCATTTTGCCTTTTTACCATTCCCCCCCCACCCCGACCCTATTTGCTGCTGTTGGTTTAATGTTTGTGCACTCTGTCTTTCCTGTCACATTCTCTGTATCATTACCTAAACAGCTGCCCTGCAATGCTGCCATATCCTTTTACTTTGTAAGCTTACATATCCCCTCTCCAGAACCCTCGCCCCTCTATTTAGTTTAAAGCCCTGTCTACAGCCCTAGTTATTTGATTCGCCTGGACACTCGTCCCAGCACAGTTCAAGTGAAGCCTGTCCTACTGGAACAGCTCCCTTCTACCCCAGTAGTGGTGCCAGTGCCCCATGAATTGAAACCCATTCCTCCCACACCAATCTCTGAGCCATGCATTTAACTCATTGACTTTATTTACCCTATGCCAGTTTGCCCATGGTCCTGGTAGTAATCCTGAGATTATTACCTTGGGGATTCTGCTTTTTTAATTTAGCTCCTAACTGTTCAAATTCTTTCAGCAGACTCTCCTTTCTCGTCCTATCAGTGTCGTTGGTATCAACATGGACGGCAACAACTGGATCTGTCCCATACTACTCCAAGTTCCTGTCTAGTCCTGAGGACATGTCCTTAACCTTGGCACCGGTCAGGCAACATAGCCTTCAGGACTCATGCTCATGGCTACAGAGAACAGTATCTATCCCCCTAATTATACTGCCCCCTACCACTACTATGCTCCCATTTCCTCCCCCCAGTTGAATGGCTCCCTGTACCACGGTGCCATGGTCAGTTCGCTCATCCTCCCTGCAGTCCCCACTCTCATCCACACAGCTTGCAAGAACCTTGGAACTGTTGGACAGCTGCAGGGGCCGAGGCTCCTTGAATGTTACCCCCTGGGTCCCCACACCCGCTTCATCTGTAGTCACACCCTCCTGTCCCTGATCATAGACCAAATTTGAATGACCTAATCTGAGAGGTGTGACTGCCTCCTGGAGCAAGGTGTCCAGGTAAATTTCCCTCTCCCTGATTTGGCGCAATGTCTGCAGCTCGGACTCCAGCTCCTGAACTCAGACCCAAAGTTCTATGAGTTACAAACACTTGGTAGAGATGCATTCGCCCTGGATCACCTTGGCGTCCAGCAGCTGCCACATGCTGCAGCAGCAACACATCACCCATCCTGCCATTGCTATCGCATTTTATTCAAATGATTAATTAATTACTCTAATATCCCCGCTATTTACACTTTATTATAATTTTTTTAATACACACCTATATCGATCTTATAATTAACAAACTATCTTTAAGAAAAAGAGAAATAAAAGACTAGGGATTTAAACACAAACTAAAGACCTGACTTATACATTAAAGACGAGAAATAGTCCGCGCTCTTTTCTCTCTTGTGCTCTTTAATGGTCCCACACTCTTCTCTCACTCTTTCACTGTGAAAGGCCCCGTTCCTCTCACACTCACTCCCTGTAAATGACCCCACTGCTTCTGTCACATTCTCTCGCTGTAAATGACCATGCTGTTTCTCTCACGCTCTCTTGCTGTAAAAGACCCCGCTGTTTCTCTCACATTCTCCCGCTGTAAATGGCCCTGCTCCTCTCACACTCTCTCACGCTGCTTCTCTCACACTGTCTCACTGTGAATGACCCTGCTGTTTCTCTCTCACTCTCTCACTGTAAATGACCCCGCTGTTTCTCTCACACTCTCTCACTGTAAAGGACCGCTCAGCAATAACCTGCTCACTGATGCTCAGTTTGGTTTCCGCCAAAGCTACTCGGTTGCAGACCTCATTACAGGTTGGCTCAAACACAGATAAGAGAACAGAAATCAAAAGGCGAGGTGAGAGTGACTGCCCTTGACATCAAGACAGCATTTGACTGAGTGTGGCATCAAGTAGCCCTAGCAAAACTGGAGTCAATTGGAATCTGGGGGGAAGCTGTCTCCGGTTGGAGTCCTAACTAGCCCAAAGAAAGGTGTTGTAATTGTTGGAGGTCAATCATCTCAGTCTCGGGATATCGCTGCAGGAGTTCCTCAGGTTAGTGCCCTAGGCCCAACTATCTTCATCTGTTTCAACAATGATGATCCTTTTGTCATAACATCAGAAATGGGGATGATCGCTGATGATTGCACAATGTTCTGCACCATTCGCGATTCCTCAGGTACTGAAGCAGTCCATGCCCAAATGCTGCAATACCTGGACAACATCCAGGCTTGGGCTGACAAGCGGCAAGTAACATTCATGCCACACAAGTGCCAAGCAATGACCATCTCCAACAAGAGAGAATCTAACCATCGTCCCTTGACATTCAGTGACATTACCATCACTGAATCCACGCTATCAACATCCTGGGGGTTACCATTGACCAGAAACTGAACTGGACTGGCCATAGGCAGGTCATGTTGGAGTTGTATAGAACCTTGGTGAGGCCACAGCTGGAGTACTGTGTGCAGTTCTGGTCGCCACATTATAGGAAGGATGTGATTGCACTGGAGGGGGTGCAGAGGAGATTCACCAGAATGTTGCCTGGGATGAAACATTTAAGTTATAAAGAGAGGTTGGATAGACTTGGATTGTTTTTGTTGAAGCAGAGAAGACTGAGGGGTGACCTGATCGAAGTGTACAAGATTATGAGGGGCATGGACAGGGTGGATAGGGAGCAGCTGTTCCCCTTAGTTGAACGGTCAGTCACGAGGGGACATAAGTTCAAGGTGAGGGGCAGGATGTTTAGGGGGGATGTGAGGAAAAAGCTTTTTACCCAGAAGGTGGTGATGGTCTGGAATGCGCTGCCTGGGAGGGTGGTGGAGGCGGGTTGCCTCACATCCTTTAAAAAGTACCTGGATGAGCACTTGGCACATCATAACATTCAAGGCCATGGGCCAAGTGCTGGTAAATGGCATTAGGTAGGTAGGTCAGGTGTTTCTCACGTGTCGGTGCAGACCTGATAGGCCGAAGGGCCTCTTCTGCACTGTGTGATTCTGTGATATATTTTGAGGACACATTTTAAGGGGAAGCTGTGGTATAGTCGTATTGTCACTGGGCTAGCATTCCATAGATCCAGGGTAATGCTCTGGGGACCTGGGTTTGAATCTCACCACGGCAGATGGTGAAATTTGAATTCAATAAAAATCTAGAATTAATAGCCTGATGATGACCATGAAACCATTGTCGTAAAAACTCACCTGGTTCAGTATGTCCTCTAGGGAAGGAAACCTGCCGTTCTTACCTGGTCTGCTCTACATGTGACTCCAGACCCACAGCAATTTGTTTGACTCTTAAGTGCCCTCTGAACAAGGGCAATCAGGGATGGGCAATAAATGCTGGCCTAGCCAGTGATGCCCGCATCCCATGAATGAATAAAAAAAAAATAAATACTGTGGCTACAAGAGCAGGTCAGAGGCTAGGAATCCTGCGGTGAGTAACTCACCTCCTGACTCTCCAAAGCCTGTCCGCAATCTACAAGTCAGGAGTGTGATGGAATACTCTGCCCTTGCCTGGATGAGTGCAGCTCCAATAACGCTCAAGAGGCTGGACACCATCCATGACAAAGCAACCTGCGGGATTGGCACCCCATCCACCACCTTCAACATTCACTCCCTCCACCACCAATGTACAGTGGCAACAGTGTGCACCATCTACAAAATGCACTGCAGGAACTCCCTCCCCTAAGGCCCTTCAGTACCACTTTCCAAACCCATGACCTCCACCCACTGGAAGGACAAGGGAACACCAGCAGCTACAAATTACCCCCCAAGTCACACGCCATCCTGACTTGGAGCTATATCGCCTTTCCTTCACTGTCACCAGGTCAAAATCCTGGAACTCTCTTCCTAACAGCACTGTAGGTATACCTGTATAGCATGGAGTGCAGTGGTTGAAGAAGGCTGAACACCACCACCTTCAGAAGGTCCTTAAGGATGGGCAATGAATATTGTCCTAGGCACATCCCATGAACGTTCAGCTAGTCTATCTCTCTCTCCTGCTTAACCCCCTGATCCCTGAAAATTGTTTTTCTTCAGATGCTTATCAGTCTCCTTTTTGAGGCCACGATTGAATATGCCTACATCACAGTCTTAGGCTGCACACTCCAGATATTAACCATTTGTTGCTATTTACCAACAGCAGTTGGTAAAGGCTGAGTTATTTAAAATCCCAGAGGGAAATTTTAAACAACTGTCCTAATCTATATTTCAGTTGGTATGTTTGAGATGCATCTCCGTATCAGGCATAAAAACCACCAATCATTAAGAGGTAGTTTTATCTAAATATTTATTAATTTAATCACAAATTTAAACACATACACGTCTATAAATTATTACCATAACTTTTAAACAAACCCCCAAATTAATCATCCCCAAGTTTTTCATCATGGCAACAATAACCCATAGACTTTAAGCAGACACCAGGCAAAGCACATTTTATCTTACAAATTCAAAATGAGGTTCCTTTCAATTTGTTTCCTTTGCAGACAGTTGCAGGCTTACAGGCTTAGATCTTACATGCCTCTGATTTCTACACACAAAACTCTTCTGTATGAACCTAACCCTCCTTTGAATGTATCACCAGCCCTTGGAACTCCACCTCTTAGAACCATAGAACCATAGAAAAGTTACAGCACAGAAGGAGGCCATTCGGCCCATCTCGTCCATGCCAGCCCAAGGACACCCAGGTGCCCTTTCTAACCCCACCTTCCTGCACCCGGCCCATAGCCCTGCAGCTTACAGCACTTAAGGTGCAGATCCAGGTACTTTTTAAAAGAGATTAGAGTTTCTACCTCTACCACCAACTTGGGCAGCAAATTCCAGACACCCACTACCCTTTGCATAAAAATGTTCTTCCTCATGTCCCCCCTACACCTTCTGCCACTTATCTTGGAATCTATGTCGCCTGGTTTGAGAATTTTCCAGCAAGTGAAACAATTTTATCCTGTCCACTCTATCTATTCCCCTCATAATTTTATACACCTCAATCAAGTCACCTCTCAGCCTTCTTTGTTCTAAGGAAAATGACCCCAACCTGTCCAATCTCTCCTCGTAGCTACACTTTTCTAACCCTGGCAACATTCTTGTAAACCTCCTCTGCACTCTCTCCAGAGCTATTACGTCCTTCCTGTAATGTGGTGACCAGAACTGCGCACAATATTCCAGTTGTGGCCTCACCAGTGTTTTATACAATTCCAACGTTATATCCTTACTTTTATATTCTATACCTCTGCCAATGAAGGAGAACATTCCATATGCCTTCTTTACAACCTTGTCTACTTGAACTGCTGCCTTCAGGGACTTGTGTACTTGTATGCCAAGATCTCTCACTTCATCTACCCCTCTTAATATATTCCCATTTATTGTGTAATCCCTGTAACTGTTTGACCTCCCTAACTGTATGACCTCACAATTCTCTATGTTAAAACCCATCTGCCACTTTACCGATCACTCCACCAACCCATCTATATCTAACAATAGAACCTCTTTCATAGCACCAATTTTATTAGCAATATAAACATATTGCTTGGTGTCTCCTATGCTAGGTGCAAGATTTCACCCCCCAGTCTTTGAATGGTTTATTCAACAAAATGTAAACTTACTGTTTACATCTCAAAGCTACTGTATGTCAAAGCATGAGGCATGAAAAAACATTGGCAGGTAAAATAAAGGAAAATCCAAAGTTATTTTACAAGTACATTAAGAGTAAGAGGATAACTAGGGAAAGAGTAGGGCCCATTAAGGACCATAGTGGTAATTTGCGTGTGGAGCCGGAGGACGTAGGTAGGGTTCTAAATGAATACTTTGTGTCGGTGTTCACAAGTGAGAGGGACGACGTGGGTATGGAAATCAGGCAGAAGGACTGTGATATAATTAAAGAAATTAGCATAGAAAGGGAGGAGGTTCAAAGTGGTCTGGCAGGCTTAAAAGTAGATAAATCTCCAGGGCCGGATGAAATGTATCCCAGGCTGTTGAGTGAGGCAAGGGAGGAGATAGCAGGGACGCTGGCAATAATTTTCAATACCTCTCTGGCCACTGGAGGACAGCCAATATGGTACCGTTATTCAAGAAGGGAGGAAGGAATAAATCAGGGAACTCCAGGCCAATCAGTCTAACCTCAGTGATGGGGAAACTATTGGAAGCAATTCTGAGGGACAGAATTAATCTCCATTTGGAGAGGCAGGGATTAATCAAGGACAGTCAGAATGGTTTTGTTAAGGGGAGGTCATGTCTGACCAATTTGATTGAATTTTTCAAAGAGGTGACCAGGTGTGTAGATGAGGGTAATGCATTTGACATAGTCTACTTGGATTTCAGCAAGGCTTTTGATAAGGTCCGCTTGGGAGACTGATAATGAAGGTAAGAGCCTGTGGGATCCAAGGCAATTTGGCAAATTGGATCCAGAATCGGCTGAGTGGCAGGAAGCAGAGGATGATGGTCGAGGGGTGTTTTTGTGACTGGATGCCTGTGTCCAGTGGGTTTCCACAGGGATCGGTGTTGAGTCCCTTGCTGTTTGTTGTAAATATAAATGATTTAGACTTGAATGTAGGAGGTTTGATCAGTAAGTTCGCGGATGGCACAAAAATTGGTGGGGTGATAAATAGTGAGGAGGATAGCCTTAGATTACAGGAGGATATAGACAGGCTGGTTAGATGGGCTGATCAGTGGCAAATAGAATTTAATCCAGATATGTGTGAGGTGATGCACTTGGTCAGGACAAACAAGGCACAGGAATACATGATGAATGGCAGGACCTTGGAAGTGGCGAGGATCAGAGGGACCTTGATGTGCATGTCCACCGGTCCCTTAAGGTAGTGGCACAGGTAGTTAAGGTGGTTAAGAGGGCACATGGGATACTTGCCTTTATTAGCTGAGACATAGAATATAAGAGCAGGGAGGTTATGGTGGAATTGTATAAAATGCTGGTTAGGCCACAGCTAGAGTATTGCGTTCAGTTCAGGAATCCACATTATAGGAAGGATGCGTTTGCGCTAGAGAGAGCGCAGAGAAGATTTACCAGGATGTTGTCTGGGCTGGAGAGTTTTAGTTATGAGGAGAGATTGGATAGACTGGAGTAGTTTTCCTTGCAGCAGAGGAGATTGAGGGGGGTATGATTGAGGTTTATAAAATTGAGTGGCATAGACAGGATAGACAGGAAGTAACTTTGCCTCTTGGTGGAGGGATCACTAAGCAGGGGGCATAGATTTAAGGTAAGGGGCAGGAGGTTTAGAGGGGATGTGAGGAAGAATTTTTTTCCACCCCCAGAGGGTGGTGGGAATCTGGAACTCACTGCCTAAAAGGGTGGTAGAGGCAGAAACCCTCATACATTTAAGAAGTATTTGGATGTGCACTTGCGATGCCATGGCATACAAGGCTATGGGCTTAGTGCTGGAAAAATGGGATTAGAATAGTTAGGTACTTGTTTGACTGGCACAGACTTGATGGGCCGAAGGGCCTTTTCCTGTGCTGTAGACCTCTATGACTCTCTATGACACCCAGACCAGCTGGCTTTAAAGACACACACTGTCACACCCACAGATACAGACCCTACTACAAGTTCAATTTAAAATAATTTCCAATAACATTATATACATTAATATCTTCATGATACTGCATAAAATTACTTTCCCCATGTTGCTGTTGGTTCTTTTGCCATTCACCTTATATTAGTATTTTTTTGTTTCTTGACCCTCCTACCAATGGCAACAGTCTCTCTCCATCTAGTCTGTCTGGACCCCTCATAATTTTCAACACCCATATCAAATCCCTTCAACCTTCTCTTTCACTCTGAAGCAATCATTTGAACATTAAGCTAATAACTTTTTCAGTATCTCTTTCATCACTTGAAATGGTTTCTGACGTTGCATGACAAGCTTGCTGTTCATTCTAGTTGAGTTTTTTGTGAGAGGTAGACTGATTTTGATCCTGACAATATGATATTTAGTAGCGTAACTCTGGAAAATGGTGAGTTTCCCTTGAATGGTTATCAAAACTAAGTCTATCTAGTGAGGATGAGGCATGAATTTGCCATCAGGCTGACAATTTGTAAGGAAAACAATTAAAAAGGTTATGTTGAACTGAAGTCACCTCAACATGATTCCACCATTTAGATCCCAAGGTCAGAAGGGGTCAGTTGAACTCTCACATTCTTTGGGTCTGTCCTAAAGTGCGATTTAATAGGCTGTGATTTTTGAAGGAGGTCAAGTCCACAGTTGTCACTCTTGATCCCAAGCCATTCTGTTGTGTTTATGCCACACTATTGAAGTTCCCTTGGAGCCCAGAATGAACAATCTCAGTAGTTTATTCCTCTTTGCAGCATACTTCTGTTTCCAAGCTTGTTGGCACCAGGTTGATTTACCTTCTGGCAGGTGGACTTCTGTGGTTGTATTGTGTTTCGATGTGTACAAATGGTTTACTATGACTGTGGTCCCAACACAATAGTTTATCTTCTTCATCATGCTCCATGCCATTCTCATTATTATTTACATGATGTTTTTAAAATTCTAATGCACCCTGACCTCCCCCATTCCCATTTCTAACTTGGCTGGCATAATACTTCATGAACAATAGTTTCTTGGAAGTATAGAGTTGAGTATTGCTGAAAAAAGGGACATACCGTCAAAGCTTTTCATCTTGCACTCATCAGGACAGATGCAAAAATACAAAATTTCAAAGGGAACAACAATTTATACTGCATGAGTAAAGGTTGCTGATTAGTTGGCTAGTCGAGGCATTACCATGGAGAATGTACCAAGGAGCAGTTGTCCCCTATGCCTTTGTTTAATTCTAAAAAGGCTCAATGTTCCTTCTTCTTGCAAAAATCAGGGCCTGCCTTTTGAAATTTGGTATTCTTGCATCTGCCTTGATGAATGCAAGACGAAAAGCTTTGGAAGCATGTCTCTTTTTTCAGTAATACTCAAATTAAAGCTTCTTTTTCTCTGCTGTATTAGGTTTTATCTGTGTATAGAAGAAATGTTATCCAGCTGATCACCAGGAAGAATGAACCCCTCACCTTTGACCCCAGCCTGAAAATGTCCCAATAGCTTTTTGTGCCTTTTGATCCCACAATCTCTCCTGCTATTTCTACTCTAGTAACGTGCCTGCCTTTACCCCAACCCCCATCCCTCTGCTGCTCAAACCCCGCAGGTATGCCTTTGTCATAAGCAAGCTCGATTAACCTGATACTTTCTTGGCCTGCCTCCCATCCATTTTGTGGTCATCTGAAGTTCTGAAGAACATCATCTATCAGTACCAAATCTCAGCCACCCAATACCTCAGGTTGGCTCAGGTAACCAAGGTTGGCTTCTAGCCTCCCAACACTTCAAATTTAAAATCCTCATCCTTGTACTTAAATGCATAAATAGTCTCGCCTCTCCCACTGTTGACATCATTAGCTTAGCGCTCATTTTTCCCCTTCAGTCTCTGTGAAGCAATTTGGGATGTTTTGCTAAGTGGAAGACACTGTATAAACACAAGTTGTTGTTCTATATTATCTCATACCTAGATGCCTGCATTGTCTTTGTCTCCTTGTGGCTATTCCATCCCTGTATTTGTCTAGGTTGAGAGGATACCATATGAAACCATGCTCAGCTTTCAGTTTTTAAGGATTTAGATCTCTGAGAATCTCATGTAGTGAATAGCTTAACCATATATTTTCACGGTCATCAAAACTTCAGAAAAAATCTCTCAAAAACATAATTTCTTCAAGGCCAATGAAGTTTACTTAGCCAAAGAACCTGCATCACCAACCATTGTGTATAGGCCTGGAGTTACATAGTCTGCTCCATCATTACACCACTGTCTAAATGTGAACCGATCTTGGTGATAGTAAACTAGCTGCTCCACCACAATCCCCACAATTCTACCAGGAATAGCACTAATTGCCTTCTTTGGTATGTAGAGACCTAATGTTACCAGCAAGATTTATCCTGTATATTTATGGCTAGCATCCAGCTGGCCAATCTTCCACATTTTCAGGTAGAGGGCAGCATCATATTTCTGCTGAAGAGCGTAGTCACTGGATGTCATGGATTGATAATGCACCTGTGAAGCGCCTTGGGAGGTTTTGCTGCATAAATGTTATTAAAAAGTTGCAATTGTTGCAAGGATAGCCTTTCTAAATTTGATTTGAGGACAGGGTCAAGAATTTGGGTGATTGAATCCTTGTCGCCTTATGCCATGTACCAATTACCACTGCTCAAGTAGGTGAATGGCCTGCATCCAGTACTCTAGTGCAGTATGAGTCACTCACAGACAACTCTCTTGATTTTCCTTTGCTCCAACTTGCAGAGGCATCAAGCAGGTCTCTAATCACAGAGCTCAAGAACTCTATGGGGAGAACTTTTCTTGCAGGCTTCAGGACCCTGCCGTCAGGCTCAAAAGGATGTCAAAAGTCCACAGGGCATGAGGAATGGAACCTGTGATTTCCCTTGAATTGGCCAACTAGTGACCAGAGGGTGGGCTGAGCTAGTCGTCTGGGTGGGCACTCAAAGCTGGAGGGCCAATTGAAGGCCCATCAGCACTGAAAAAAACAGAAGCTGGCCTTTCAAGGCACATGAGGGAGGAAATGCCCCAACCTTTTAATATTGAAAATAAAAAGAAAGCTCTGAGAAGGTGGGCCATCATTGTGGGAGGGGAGCTCCTCCATACAGTAGCCTGCTGCTGAGGCCGGACAGGCTTGGAGGCACTTTAAACTTGAATTATGGAACAGTAGCTCCAAATTTCATAAATACAAAGTTATTTCATAACCTGTACCCATTCAACAAAGCAAGCAGCAGATCGTCTCAAGGACCGAATTTAGATACTACATTGTTCATACGGATCCATGTGGTGGCTGAGGAATTGAAATATATTTCAATTTTATGGCGACAACTGATAAATGCACAATAATAATTGGGCCCATATAATGACTGACAATTTCCCATCAATAATTGAAATGCCTTCTTGCCAAATGTATTTCAAGGAAATGCAGAGACCAGTCTGGAAGATTTTTATGTTATCGATAGACAGAGGGTTTGCTGTACAAAATTAATTTTTAAATCAATGTTTTTTCTCCAAATGACAAAAATAACCTTTCCATCAAAGTCCATCCCAATCGATACCAACTAATGTTCTGTAGAAGATGGAATCTTTTGAGGGTTCATTTTTCCTTATAATTTTTATGGATGTGGGCGTCAATGGCAAGGCCAGCATTTGTTGTGCATCCCTAATTGTCCTTGAAATGAGTGGCTTGCTAGGCCATTGCAGAAGGCAGTTAAGAGTCAACCACATTGCTGGAGTCACATGTAGGCCAGACCAGCTAAGGATGATAGATATAAAGCGCATTAGTGAACCAGATGAGTTTTTCTGACAAATGATGATAGTTGCATGGTCACGATTACTGAGACTAGTTTTATATTCCCGATTTATTAATTGAGTTCAAATTCCACCAGCCGCTATGTCCCCAGAATATTAGCCTAGCCTCTATACTACTGGTCCAGTGACATTACCACTATGTCACTGTCTGTTTAACTAAGGAGTGAAATGTTATTGAAGTGCCAAAGATTACATCTTAATTGATTTTTAATTAGTGCAACACCTCGCAACTATCTCCAATAATATATTGGTGATTGCATTGAGACAGGATCGGTAACATGAGCTTAACCCCTATCCTGCCCTGACAGTCCTATTCCCTTTATTGATTCCATTATTCTTTCAAACCTATGATGTTCAAGAGCAGAGTCAGCGGCTAGGATTTTCTATCCCTGCCTATGGTGGGAATTGTTGCGAGTGAGACGGATAATTTGACGGACCAACTAAAGGTCCATTGACTTCGGGTGGAAATTTGCACTGGAATACACTGGCCAATATTTTCGTTGTAAGGAAGTTTTGGTATTTAGTAGGAGTATTTTGCGTTCAGTTAGGGGTGCATTGAGTGCTCATGACAGTATAGGTGGCGTCTGTATCTGAATAAGGAAGAGTGATAAAGCTCTCAGTGGCCTTTTCTTCTTCCATATTATAGTGTCAGTTGGTAGTATTCTTAACTCTGAGTTAGAAGGTAATGGGTTCAAGTCCCAACCAGGCACAAGCATAATCATCAGAAATGCCTCCTTCTTTGCTGTATTAATGTCTTCATTTGCCTTTCCAATCCCCATTGTTTTAAAGCAGGTTTCACAACATGGATGACCCCCTTCAGTTAAACAGCAGATGTGGATGGCTAAATTAGGATAGTCATCAGAGGGTAGGTGATGTGTGTAACACATGATATATTTTGTTAGATTACAGGAGGACATAGTTGGGCTGGTCAGATGGGCTGATCAGTGGTAAATAGAATTTAATCCGGATAAGTGTGAGGTGATGCACTGGGGCAGGACAAACAAGGCATGGGAATACTCGATGAATGACAGGACCCTGGGAACTACCAAGGATCAGAGGGCTTGGTGTGCATGTCCACTGGTCCCTTAAGGTAGCGGGACAGTTAGATAAGGTGGTTAAGAAGGCAAATTGGATCCAGAATTGGCTGAGTGGCAGGAAGCAGAGGGTGATGGTCGAGGGGTGTTTTTGTGACTGGATGCCTGTGTTCAGTGGGTTTCCACAGGGATCGGTGTTGGGTCCCTTGTTGTTTGTGGTAAATATAAACGATTTAGACTTGAATCAGTAAGTTCGCGGATGGCACGAAAATTGGCGGGGTGGTAAATAGTGAGGAGGATAGCCTTAGATTACAAGAGGTTATAGACAGGCTGGTCAGATGAGCTGATCAGTGGCAAATGGAATTTACTCCAGATAAGTGTGAGGTGATGCACTTGGGCAGGACAAACAAGGCATGGGAACACACGATGAATGGTAGGATCCTGGGAAGTACCGAGGATCAGCAGGACCTTGGTATGCCTGTCCACTGGTCCCTTAAGGCAGCGGGACAGGTAGATAAGGTGGTTAAGAAGGTATGTGGGATACTTGCCTTTATTAGTCGAGACATAGAATATAAGAGCAGGGAGGTTACGCTGGAACTGTATAAAATGCTGGTTAGGCCACAGCTAGAGTCTTGAGTGCAGTTCTGCAATCCGCATTGTAGGAAGGATGCGATTGCACTAGAGAGAGTGCAGAGGAGATTTACCAGGATGTTGTCTGGGCTGGAGAGTTTTAGTTATAAGGAGATATTGGATAGACAGGGGTTATTTTCCCTGGAGTGGAGGAGATTGAGGGGGATATGATTGAGGTGTATAAAATTATGAGAGGCACTGGTAGGGTAGACAGGAAGGAACTTTTCCCCTATGTGGAGGGATCACTAAGCAGGGGGCATAGATTTAAAGTAAGGGGCAGGAGGTTTAGAGGCGATGTGAGGAAGAATTTTTTTCTACCCCCAGAGGGTGGTGGGAATCTGGAACTCACTACCTGAAAGGTTGGTAGAGGCAGAAACCTTCATAGCATTTAAGAAGTATTTTGGATGTGCACTTGCCATGGCATACAAGGCTATGGGTCTAGTGCTGGAAAATGGGATTAGAATAGTTAGGTACTTGTTTGACCGGCGTAGACTCGATGGGCTGAAGGGCCTTTTTCTGTGCTGTAGACCTCTAGGACCTTATAACAAGCCCTAACATCTCAGATTTAAATGTGCAACCATTTATTGAAATTTTGCGATTTGATATTTGAGTACAAAAGTCTAGGCTGCATACAGGAGATGCTGTTTTTCTCATGAGATATGAAAGCGAAGGCCCAGTCTGTCCCCTCATGTGGAGATAAAAGATCCCACGGCACAATTTTGAAGAAGAGTTCTCCCTGATGTGCTGGCCAATATTTAGCCCTTAATCAACATCATTAGACTGCTATGGGATTTCATGAAAGGTGCCATATAAATGCAAGTCTTTCTTTTATTTATATTTTGTTGTGGTTTTTCATGTAAAGAAAATGCATAGTGGAAGATTGTTTAACATTGCGGGTTTGTTTTTTGCCCCAGCTGGGGCTGTGGTCTGGGGCCCCGCCAGCCTGCGTTCCCCATGTCCATCCCACCCCCAAGCCTTTTTTGCAGAGGTGGGGCAAGGCTATCCACCCTCTTGTGATTGGTAGCCGATCTGACTTGTTAAGTGCCACCTAAGGCCGCTTAAAGGGGGCCGACTGGTACTTTTCAGGTAGAGGGGGCCCATGTAGTTGCCTGGAGGTGGTCTCCCTGCGGAAGACTGGAGGACCTGCCCCCAAAGGGCCAGATTTTTTGCTGGGTGTGCGCCCGACACGCCCAAGCATGAAATATAGCGCATTGACGTTGGCTGAGTGTGCTCTCGCAATGGTTTGGTCGGTGGCCGCACTCCGGAGCCAGCTGCGTGCCCACTGACAATTAAAAGACTCTTAAAATTGCAGTGCGGTGCCGATCGTGGGCAGTGGTCAACTTCCCGACTGCCCCCATCAAGTGCCCCCACCAAGGGCAGAATTCTGCCCAAAGAGTCCCAGAGGCCTCCCCGGCTACCTGTCTGAGTTCTGTAGCAGCTGCAGTCTGCCCCGTAGAGGGACTCCCACCCAGCTCCCCTCGCCACTCTGGTGGCCTGGCTGCAAACCCCATTTTTTTTATTTTAAAGTTTGAAAAAATTGGAGAGAGGGTGCCTCCATTTTGAAGTCAGACTTACCTTCCACTGCAACCTGCTGCTGCTTTCCAGCTGGATAATTAGCCCTCCAAATTTGAGAGTTCACCCACTGTCCTTATTTGAATGACAAGCCCACCCTCCGGCCTTTAATTGACCGCTTTGGGGAAAATCACATTGAGTGGCTGCTTCCCGCACAGTGCGGGCTTCTAACCCACATCTCAGCCTGACCGCAGAGTTCAGAAACCCACAGGGAAAATCCTGCCCTATATCTCTGGTGCAATGCAGTTGCTGTAAGTTTTAGCATTTTAAAGGAAAGTTGATGCTTCGCAAGAGAGCTTTTAGCTCTAGAAATATTTTGGAGAATCTATATACTATGGAGCAACATTGATGACTGAAGCAACCTTGCACCATGTCAGATAATGTAAGAGTACCAACATGTGTTTTTACAATGTTGTTCTCGCTATTTTCAATACTTTGAGTATTGCCTATTTTAACACTTTTTAATGGATAACACATGCACACACTTCACCTATTTATCCACCACCCAAAAGTAAACCCGGCTCGGCAAGCTTGCAATTCATCTTGCTCTTTTTGATCATAAATCTCTCTTCTGTCATTTGTTTGATGTGGATAGCTCTGGTCATCCAGGGAGCTAAGCACAGGTGAAACAGGCTCTGAGAATAAGTTGAGCCGTTCCTCTAGAAAGCCTGTCTGGCACTCGGTCCACAGGAGGCATACTAACGCAGAGAACAGGCCGAGAGGGAGCCCGAAACAAGCCATTCATCGAATTGGATTGTGTACGCTGCCGAGAGGTGGCAAGTGTTAGGATTAAGATCTAAAAAGCGAGACATAAAAGAAAATCCCTTGCACCCCACAATAAAGTGTGTGAATTGGCTGTCTTGAAGCCAGTTAGGTTTGCTATATTCTGACCCCACAAGGGTCATGACTGCAAACCCATTGCTTCCCTTAAAACACAGCAACGTGGAAGAAACAAAGTCTCCTGCATCTTCCCTGGTTCCATTTCTGCCTGCAAATCCAGAATTAAACAGTAGCTGTGGACAGGCGACTTTACAACAACAACTTGCACTTCTATAATGTTTTTAACATGGTAAAGTGTCCAAACGTCCTTAGGCTCACACGAAGGCTATTGCAAGATAAAACACTTTTTTTCTTCAAGTGCTCTCACACTGTGACAAGGATGAATTGTAGTATTTTGCATTAAAGCTGGCATCATTGTGGGGTGTATTGAGGAATTCTGCTTAGTGGCTGTAGGTATCATTGTACGGGGCCTTCCATCTTTCACCCTCCATAAACTCAATCTCATCCAAAACCTTGCTATCCATATCCCAACCCTCAGCAAATCCCAGTCACCCATCACTGTGAGCTCACTGATCTTCGTCGTGTACATTATGAAAAGTCTTGATTTAAAAATTCTCATCCTTCTTTTCAAATTCCCCCACAAATTTCCCTATCCATGTAACCTCCCCCAGCACCACAAGCCATTGAGATAACGAAGCTCCTCCAGTTCTCACCTCTTGCACATCCCTGATTTTCATTGCTCCACCCTAGACGGCTGTTCTGACAGATGCTGAGGCCCTAAACCGTGGAATTCCCTCCCTAAACTTCTCCACTTGCTGCTTTCTCGCTATCATTCTTAAAGTCGCTCCTGAAAAAACAACCTTTGACTTTGACCAAGGTCATCAGCCTTAATATAAAGTTTGGCATCAAATTTTGTCTGATAACAACACTATGAAGCATTCTGGGGCATTTTACTGTTTATAGGTGCTATATAAATGTATCCTGGAGCTGAGTACACACAAGAAGCTGCCTTTGTCAATTATCGTCCAGCCCCATAACCCTCCGAGATATCTGCGCTCATCTAATCCTGGACTCTTGAGCATTTCTGAATTTAAATTGCTCTCCCATTCATGGCCGTGCCATCAGCTGCCTAAATCCTAAGCTCTGAAATTCCCTTCTCACAACTCTCTACCTCACTTTCCTCCAATAAGATACTTCTTAAAACCTACCTGTTCGAGCAAACTTTCAGTCATATGACCTCCTTCTGTGGCTTGGTGTCATATTTTATTTTTTATTGCTGCTGGGAAGCACCTTGGGATGTTTTATTACATTAAAGGTGCTATATAAATGTAAGTTGTTGTTACTTTGTATCATTTATTATTTGTGCTTCAATCTTAACTTGGTTCTGCTCTGAAAGACATCATACCAGACCTCTGCCAAGTTTTGTTATGTCTGTTTAAGTTTATTCATGTTGAAAGTGAGGGCTTCTGGCTTCCGGCGTTAGGAGAGCTGAGGCACCTTGCCCAAATGGGAACTGTACCCCAGCAAGAGTCAATAAAAGAGAGCAAAAAATTGTCAAACTCAAAAAAAACTTTTGCTTAAGATGGTTCTGAGAGGAAACCTTGAGGATAATCATCTGAAATGTTCGGTCTGATTAGTAAATCTACCATTACTGATCACCTTACAGGGTTACTTTATTGTAAGAACTTAATCTCGTTTCTTTGTATTATTTACAGACAAATCCTTCTCCATCCTTAATATAGCTCATAAAACCTTAGCAAACATATTGATTTCATATTAGAAAGTAGCCTTAAGATCATTGGAGAAAATGGGAATTCAAAACTGAAGGTAAATGGTAGATCATACACATGGAATTTGAACTGTTATCGATGTAACTTGTGGGCAGGAACTTTCAGAGGTATGCATCTCACTCCATCTTTTCTCATTCTGCAACTCTGCAAAAAATAACCTTTGGAATTATAGATTGAAAATACCTGAGGCACCCATGTAGGCACAGTTTTAGGAGTGAGTTGCCCTTTAAATTGCAGCAAAGCTTCTGTTTTGCGCATTGCAATGATTTTACCATTATTTAACCTGGAGTAAACCTCTAAGGAAAATCTTTACTTCAACCTCCTTAATATTCATTCTTTACCGGAACCTCAGTCTTTAAGAATTGAGAGAGATGCACATGGGTCAAAGGGCTGTGTACCAACCATGCTGCATACTAAAACCCCACATAACAAAATTATGCGTTCGACTTCAATGCTTATCGTACTTGTCAGTATATCTATTTGATATATTACTGCTAATGTGCTTCAGCATTGTTGCAATATATTTCTTATATGGTACTCTTAATTCATTACCTCAATTTTGTCCCACCACAGCACACAGAGATGCAATATCTGCCCTTTTACCTCGTCTCTTCCCTCTGTCCAAGGCCCCAAACACTCCTTCCAGTCAAACAGTGACTTACTTGTACTGTTTCAGTTTAGCACACTGTATTTGCTGCTCACAATGTAGCCTCCTCTACACTGGGGAAACCAAGTGCAGACTGAGTGACAGCTTTGTAGAACACCTCCATTCAGTCCGCAGACATGACCCCAAGCTTTCAATTGCCTATCATTTTAATTCTCCATGCTGTTTCCACCCTGATCTCTCTGTCCTTCGCCTGCTACAATGCCCAAGGAAGCTCAATGCAAGCTCGAGGATCTGTACCTTGTCTTTAGATTAGGCACTCTGCAGCATTCTGGACTCAGCATTGAGATCAACAATTTTCAGTTGTAACCTCTGCCCCAATTTTGTTTCATTTTTCTTTTGTTGTCTTTTTCTTTCTCTTGTTTCTTCCCTATTTCCTTTTATTTGTTTTCAGACAGCAGCTATTCAGGATCTTGCCATTCACAACTCCTCAGACACATCTTTTGCTTCAGTACTTGTCCCGTCACTATCATGTTTAGCATTATGAAAAATTTTGATAGTTATTCTCTTCTGCCTTCCACCCTATCACAGGCCTCCCCTTTAGTTTTTCCCACCTTTAACTCACTCAAAACTTTTCTGTCATTTCTAACTTTTGCCAATTCTATGAAAGGTCATAGATTTGGAATGCTAGCTCTGTTTATTCAGGAAGCGGCAGTTGGAATTTCTTGGGCCTGTAAATCATGATTTAGAAAGTCTGATGCTAATGGGAAAGATTGATGATGAAAGAGATTGCGTTAGACAAAGAACATTTTTTTAAAGAGCCTCACAAACTTGATGAATGTACCATCAACAAAGATGATCCTGGAGAGGAAGATTAACATGAATGAAGGTCCATAGTCGCTAGTGCCCTCTTAGGGCATGTTAACTGAAGAGAAAGAGAACTCTGTTTCTCTTTCCACAGAAGCTGCCTGTCCTGCTGAGTGTGTCCAGCATTTTGTGTTTTTATTTCAGAGCTCCAAGTCAGTGGTTTTGAAATTCTCAGAGAACCAGAGGCCTGTTAGGAGCTTCTCGTTGTTGCAGAGTTTAAAACTTTAAAAAACTGTATTCTTTCACGGGATGTGGACGTCACTGGCTAGGCTTTTATTGCCCATCCTGATTGCCCTTGAGCAGGTGGTGGTGGTGAGCTGCCTTGAACCGCTGCAGTTCATATGGTGTAGGTACACCCACAGTGCAGTTAGGGAGGAAGTCCAGTTGCAGTGGCCAAAGACGTGAATTCCTTTCCTATGAACTGAAATGTGATCTCGTCTGATGTGTACAGTGGGAATTACTTTCAGCAGTTCTAGAAGGTGGCTCACTACCTCCTCCTAGTGGCAAATAGAGATGGTCAATAAGTGCCAGCCTTGCTGGCGATGTCCATAACTGAAGAAAAGAAAGAATAAAAGAAGATATCAAATAGTGTGTGACATACCAAACAATTTACTCATACACCATGCACTAGACACTTTAATTTACTCCAGGCCTACCCATTAGGTGGGAAAAGACCATAGTGACAGTTTATGTAGCTCAGGATAAAATTGTTAATTGTTTATGAGGAGAAAGGAGTGTACATAGAGGCAATTTAAATGTCACTATCATACTTAAGTTTTCTTTTGTACATGCAACCATTTTCTTGAACCAACACCACAATGGTGTTGGCATACGTAAGAGTTCTGGTTTCCAGAACTTCAGGTGAAAAAAGACAGGGGCTATACCTGTCCTGGAGTCCATTCCACTGCAGTGACTTGAACAGTTTCCAAGAGCACTGAAAACACTAGGTTACTACTCTGGATTTGGCCAGCTTGTTTGTACCTTAGAACAGAAGAACTTCACCTCTAAGCCAGTTTTTTTGTAAAAAAAAAACATTGTCAATAGGAAGGTAAATAATATTTAATCAATCTTATGTTCCAGATTTTGACACCTTGACTTTTGTTTTTGTTAAGTGATGTGAACGTCACAGGTGTGTGGTGTGATGAGCCACTTTCTTGCACCAGTGTAGTCCATGTGAAGGAGATACACCCACGGTCCTGTTAGGGAGAGAGTTCCAGAATTTTGACCCAGTGACAGGTGATATAGTTCCACGTCAGGATGGTGTGTGACTTGGAGGGGAACGTGGTTGTTTCCCTACGTGCCTGCTGCCCCTGTTCTTCAGAGGTCAGGGGCTTAGAAGGTACTGTCAAAGGAGCCTTGGCAAGTTGCTGCATTGCATCATGTATATGGTGCACACTGCTGTCACTGTGCATCAGTAGTGGAGGGAGTGAATGTTTAAGGTGATGGATGGGTTATCAGTGAAGCGGGCCGCATTGTCCTGGTTGATGTTAAACTTCTCAATCGATGCTAAGTTTTAAAATATTTAGTAGGTGTTACAAGTAGCTTGGTGCAAAGCAGATATTTGTCTATTGCCACTTAAAAGTGGTATTTCATCAGCTAAAGATGTCCGTTTGAAACCTCCAAAACTGCATTAAATTTACCCTTAAAAGTTCCCTTGATTTTGTTCGTTATAGCTCAAAGATTACTAGCGCATTCCAAGTTGTTCGTCATTGGTTGAAGTCTCATCTCTGATTTCGAAGGTTGGATGTTCCCACTCCAGAGTCTTGACGACAGAATCTAAGCTGACTTTCTACTGCAGTGTTGAGGGAGTGTGGCACTGTCAGAGTTGCTGCCTTTCAATGAGACCCTAAACTGAGGCCCCATCTGCCTTCTCACTTGGTATAAAAGATGGTACGGCACAATTTCAAAGGTAAGTAGGGGAATCTCCCCAGTGGCCTGGCAAATATTTATCCCTCAACAAAAAACTTTAAAGAAGACAGATTGTCTGACAGTCTCATTACTGTTTGTGGGAGTTTGTCATTTACAAATTGGCTGCCGTATATGTTACAGCAGTGATCACACTTCAAAATTATTTCACTGACTATAAAGAGACTTAGGATGTCCTATGTTAACGAAAGGTGCTTTATGGTTCGTGCGGCACAGAAGCAAGGCCTGGAACTGTCAGGCCAAATGACCTGTTTCTGTACTGTGAATACTTTGAAAATGCAAGTCTTCCCATCTTTATAGCTAGGGGAAAAATCCTGTTCCATGTTTCAATTAAGACGCTTAAAACAAGGATTTGTGTTCACTTCAGCTGCAGGCTAACAGGACAAAATATGCCTTATCAAAAACAGCCACCAACAAAAACTAGTTTCAATTTTCAAATTTTGACCCAGTGAAACTTCATATGTTTAAAGCTGCAGGGTAAGTTCATAGTCTTCAGTGACTGGAAGATTACGAGAACTGCGAATGTGGATCACTATTATGCAATCCTCCCCAATTCATCCTCATGTTGTGCAGTTCAAGGGCTCAGCTACATTTTGGTGGTTACTGCAACAAGCTGGCAGTTGGAGTATTATGTGCGGAAGTGTGAAGTTATTCACTTTGGTAGTGAGAATAGAAAAGCAGAATATTTGTTATAAGGTGTGAAACTTATAAATGTTGTTGTTCAGAAGCATTTGGTCGTCAAGGAACACAGAAAGGTACAGCAAACAATTAGAAAGGCAAATGGCATGTTAACCTCTATTGCAAGGGAATGGAGTACAAGAATAAGGAAGACTTGCTACAGTTGTACAGGACAACTACACCTGGAGTACTGTGTGCAGTTTTGATTTCCAAATTGAAGGAAGGATATACTTGCGTTGAAGGCAGTACAGCAAAGATTCACTGATTGGTTCATGGAATGAGAGAGTTGTACTATGATGAGAGGCTCAGTGAATTAGGCTGATCTTCTCTGCAGGTCAGAAGATTGAGAAGCGATCTCATTGAAATATGCGAGATTCTGAAGTGGCTTGACAGAGTCGACACTGAGAGTTGTTTCACCTGGCTGGGGAATCTAGAACATGAAGTAGAGTCTCAGGATAAGGGGATGATCAATTTGGACTGAGATGTGAAGAAATTTCTTCACTCAAAGGGTTGTGAATCTTTGGAATTCTCTATGCCAGAAGCTTTCAGCTGCTCCATCGCTGAGTATATTTAAGGCTAAGACAGACAACAGTTTGGTCTGTCTGGGAATCCAGGAATATGGGGAGCAGGTGGGAAAATGAACTTAAACCTGATGATCGGCCATGATCATATTGAATGACAGAGCGGGCTTGAGGGGCCATATGTGCTCCTATTTCTTATGTTTTTATGCAAAATTAAACCCCAGTTCCCATAAAAGCCCTTGGATGTAGATAATGGGACGGTAAATAATCAATGCTATTGGAATCTTAAACTGTCGAAAATATTGCTCATTCTTCTGAAATTGGAATATTACAGTCATATACTCTGTTTAACAATCAAGAGGGGAACAACCCTTTAATCAATCAGGTAGCTATCAGCACTCATAAGAATTGTGTGTCTTGGGCATTGAGATTTGCTTAGTTATTAACACAAAGTCACTTTTTACGCTGTAAGTTAATCACCAGCCGTTACTTCAATACCCATCCATGGAAATCAGCATCTAAACCCCTAATTAAGGGATGGAATAAACTAAATTAAGCCAGTGGTAATTTTGGCATCAGGTTTTTGATTGCTAAATATGTGCAATTATAGAACATTTTGCAATGGGTCTAACTAGCTCTCCATTATAGGAAGGAAAGCTTAATCACAAATCTGTCCAACAGCTCTGGATTAAATACAGTTGTACTGTTATCCTGGAGATAAAAGCATGTCCATTTTATACCCCGGTGTGCTATTATTTTAGACCTATCGTAATTGGATGACTGTAGTAGGATGACAGAGCAGCTTCAGAATGACAAAACTAACTATAATGATAAGACGATATGCTTGAAGGGACTGTAAATAGATATATTAATCAGAGCTCTGTCAATGGTCCAGGGGCAAATCCATTGCTTGGCATAGCACTAAACAGTATCGTTTTGAAGGTTCCAGGTTTCCATTCTCAGTCTGTGTGTACTTGGCAGAATTCAGTTGAGACCTGCGTACTTGCCTCAGCTAGCTAAGAGCTAAATATCAGCAATAGTTCCCATGCTTAATTGCTACCTCACCCCAATTCACAGAAATTGCATGTATGAAAATATTGAGCGAGTACAGTAATCATGGAAAATTCATGGCACAGAAGGAAGTTATTCGGACCATTTTGTCTGTGCCTGTCTTGTCAGTAGTGACAATGCCTGCAGTTGAACAGCCCACTGACAATAACTGTCTAGGTTCACACATGAAGCCTGCACCATTTACATTCATATAGCACCTTTAATGCAGTAAAATGTCCCATGTCAGGATAGCAGAAAAAGTGGTGAAAACTGAACGAAGAGTATTTGCTCATCCTGCTTTCTACTCTTAATGCCACCATTAGCACCTCCTTTAGCCAATATCACCACCATCAACACTCCTTTGACCCTTTGTTTATGACACCTTTTGCAATCTCTCCTTTGCCTCCACCTATTACTGGCCTTCTATCCAGCTTCATCTGTCCCCCCCCCACCCCTGCCCTTATACAGTATATATTTCACCACATTTCTACTCCTCTTTAGCTCTGAAGAAGAGTCACCTGGACTTGAAACGTTAACTCTGTCTTTCTCTCCACAGATGCTGTCAGACCTGCTGAGTTTTTCCAGCAATTTTTGTTTTTGTTTCAGATTTCCAGCATCTGCAGTATTTTGCTTTTAAGTTAAAGAGTATTTGTTGTTGTCAGCCCATGTAATGTTATGAGTTTCCTTTTATTTTATGTATTCATTTTGGGTCACTTCTGAGTTGCTTGCTAGGTCACTTCAGTGGGTATTTAAGTCAACCACATGGAGCGTGGGATTTGAGTCACAGGGTAAGGATGGCCTAGAGGACATTAATGAACCAGTTGAGTTTTTATGGATTCCAATACTGATTGACTGATATCAAGAAGATATAATTCTCATAATGTTATTGGAATTTATTGTAAAATAAAGTAACAGTGGGATGTGTCTATGTGCCTACAAGTATATGTGTAAGACTTAATTAAATTAGTTTGGGTGCTTGGATCTAAGGAGAGAGGTTAGGTTTGAAATGTTAATAGATAAACATAGGGAAGTTTAGAAACATTGGTGTCAAGGGAACATTTGCATTTTTAAATAAACCAGACTAGCTTGTTTTCAAAGGAGGGGTGAAATGTGCCACCTGGCCAGGTGAAGTTTAGAAACAGTGTGCTTATTTTTCCTAAAGATTACTGATAAAACTTAGTGCTATGAGAGGGTTTTATTATCAGGGAGATAAAGTCCAAAGACATAGTGAAACAATGGGTATTTTCATTCAAAGAGGAAGATATGTATAAAGGAGAGAAGACTGTCTGTAAGGGAAGGCATTTTTAAGATCATACAAGTATGTGAAAAGCCTTCAGCATCTGTGCCTCAAGCTGCTGTCTTCAAAGGACTGAAAATAAGAAAACTCACTTGGAATTCAACTTGTTCAGGGTATCATGTTTCTTTGCTTGGGTCTTTTAAAATCTGTGCGTCTCACTGGTGCCTTAACAGAAGTGTAACTGGGAGTTAGATTGATAAGGGGATTTAGAAGTTATCAAAGTAGTAATTTGAAGATCTATGTATATATTTTAAACCATTTCTCTTATTAATAAATGTTTACTTTAGTTTTATGAAAACCTATAAGACTTGGTGGTCTTATAACTACTGAATTCAGGGCAAGCATCTCGAAATTTATACAAATTGAAAATTAGCTGTTTCAAGTTTCCCTCTGGAATTTGAGCAGCTCAGCATTTATCATCGGCTGTGTCATAACACTGATGTAACTTTTTATTTGTGGATCTATTGAAAAAAACTTAAATGGCAGAATTTGGACTTACATTGCCTGGATTACTAGTTCAGTAATATAATCATACCTGGCACAAGTGCTACACAAAAAAAACACTAATCCCGAAAATCTGAAATAAAAAGAGAAAATGTTTAGCAGGTTAGGCAGCCTCTGTGGAGAGCAAAGCAATTATTTGTCAAATTGATGATCTTCCATCAGAACTGGAAAATGTTAGGGATGTAACAGGTTTTACCTAATCAAATAAGAGTAGTGAAACAGAAAGCAATGTAGGTGATCAAGGCAAACATAGGCAAATGGATATCTTATTGGAGAGAGGAGCTGAAATTCTTCAAGGTTGACATTCCTGGATGAGAAGTGGCAGTGAATGGAACACCATTACAAAGCAAAATGCTATGGATGCTGGAAATCTGAACAAACGTACACATGAAATAGGAGCAGAAGTAGGCTATTCAGCTTGCCAGGGCTGCTCCACCATTCATTAAGATCATGGCTGATATGTTTGCATTTCGAATTCCACATTCCCATCTATCCCCGATAACCTTTGATTCCCTTGTCTAACAAGAATCTACCTACCTCTGCCTTAAAAATATTCAATGACCCCCCACCTCCACCACCTCTGAGGCAGAGTTCCAAAGTCACGCAACCCTCTAAGAGAAAAAAGTTCTCCTCACCTCAGTTCTTAAGGGGCAACCCCTAAGTTTAAAACAGTGCCCCCCTGGTTCTGGACTCAAAAACAAGAGGAAACATCCTTTCCACATCCACCTTGTCAATACTGTTCAAGGTCTTATATACTTCAATCAAGTCACCACTCGCTCTTCTAAACTCCAGTGGAAATATAAACAGAAAACCCTGGAAATACCCAGGCAACATCTTGGAGAGAGAGAGATAGACTAAGTTAACATTAATTGGCAAAGCTTCTGTTCCCAAAATATTACAAAAAGCAGCCCTTAAGCTCTGATTCACTCGATGAAAAACGTTGAACAGAGATATTTCAACAATATGATGAGGCTCTATGCAAATGCAAGTCTTTTATTAAAACCAAATTTTATGAAGGTCTTGCATTTTTCATCACACTTAAAAACATGAAAAATGTAAGATCAAAGGAAGTGAAAGAAAAGCCGACATTTGATATTTCTGTTTTACAAATTCCCAACAATCATCAACAGCAAATTTAGGCCAGATTAATTACAGCTTCGCTTCAACATCTGCATAATCCTTGTAGCTACTTGGTATTGTGCTCTTGTCAGTGCAAAGCAGCCTATCATCTGATTAACTTTGAACAAAACCATGAGAGATTTCTGTTTCAAAAATGGAATGTTTTCGCATTTTTCTTTTGCTCAGCCTCTTTCTACCACATGTTAGATGTTACTAGTAAGGTAAGGAAGCCAAATTAACTGCCTTCAACCCTGGAGAATTTCATGGTCCAGCCTATGAGCACAGTGTGCTGATTTTGTAGTGGTTTAGTGATTTGATATGTAGAATCAACTCTAAGGATATTAAAGAGGTGGACGAAGGTTCACTAGATGGATTCCCAAGATGAGAGATTAAGTAGAATGGGCCTATACTCCCTAGGGTTTAGGAAAATGAGAGATGAAACATAAGATTCTGAGTGGGCTTGACAGGGTAGAAGTGAGAGGCTGTTTCCCTTGGCTGGAAAGACTGGAACTAGGGGATGACAGCTTCAGATTGAGATGAGGAATAAGTTCTTCACTGAGGGTTGTAAATATTTGGAATTCTTTACTGCTCCGGATACTGAATCAATGAGTCAAGATGAGGCCAATAGATTTTTTTGACTCTCGGGGAATCAAAGGATATGGGGATTGACAGGAAAAGTGGAGATGGGGTCGAAGATCAGCTGTGATCTATTGAGTGGCAGAGCAAGTTCAAGGGGACGTATGGCTACTCCTGCTTCAATTTCTTATATTTGTATGTTTTGAAACAGTGATTTTTACAGGAGATGCTTCTTCCATTTTTCTGAACAAGAATTATTATAGCTTCAACAATTATGAACAAGGCAATAAAGCCATTATGCCCATTACTTCCAAAGACCCTATGCACGTTACCTCATCAGGGATTCTGCTCCATTTAGTTCCCCAATAAAACATCCTGCATAATTATATTTATTATTGAAATATTGCTAGAAACTTTACAGTGAGGTATTTTACTTAGCAAATTGTAAGTATCATCCTGCTCGGCACAACCAAAGCGGGCAAACACGATGTTCTGGGCTATTGTCTAAAAATATAATTACATAGCCTTTTGCCTTTGGGTGGAGACATGAGTTTAATGCTATTTACCAGCTCCATAATCCACTGGTTAAAGTGAGGTGGAATTTGGAGCTGAAAGAACCCTGTAAAAAAAAAATTAATTCACTTTCATGGAAGGGATTTTGAAGATGATGGGTGGTCACCCTTGTGCAATTGTGAAGAGTATTGACGTGTCCTCTGCACATGCCTCTGGCATCAGCCATTGTTCAGTTGGTAGCTCTCTTGCCTGTGAGTCAAAAAGTTGTGGGTTCAATTCTCATCTCAGGACCTAAGCATAATAATCCAGGCTGCCACTCCAGTGCAGTAATGAGGGGGTGCTGCACTGTTGGAGGTACTGTCTTTAAGATTATTCGTTAAACTGAGGCCCTGTTTACCCTCCTGTGGCACCACTTCAAAGTCCTGGCCAATATTTCATCAATTAACATCACAAAAACATATTATCTGATCATTATCACATTGCTGTTTATGGGACCTTGTTGTGCACAAACTGACTGCCATATTTCTTACATTACAGCAGCATAATACAGAAACAGCAACTTGAGACAAAATTCATAGTCACATGGACAATAATTAAGGAAAACCAGCATGGATTTGTTAAGGGAAAATCATGTTTGACTAACTTGCTGGAGATTTTTGGAAAGGTAATAGAGAGGGTTGATGAAGGCAATGCAGTTGATGTGGTGTACATGGACTTCTGAAGGTGTTTGATACAGGGCTGCAAAATAGACTTGTGAACAAAGTTATAGCTCATGTAATAAAGAAACATGGATACAGAATTGGCTGAGCAGCAGGAAACAGAGAGTAGTGTTCAAAGGATGTTTTTGTGCCGGGGGAAGGTTTGTACTGGAGCTTCCCAGGGTCAGTATTGGGAACTTGCTATTCCTGATATATATTAATGACCTAGACCTTGGTGTACAGGGCACAATTTCAAAATGTGTGGATGATACAAAACTAGGAAGCATTGTGAACTGTGAGGAGGATGGTGTAGAACTTCAAAAGGACGCAGAAGGTGGAATGAATGGACAGGTGGCAGATGACTTCAATACATAGCAGTGTGAGATGATTGGTAGGAAGAACATGGAAAGACAATATAAAATATAGGATACAGAGGGACCTGGATGCATATGCACATAAATCATTGAGAGTGGCAGAACAGGATTTTTTATTCATTCATAGGATGTGGAATTCGCTGACTAGGCCAGCATTTATTTCCAATCCCTAATTGCCCTTGAGAAGGTGGCGGTGAGCTGCCTTCTTGAACCGTTGCAGTCCATATGGCGTAGGTACACCCACAGTGCTTGTAGGAAGGGAGTTTCAGGATTTTGACCCAGCAATAGGAACAGCGATTATTTCCAAGTTAGGATGGTGAGTGACTTGGAGGAGAACTTCCAGGTGATGATGTTCCCATCAATCTGCAGCCCTTGTTCTCCTAGATGGTAGCGGTTGTGGGTTTGTCTAAGGAGCCTTGGTGAATTTCTGCGGTGCATCTTGTAGATGGTATACACAGCTGCTACTGTGTGTCTGTGGTGGAGGGAGTGAATGTTTGTGGATGTGGTACCAATCAAGTGGGCTGCTTTGTCCTGGATGGTTAAAGCTTCTTGTGTGTTGTGGGACTACACTCATCCAGGCAAGTGGGGAATATTCCATCACATTCTTGACTTGTGCCTTGTAGATTGTGGATAGATTTTGGGGAGTCAGGAGGTGAGTTATTCGCCGCAGGATTCCTAGCCTCAGACCTGCTCTTGTAGCCACAGTATTTATATGGCTGGTCCAGTTCAGTTTCTGGTCAATGGTAACCCTCAGGATGTTGATAGTGGGGGATTCAGCGATGGTAATGCCATTGAATGTCAAGAGGCGATGGTTAGATTCTCTCTTGTTGGAGATGACCATTGCCTGACACTTGTCTAGTGCGAATGTTGCTTGCCACTTGTCAGTCCAAGCCTGGATATTGTCCAGGTCTTGCTGCATTTGGACATGGACTGCTTCAGTATCTGAGGAGTCGCGAATGGTGCTGAACATTGTGCAATCATCAGCGAGCATCCGCACTTCTGACACCAAAAGATACTTCCTAGGGTCATGCAAGATGCTATATAAACACAAGTCTTTCTTTTTTATCTTCTCTTTTCTTCCACCCTCCCCCCCACCCCCCCATCCCAAACTATATAAAATAGTTTTGAACTAACCTTCCACACAATGCATTTCAATTGTCGTGCTGAGATTCTTGACAAGGTTCTTTCAGAAGGAACAATGAAAGCCCAGATGGGCTAAACAAGGAGAACAAAGAACAAAGAAAGGTACAGCACAGGAACAGGCCCTTCGGCCCTCCAAGCCTGTGCCGATCATATTGCCTGTCAAACTAAAACATTTTGCACTTCCGGGGTCCGTATCCCTCTATTCTCATCCTATCATGTATTTGTCAAGCTGCCTCTTAAACACCACTACTGTACCTGCTTCCACCACCTCCTCTGGCAGCGAATTCCAGACACTCACTACCCTTTGCATAAAAAAGTTGCCCCGCACATCTCCTCTAAAGTTTTCTCCTCTCACCTTAAATCTATGTCCCCTAGTAATTGACTCTTCCACCTTAGGAAAAAGCTTCTGACTATCTACTCTGTCCATGCCACTCATAATTTTGTAAACTTCTATCAAGTTGCCCCTCAATCTTCGTCGCTCTAGTGAAAACAATCTGAGTTTCTCCAACTTCTCCTCATAGCTAATAACCTCCAGACCAGGCAGCATCCTGGTAAACCTCTTCTGCTCCCTCTCCAATGCCTCCATATCCTTCTGGTAATGTGGCCACCAGAATTGCACGCAATATTCCAAGTGTGGCCTAACCAAAGTTCTATACAGCTGCAGCATGACTTCCCAGCTTTTATACTCAATACGCCTGCCAATGAAGGCAAGCATGCCATATGCCTTCCTGACTACCTTATCCACCTGCGTTGCCACTTTCAGTGACCTGTGGACCTGTACACCCAGATCCCTCTGCCCCTCGATGCACTTAAAGGTTCTACCATTTACTGTATAATTTCTACCTGTATTAGACCTTCCAAAATGCATTACCTCACATTTGTCCGGATTAAACTCCATCTGCCATTTCTCCGCCCAAGTCTTCAACCGACCTATATCCTGTTGTATCCTTTGACAATCCTCTTCACTATCTGCAACTCCTTCAACCTTAGTGTCATCTGCAAACTTACTAATTAGCCCAGTTACATTTTCATCCAAATCATTTAAGTATACTACAAACAGCAAAGGTTCCAGCACTGATCCCTGTGGAACGCCACTAGTCACAGCTCTCCATTCAGAAAAGCACCCTTCCACTGCTACCCTCTGTCTTCTATGACCAAGCCAATTCTGTATCCATCTTGCCAGCACACCTCTGATCCCATGCAACTTTACCTTCTGTACCAGTCTGCCATGAGGGACCTTGTCAAAGGCCTTACTGAAATCCATGCATAGATAACATCCACTGCCCTTCCATCATCAATCATCTTTGTCACTTCCTCGAAAAACTCGATCAGGTTAGTAAGACATGACCTCCCCCTCACAAAACCATGCTGCCTCTCACTAATACGCCCATTTGCTTCCAAATTGTAATAAATCCTGTCACGAAGAATCTTCTCCAATAATTTCCCTACCACTGACGTAAGGCTCACTGGCCTGTAATTTCCTGGATTATCCCTACTACCCTTCTTAAACAATGGAACAACATTGGCCATTCTCCAGTCTTTTGGGACCTCACCCGTAGCCAGTGAGGATACAAAGATTTTTTTTTTTTGCAAAAATATACTTTATTCTTAAATCTTCAAAAACATTTCGAACCATTTCAAAATCACCATTACAAAAATTGTTGGAAAGTTCTGGCAATGAGGCATTCTGCCAAATGACTTTGTCAGTCTGCTCAGGGAACCATCCCACAGGATCCACCCTCTCCTTTTCCCTCAGGGCCTTTAAGATGTTACGTACCGACCACTGCCTGATGGACTTGTGGTCAAAAGTGTTTTTCTACATATATTTTCCCACGAGGGGCAGGTGGTACGGCACAGTCCAACTACTTGGAGCGTTCCGCGGCAGCGTGGCCAGACCCATCCTTCGTAACACTGGGGACAGGTAGAACCTCAGTATGTAGTGACACTTGGTGTTTGCATACTGAGGGTCTACGCACCGCTTGATGCAGCCGCGCACACAGGTGGCCATCAGTATGAGGGCGATGTTGGGCACGTTTTTTCCCCCTTTATCTAGAGGCTTGTACATCGTGTCCCTGCCGACACGCTCCATTTTCGACCTCCAGATAAAGCGGAAGATGGCTCGGGTGATTGCCACCACACAGGAGTGTGGAATGGGCCAGACCTGCGCCACGTACAGCAACAGCGAGAGTGCCTCACCCCCAATGACCAGGTTCTTACTCGTGGTGGAGAGGGAGCGTCGCTGCCACATGCCCAGTCTCCTTTTCACCATAGACACTCGCTCCTTCCAGTTTCTAATGCGTGCCCTGGTCCCTCCGAACCATATCCCCGGCACCTTCAGGCCATCAGCCCTGACAGTGAAGGGGACAAAGGATCGGTCGGCCCAGTTCCCAAAGAACATGGCCTCGTTCTTCCCACGATTTACCTTGGCTCCCGAGGCCAGTTCGAACTGGTCACAGAAGTGGATCAGTCTGTGCACCGACAGGGGATCTGAGCAGAATACGGTGTCATCGTCCATGTACAGGGAGGCTTTGACCTGACTGCCTCCACTGCCTGGGATCGTCACTCCTCTTATGCCCGGATCCTTCCTGATGGACTCAGCAAAGGGTTCTATGCAACACACGAAAAGAACAGGCAAGAGAGGGCAGCCCTGCCTGACTCCAGATTTAATAGGAAAGCTTTCTGATTCCCACCCATTGATTGAGACTGCACTACTGATGTTAGTGTAGAGCAGTTGGATCCAATTGTGAATTCCCTCCCCAAACTCCAATTTGAAGAGCACATCCACCATGTAGGTGTGCGATATTCTGTCAAAGGCCTTCTCCTGATCCAGGCTGATGAGGCAGGTGTCCACACCCCTGTCCTGTACATAGGCAATCGTATCCCTGAGCAGCGCGTGGCTGTCAGAGATCTTCCTGCCCGGCACAGTGCAGGTCTGGTCAGGGTGAATCACCAATTCCAGAGCGGATTTGACCCGATTGGCGATGACCTTGGACAGAATCTTATAGTCCACATTCAACAGTGAAATGGGTCGCCAATTTCTAATTTCCTCCCTTTCCCCCTTGTGCTTGTAGATGAGGGTGATAATGCCTTTCCTCATGGATTCTGACATACTGCCGGCCAGGAGCATACTCTCGTACACTTCTAGCAGGTCCGGGCTGATCCAGTCCCACAGAGCCGAATACAACTTCGCCGGCAAGCCATCGCTTCCGGGAGTTTTAGTCTTCTCGAAGGACTCAAGGCCCTCAGTCAGTTCGTCAGGAGTTAGCGCTTTGTCCAGACTCTCCCGTGTACTGTCGTCTAAGACCTCTGTGATCGAGGACAGGAAGGACTGGGAGACTGTGCTGTCTGTGGGCTTCATGTCAAACAATCCGGCATAAAAGGATTTGCTGATCCTCGAAATGTCAGACTGTGTTGACTTTACTGAGCCATCTTCTTCCTTCAGGCTGCTGATCACAGAGCTCTCTCTGTGTACCTTTTGGAAGAAGAAACGCGAGCATGTCTCGTCCTGCTCCACGGAGCGGACTCTGGAACGAAAGATGATCTTGGAGGCCTCCGAGGCAAAGAGCGAGGCTTGCTGGCTCTTCACCTCTTGGAGTTCCTCCTTGACATCGACCCACATCGACTGCAGCCGGAGCAGATTCTGCATGTTTTTCTGGAGTCGGGACATTTCCCTCTGTTCCTTTCTAGCTTTCTGGGTGCCTTTGAGGATGAGAAACCTCTTGATGTTTCCCTTGATCGCTTCCCACCAGTGTGTCAGTGACTCAAAGTGGGGTTTCATGGTTCTCCAACCTTTGTAATCCCTCTTGAGCTCCTCAATGTTCTCTGGGGTCAGCAGTTTCACGTTTAGCTTCCATGCCCCCCTGCCAACCCTCTGGTCTTCCTCTAAGTGACAGTCAGCTAGTAGGCAGTGGTCAGAGAAGAACACCGGCTTGACGTTGGTGGATCTGACTGCGAATGCACGGGACACAAACAGGAAATCTATCCTGGAACAGACGGACCCGTCAGGCCGCGACCAGGTGTATCTACGCTGCGCTCCGTCTGCAGGGTTGCTGAAGATGTCATGCAGCTTGGCATCCTTTACTGTTTCCATCAGGGATCTGGACATAGCGTCCAATCTGCTTTCGGCCCTGCCGGATCGTCCAGCTGCATCGATGATGCAGTTGAAGTCACCGCCCAGAAAGACCGGCCTGGAGGTTGCCAGCAGCAGTGGGAGCTGCTGAAAAACCTCCAGCTGCTCAGCCCCTTGTGACGGGGCGTAGACATTAATTAACCGGAGTGGAGCATTCTTGTACATTACGTCTGCTACGAGGAGGCGCCCGCCCACCACCTCCTTAACCTGGGAGACGGTGAAGCTGCCTCCCCGCAGCAGAATACCCAGGCTGGAGGAACGAGAGTCGTTTCCTCCCGACCAGATCGATGGCCTGTGGGACCACCATCGTGACCATTGCCTGTAGGAGCTGAGGTGCGGTATCGCACACTCCTGCAGAAACAACAGGTCAGCTTTGACCTTGGCAAGGTAATCCAAGGTCGCAACACATCGCGTAGTAGATTTATGTTACGCACATTTATGGATACAATCTTTACACCCATTTTAAAGCATTTAGTCTCTTACCAAACCTGTTGTCTCTGAGAGTTCCAGACCTTTGGTCTGCTCCTTCATGCCCGTGGTGTGCTCAAATTGCTTCACTTTGGATGGGCTGAGGAAAGCGTCCTGAACCTCCCCATTGGCGGTGTTCTGCTCGGGTGGCATCTGGGGGTCCGTGCAGAGAGCGGGGTTTGAAATGTCCTCTGTTGGAGAAGCTTCTCCAATCCTCTCCCCCTCTGGGGCGTTGCTGCTCCCGGCTTCCCGGAGCTGGGGTGCGCTGAGCGCCTCACTGTTCCCAGATTCCTGGGGTTGTGGTACACTGGCCTCTTCGGGTTGTGGGCAAATTTGGGGTGCGCTGGTCTCCTCATTGTCTCCAATGTTCTGGAGCTCGGGTGTCTCATCCTCCAACTTCCTAGCGTTTTGCCGCTTCTTCTGTTGGCACCGCCCTGGCCCTTCTTCATCCGAATAGCTGCTGCTCTTGTTATCCATGTCGGATAGGAGACGCCTCTTGCCTCTTGTCTGGGAAGTGGCTTGGTTTCTCCTTAGCCCCTTCTTCCTTTTGGCTCTCTTCACCAGCTGCCAATCCCCCTGCTGCTTTCCCACTGCTGCCTCCTCCTCCTCCATTGATTCGCTCTCCTGAGGAGTGGGAGGTTCAGAGGGCAGTGCTGTTGATTGGCTGTCTGTTGCCCCAATCTTTTCCTCCACCTTGTCTCTCTCTGTGTCCTCCTTTGTCCTGTTGTTCTCCCTGGGGGCCTTGGTGGTTGGAGTGACACAAGGCATTTCTTCTGCTTCCCCCTCGTTGGCTTTGGCTGCCTGTGCATAAGTACGGCAACGTTTGGGGCAGGTCTTGTAGAGTTGACTTGCCTCGCCACACAGTTTGCAGCACTTAGCCTGTCTAGTCTTTTGTCTGGTGCCCTTCCTGCTTGCAGTTCTTGCAGAGGACGGCGCTGCAGTTGGCCGCCACATGACCAGCCTTGCCACATGAGCGACAAAGTTTGGGTTGCCCAGCGTAGACAAGGTAGCCACGGCTTCCCCCGATAGCGAATCTGGAAGGGGGGTGGAAAATGGCTCCCTTACCGTCAGTCTTGAGCGTTACCTTAACCTGGCGTTTACATGTCCAGATCCCCAAATCATCTCTAACCGCGGTGCAGCTCCCAACCTTATCGAAGTACCTGGTAAGGAAGGTGAGCACGTCAGCGACAGGGACGAAGGGGTTGTAAAGGTGCACCGTCGCAACCTGTTCTCGTTGCAATGGCAGAGCAAAGAGTGGCTCCGCTGTCAGGATCTTCATTTCTGGCAGGTCTTTCATTTCCTCAAACACCTTCAGGAGTTTGACACAAGCTGCCACTTGCTTGAAAGTCATATCAAAAAATCCAGCGCTGGGGAAATCCTGTAGGCAGTAGATCTCCGCAGCCTCGAAACCACACAGCTTGAATAGGATCCTCTTGGTGAAGAAGGTCCTATCCATTCCTGTTCCTTGCTCGCTACCCTTCACCATGACTCGGATGGTGTTAGGTACCCCATAGTAAGGAGCTCGACTGGTTATAGCCATTGCTCGTTGATCTTTCCCTGGCAGAAACGTGATGAAGGTCTCTCCCCTGCCAGTGAGAATACAAAGGTTTCTGTCAAGGCCCCAGCAATCCCCTCCCTTGCCTCCGTCAGTACTGTGGGGTAGATCCCGTCTGGCCCTGGGGACTTATCCACCTTAAAGTTTAAGGTAAAGTTGAATGATGACATTGAAGGCTACGCAGGGGTACCAATGGCCAGGATGGATTTGTATAGGTGACCTTAAAAGATATTCAGAGGGTAATGTAGGTGGTTTGCAATGGTTGCTCTAAAGGCAGAGCGAAGCCCAAAGGATTGTGGGTAGACTGTTGCGAAAAATCCCAGTATCAACTCTTTACATGACTCAAAGCTTTGTACGTACTTTCCAATATTTAAACAGTACAGAGCTAACATTTGTGATTTTGTTGGTGGCCGACAGGGTTTTGAGTCATTGTGCTTTGTGCTATTAGAAAGTTTGCTTGCCACTCAGTGTTGCAGTTATGCCAATAGTATAGATTTTCCAACTGTGATTAAATGTATTCCTGGAGGTTTCATCACATGACTTGCCCCCACTCCAGCCATTAGGCCCCAACACATCCATCCTTGTGATGCACTGCCTTCAATGCCAATTGGAGAGCAAAAAGACTCATTACCAAATTAGGTAATGCTTGACTGTCAGCCAAATGGCCTTTTTTTTCCCCGATTTTCAATATTTTTATATCTGGTAAATAGAAATGTTCAAAGAAAATGAAAAAAAAAAATCTTTTTTAAGGTTCCTATGATTTTTCTCTAGTGTTGCACACAGCATTGCCTTGGAGATTGATCTTCAATTTCTGGAGACTCCAGGCCAATCCTAGAGGGTTGGCAACCCTACAGTGCCATCTGCTAGAAGACAAGTTTATTGATATTGCTGCTGAGATTCTGTCCCATACGTAACTTGGGGAATGTGGTTTGCTTCTGCAAAACATGACAAACCTGTGCCTTACGTTTATTGTTTTATGACTGATATTGTGGGCTGGATATGAATATTCAGCAGTAATTTTTGCCAGAATCGCAGTGGGGCAGGCTTCAGGCCTTCCAATGCTGATCAGCACCTCCCCCAGCCCCCACAACTCCAAATTTTCCTGGGTAAACTAATGTAATGTGATATGTACAAAAGTAGGGAGATCATGTTGGAGTTGTATAGAACCTTGGTGAGGCCACAGCTGGAGTCTTGTGTGCAGTTCTGGTCGCCACATTATAGGAAGGATGTGACTGCACTGGAGGGGGTGCAGAGGAGATTCACCAGGATGTTGCCTGGGGTGAGACATTTAAGTTCTGAAGAGGGGTTGGATAGACTTGGGTTGTTTTCGTTGGAGCAGAAAAGACTGAGGGGTGACCTGATCGAGGTGTACAAAATTATGAGGGGCATGGACAGGGTGGATAGGGAGCAGCTGTTCCCCTTACTTGAAGGGTCAGTCATGAGAGGACATAAGTTCAAGGTGAGGGGCAGGAGGTTTAAGGGGGGTGTGAGGAAAAACCTTTTTACCCAGAATGTGGTGACGGTCTGGAATGCGCTGTCTGAGAAGGTGGTAGAGGCGGGTTTCCTCACATCCTTTAAAAAAGTACCTGGAATAGCACTTGGCACGTCATAACATTCAATGCTATGGGCCAAGTACTGGTAAATGGCATTAGGTAGGTAGGTCAGGTGTTTCTCATGTGTCGGTACAGACTCGCTGGGTTGAAGTGCCACTTCTGCATTGTGTGATTCTGTAATTCTGTTTGGCTGCCTCCTGACAGGATATCTGGCAGAGCTAGAGTTGTTCTTTGGGGGTGGCGGTAAGTCACAATTGGCAGACTCCCTTGAGCACTTGCAGCTGTTGGCCTCAGGGACCTGCTTGAGTGTAGGCCCCAGGCACTTGCAGCAGCAATGTGGTATCAGCTGCCTCCAGTACAGCTGAAGAAGCTGGGTGTTTTTTATATACATATATATATATATATATATATATATATACATATTTAGAAATTTTAAATTTGCCATTCTTTCTTAGTGCAGTAGTTAAACCTGTGCCAGATGACATCCTGTTTGTGTGCCCCTTTAAAGTCTTACTTCTATTCTGGGATACATTTTCATTCTTATAGCCCCAAGTTGCTAAGGCACAAGTAACTGGGGGAAAAAATATTGGATGATGTTCTTCCTTTGTAATAAATATCAATCAATAAGCCCATCCAAACATGGGTGGGTATTTTCAATGGCTCCAATCACTTCCAGAGGATATCTGTGGAAGGCAGATATTGCCACAGTATTGCCTCTTGAACCAGTCTCCCAGCTCCTATCTGCCCTGATACTGCTCATTGCTAGATGATAAAGAGGAGAAAAATCTAGCCCTAAATCTATCCTAAACAGGAAGTAGTGGTCATTAACCCTAGCACCTGCAGGCTTTAGTTATTATAGATAGTTAGGAAAGTAAATTGTGAAGAGGACAAAAGGAGGCTACAAGGGGATATAAATAGGTTAAGTGAGGGGCAAAGATCTGGGAAATGGAGTGTAATGTGGCAAAATGTAAAATTGCCCATTTTGGCAGGAAGAATAAAAAAGAAGCATATTACCTAAGTGATAAGAGATTGCAGAGCTCTGAGATGCAGAGGGATCTGGGTGTCTTAGTGCATGAATTGCAAAAGGCTAGTATGCAGGTGCAGAAAGTAATTAGGGAAGCTAATAGAATGTTATCATTTATTGGGAGGGGAATTGAATACAAAAGTAGAGGTCCCCTCTACTTTTGAGAGATTAAACACAGACTGGGTGACCATTTTGCAGAACACCTTGGCTCAGTCCACAAGCATGACCCCAATCTTCCCTGTCGCTTGCCATTTGAATTCACCACCTTGCTTTCATGCTCACATTTCTGACCTTGACCTCCTACAATGTTTCAGTGAAGCCCAACACAAACTGGAGGAACAGCACCTCATCTTCTGATTAGGCACTTTATAACCTTCTGGACTTAACGTGGAGTTCAACAACTTCAGACCATGGACAGAGTTCTCTATTTTGATATAGTTTTTTCCAACCCACTCCCCACTTCGGGCCAGTCTATAACTTGTTATTATGTTTTGCTTTCAGAGACCACTGACTCTTGCTCTGCTATTAACATGTCCCGCTCTCTGACCTTAATGCCACTATTAGCACTTGCCTCATTCTGTAACACTATCATTACCACTCCCTTTGTCTTGTGTCATGACATCTTTGTCAAATCTCTCCTGAGCTCCCACCTATCCATGTCCTTCTATTGTGCTCTGCCTGCTCCATCCCCTCTCTTCAACAGTATAAAACCTATCACATTTCTACCCCTCTTCAGCTCTGAAGAAGAGTCAAATGGGACATAAAACATTGACTCTGTTTCTCTCTCCACAGATGCTGCCAGGCCTGCTGAGTTTTTCCAGAATTTTTCTGTTTTTATTTCAAATTTCCAGAATCCGCAGTATTTTGCTTTTATTACAAAAGTAGAGAGGTTGTGAGACCGCATCTTAAGTATTGTGCACGATATTGGTCTCCTTATTTAAGGAAGGATGTAAATGCATTGGAAGCAGTTCAGAGAAGATTTACTAGACTGATACAAAAACAGAAAATGCTGGAAAAACTCAGCAGGTCTAATAGCATCTGTGGAGAGAAAGACAGAGTTAAGGTTTGGAGTCCGTATGACTCTTCTTCTCTGAGTCATACTGGAAAAACTCTGCTGAGTTTTTCCAGCATTTTCTGTTTTTATTTCAGACTGATACCTGGAATGGTAGGGTTGTCTTATGAGGAAATGTTGAACATGCTGGGCAGGCTAGGCTGGTATCCGCTGGAGTTTAGAACAGTAAGAAGCAAATTGATTGAAACATATAAGGTCCTGAGGGGTTTTGACAGGGTGGATGTGGATAAGGATGTTTCTTCTTGTGGGAGAATCTAAAACTAGGGGTCACTGTTTAAAAATAAGGGGTCGCGATTGAAGAAAGATAAGGAGAAATTTTTTCTCTCAGAGGGTCAGGAACTCTCTTCCTCAAAAGGCGCTGGAAGCAGAGTCTTTGAACATTTTTAAGGCAGAGATAGATAGATTCTTGATAAACAAGTGGGTGAAAGGTTATCGGAGGTAGATGGGAATATGGAGCTAAGGCTACAATCAGATCAGCCATGATCTTATTGAATGGTAGAACAGGCTTGAGGGGCCAAGCGGCCTACTCCTGCTCCTAATTCACATAGAAAAGCAGAAAATTGAAACAGGAGTAGGTCATTCGGCCCTTTGAGCCTGCCCCGCCATTCAATATGATCATGGCCGATCCTCTATCTCAACGGATACTCCTACTCTCTCCCATGATGCCTTTAGAGTCTAGAAATCTATCGATTTCCTCCTTAAATATATTCAGTCCTTAAATATATTCAGTAAATATATTCATAAATATCTCGCCGTATGGATGTATTTTTTTGCAAATATTGGATGGTGAGCAAAACAGTTGCCCCATAACCTAAGCAAGAAAAGCAACTAAACAATGGTAGGCTTACTGATTCTGGTAAGTCCAGCTTTTGGGAGCATCTGCGACACATACAATGTGTTACAATGTAATATCCACTGGTGAGATTTGGTAACGACAATATTTTAATGATGGAAATGCATTTTTTCTTCTTTTCATTCCCAGTGGAGTTTATGTACCTAGAGCTTGCTTCGATGCAGTCCATACAGCAGTTTGTCCAACACTTCAAAGCAAAAAACCTCTTACTTCATGTTTTGGTGAATAACGGTGAGTCCAAATTATTTTTGCTCACACTGGAGAATAATAGCTCATGGCTTTGGGGATGTCCATGAATATTTTATATTCATATGTAGGTCTGTTATTTTAGACTTTGACTGAGCCTAGATCAGGCACTTGTTTTAATACGGGTACTACAGGAACAGCTGAGTTGTTTACTGTGAAGTAATCTCATTGCACACTTAAAAACATTTTCAAAATCATATATTTTTAATATTTAGGCTACTGGCAGCTGCAGGAAAAGCTGATCTGACTGATTTATTTGCTGGCTTTAATATTCCAGAGACCAAGCTATTCAAACATGAGAATAGATTTACAATTGTAACTTTAGTCTTATGCTTAACATCATAAAATACACCTTTACATCAAAATAAAAATATATGCTCTACTTGGTGTTTCTTTGGTCATTCTGAAATTTTCTGCCCTATTTTCTCTTTTACCCCACCCTCTTTTTATGTGAGTTTGATTTATTCTTACCTATTCTGCCTGTGTACACATTGCCAATCATTTTCCTGTTTCGGGAAGTATAGAATGTCTTAATTTCCTTTTTTCTTCTGCCACCCTGGCCTCATCATATATTTTGGAAATCAACTAAAGAAATTTTACACAGTGGAAGTCCCTTAACACAAAAATTATGTTAAAACCCTGCCATCTGACACAAACCAGGCAAGTAAATCCAGAAGTTTAATTATTCTTTTAAAAAATATTATATGTACCCTGTACATTTGCTTTATAAAAGTGAAAACACATGTGTTGAACATTTGAGTTGTGCTGGACTTTCAGTAGTGAGGAAGATTTTAGGCTGCAAGAATCTTTCCCATGTTACATTGTTGTGAAATATTTTATAGTCTGTTGCTCCTGCATGAGTTGCACATTGGTATGTTGGAGTTGCGGGAAAGATGTTGGGTGAAAGTAAATTGCTGATTAAGAGTGGGAAAGATAGCACGGTACTTGTTTATCAAAGTGCTGCATCGCAGAATGATCAGATGCAGATCTGATTGCCCTTCTAGCTAGTTACTGTGCTGGCTGTGGCTCTCTCACCTGAAGCACTCTCACCTCCAAGGCAGAGGATTTTGGGTTCAAGTCCTAGCCCAGAGCCTTGAGCACATAATCCAGGCTGGCACTTCAGTGCAGTACTGAGGGAGTGCTGCACTGTTGCAAGTACCATCTCTTGGGTGAGATGGCAAATTGACGCTATTCAAAGAAGAGTGGATCCTCCGTGTTTTGACCATTATTTGCCTCTAAAGCAACATCACTAAAACTGATTATCTGGTCATTGTCTCATATCTGTTTGTGGAAGCTAGAGAGGACCTTGATTCAGGAGATCAGAATGTAGAATCGGTTTGGGTGGAGATGAGGAACAGTAAAGGAAAGAAGTCACTAGTTGAAGTGGCCTACAGGCCCCTTAACAGTAACTATTATGTAGGACAAAGTATACAAGAAGAAATATGGGGTGCTTGTGATAAAGGGACGGCAATGATCATGAGTGACATAAAAACTAGAAAAATTAGATTGGCAGTAGTAGCCTGGATGAGGAGTTCATAGAATGCTTTCGGATAGTTTTTTAAAGCAGCACGTTCTGGAACTAACCAGAGAGCAGGTTATATTAGACTTGGTACTGTGTAATGGTACAGGATTAATTAATGACCTCAGGATGAAGGCACCCCTAGGTAGCAGCAGCCATACTAATGATTGAATTTTACATCCAGTTTGAAAGGGAGAAGAGTGGGCCTAAGTCTGGTATTTTAAACTAAAATAAGGGCAACTATGTCGGCATGAAAGCCGAGTTAGCTGAAATGAACTTGGATACTAGGCTAGGGGATAGATCAATAGAGAAGCAGTGACAGACATTTAAGGGGATTTCAGAATACTCAGAATAAGTATATTCCTACTATAAAGAAAAATTCTAAGGGGAGGACCCACATCTGTGGTTAACTGAAGAAGCTAAGGAAAGCTTCGAACTTAAGGAAAAAGCATATAACTGCACAAAGAGGAGTGGCAGGTTAGATGATTGGCCAGAACATGAAGAATGGCAGAGAATGATTAAAAGATTAATCAGGAGAAATAAAATAAAGTATGAGGAAGCTAGCTAGAAATGTAAAAATGGACAGCATGCATTTCTACAGGTATTTGTGAAGGAAAAGAGTAAGTAAAGTGAGTGTTGGTCCTCTAGAGTTTGACATTGGGGAGTTAATAGTTGATTAAAAGGAAATGACGGATGAAATGAGCAAATATTTTGCTTCTGTCTTCACTATGGAGGATACAAAAAACATTCCAGCAATAGCTGTAAATCAGGAGGTGGAAGGGAGAGAGGAACTTGGTAAAATTACAATCACTAGGGAAACGTTGCTGAGCAAATTGATGGAATTGCGGGCTGACAAGTCTCTGGATCCTGGTAGACTTCATCCTAGGGTCTTAAAGGAAGTGGCTAAAGAGGTAATAGATGGGTTGGTATTAATTTTCAAAAATTCGCTACATTGTGGAAAGGCTCCATCAGTCTAGAAAGTAGCAAATATAACCCCTCTACTCAAGAAAGGAGGGAAGCAGAAAACAGGAAACTATTGGCCAGTTTGATTGACTTCTGTCGTGGGGACGGTGTTAGAATCAATCATCAAGGAGGTTATAGCTGGGCGCTTGGAGAAACTCAAGGTAATTGGGAAGAGCCAGCATGGTTTTGTCAAAGGGAAATCATATTTAACCAATTTATTGGAGTTCTTTGAAGGAGTAACATGCTCTGTGGATAAAGGAGAGCCTGTAAACGTGCTGTACTTGGATTTCCAGAAGACATTCAAGAAGGTGCCACATCAAAGTTATTGCAGAAAATAAAAGATCATGCTATAGGGGGTAACAATCTACTATTAGCATGGATAGAAGATTGGCTGGCAGAAAGCAGAGAGTATGCATAAATGGGCCTTTTTCTGATTGTCAGGATGTGACAAGTGGAATACTGCAGGGGCCTATGCTGGGGCCACAACTTTTTAATAATTCATATCAATGACTTAGATTAAGAGAGTGAAAACATGGTAGCTAAATTTGCATATGACTCAAAGTTAGGTAGGAAATTATGTTGTTAAGAGGACATAAGGAGTTTGCAGACAGATAAAAATAGGTTGAATGAGTAGGCAAAAATCTAGCAGATGGAATATAATGTGAGAGAATTTGAAGCTGTTCACCTTGGCAGGAAGAATAAAAAAGCAAAGTATTACTTAAACAGAGAACAGCTGTAGAATTCTGAGGTGCAGAGGGATCTAAGTGTTCTAGGGCATGAGTCACAAAGAGTTAATGTGCAGTTATAGCAAGTAATTAAGAAGGCTAATTGAATGCTATCCTTTATTACAAGAGGAATTGAACAGAAAAGTAAGGATGTTACGCTTCAGTTATACAGGGCATTGATGAAACCATATCACGAATATTGTCTGCAGTTTTGGTTTTCTTATTTAAGGAAAGATGTGCTTCAGAGGAGGTTTAGTAGATTGATACCTGGAATGAGCGGATTGTCTTATGAAGAATGGTTAGACAGACTGGGCTTGTTTCCACTGGAGGTTAGAAGAGTGAAGGGTGACTTGATTGAAGTGTACAAGATCCTGAACGATATTGACAAGGTGGATGTGGAAAGGATGTTTCCTCTTGTAGATGAGTCCAGAACTAGGGGGCACTGTTTTAAAATTAGGGGCTGCCTTTTTGGACAGAAATGAGGAGAAAATTTTTCTCTCAGAGGGTTGTGCAACTTTGGAACATTCTGCCTCAGAAGGCGGTGGAGCCGGAAACATTGAATATTTTTAAGGTGGGGATAGATAGATTCTTGTTAGGCAAGATAATCAAAGGTTATCGGAGATAAATGGGGATGTGGAATTCGAAACACAAACAGGTTAGCCATGATCTTATTGAATGGGTGAGCAGGCTTGAGGGGTCGAATGGCCTACTTCTGCTCCTACTTCATATGTTCATATGTTCATAAACTTGCTGTGTCCAAATTGCCTGTGTGATTCCTGGATTGCAACAACAACTACACTCCAGAAAATGTGTAAAACTGTGTAAAAAGCATTTGGATGTCCTGAGCTTTTGAAAGGCACTATATAAATGCAAGTTCTTTCTCTCCCTGCTGATCCTAATTTGGACCAAGTATCAAAGCTATGATTTAGAGTTCTGTATGGTTCAACCCACACTGGCCAGATTTTTATGTTATTTTAATATGTAAAGTTCAAGTTAAAATCAGAATAAATTCCAAAAAGAAAAATGTGTTGGGGCCAGAGGAGGGCTCATGCAGCTTTCAACTGCAATTTGTTTTTGATTTTATTTAATTCCACGGAGGTGAGGCGTTCTTGGACTATTCCTAATGTAAGTTTTCATTTTTAAAAATCTGTCCTGTCAAAGTGGTTGGAAGAAAGAAAATCTGAAAGGAAGGGATTAATGAGGAATTAACAGAGGTGAGATAGACGAGCTGGAGAGATAAACAACAGTCAAAAATGAGGTGACATAGAAAGAACATGAATGGGTAAGAGGTCAGAGCATAAGCACAAAGTAAAATCACGAAAAAACAAGCAGTGTCAAGGAGGAAGGAATATTATCTGTGCAATAAAGAGAACTCTGAAGTTATCCACTTTGGGTGTTTGATTGTTACGATCCACTTGTTTTTTTCTGCCAAAAAGGCAGGTGGAAGCAGATTGAGTAGTGACATTCAAGAGGGAATTGTATATCTATATGTATGAAAAAGAAAAAAATGCTGAGCTTTTGGGCCAAATTGGATAGCTCTTTCCAAGAGACGCAAAGTGCTGATTGGGCACTGTGAAATCTGAGAGCATTAAGGAGAGGGGTTTTTCGGTTTTCAAGTACTAGTGACTAGGCTGCCCAACAGAAGACCTGAGTTAAAATGACTGTGGAATGAGGACAGGCCTGCAGGTCGACTACTTTGATGTTAAATGCACTACCATCATTTTTTAATGGATAGAGGAAGCTCGAGTTCCCAATCCCAGAACATTTAATTGTTGCTTAAAATGTTAAGACTGCAGCAATGGGATTAAGAAATGTTTTCACACGTCAAACTGTCAAACTTTATTGATGGTCAAACAATCAGAAAGTAAACTGATATCTCAGAACCATGTCACAGGATTACTTTCAAAGCAAATAATTCGAAAGCTTCTTCCATTCTGCTATCCAGAACTCAATCTGTCAATCCTTTAGCACTCCTTACTTATTGTAAGTGCCATATTCAAGATGTTAAGCTAGTTTTCACCCATCAGCTCCCTTTTCACACCCAAGTTGATTCTTGAAGAGTCGGATGTGAGGTCAGATTTAATGGGGTAATCATCATTACCATGTGCCAGGCGTATGTAAGATATAGAAATTCATCTGACAAAAATGAAGTATTTTGGTCTATGATTTGGCATAGCATTAACTTGTTTTTTCAAAGAAAGATCATTTTGTTGTACATCTAAATCTTTAACAAATTCATTACTCAATAGAAGAAAACAAAGAAGATTGTTTCTATTCTTACATCTGTTACTGTTCACCAGGGTAAAGGCGAGTAGTGATGTGGAATTTTGGATACTTATTGCTCATGTCAAGTACCCCTAATCAAGTACAACATAGAGAAATCCCCTCCAACTAAAAAGGTAGATAAGAGAGAGACTACTTCCATCCAGAATAGGAGGGCTGAACCTTAAAATTAGAGCTGGACCATTCAGGGACGATGTCAGGGAACACTTCGTCACACAAAAAGTAAGGGAAATCTGGAACACTCTTCCCCCAAGACTTGAGTCTTGGGGTGAGTAATAAACTTCAAAACTGAGATTGACAGATTTTTGTGAGGCAAGGGTATTAAGGGTTACAGAACCAAGACAAGTCAGTGGAGTTATGATATGAATCATCCATGATCTAACTGAATGATGAAATAGGCTGGAGTGGCTGATTGGCCTACTTTTCTTCCTAATCATATGCCTCAGTCCCAACTTCAGACATCCACTGCCTACCGGGCTAATGCAACATTTTTTCATTCCCCATATCTCTGCTTTCCTATGGCTTCTGAGCAAGGTGCCAGGTTAGTAGCTAATTTGGAGCAATTTTATTTTCGCACCAGAGTAGGTTGTCTTTGTAAAACCATTCAATCCAGATTCAAACATGCTGTGTGATTTGTTCATGTACTTGTTTGATTGGCAGTCCTTTATGAAAACAACAGACACTTATCTAAATTCTACTTGGTGCCATTCACTGCTTTGAAGACACTGTATTTATCTGTCTTCTTCAAAGCAGCAAATCTGTCTGTAGCCATCAAAGGGAGATTTCTAGAACTTCTAACAAAAATGATTTCAAATAGTTACTTCCAGTCATTGGTGAGAAAAGGAAAAAGAACTTTGATATAATAAAATGAATCATGTTAAATGTTAACAATGAATTGAAACCTATTGACCCTATGGTCCCTAAGATCTAATATGGCAGGCTATTGGTGCACTGTTTCTAGGTGCTCCCAAAAGAGTTTCACTGCAGTCATAGGTGGTCTGCTAGGGCTAGAGGACCAGGAGGAGTAGCCAAGACAACACAAGCAGCTGAGTCTGGAGGGAGGAGAAGGAGGAGGGAGGAGGATACTCACGGTGGGGGGCCATCCATGAACCCATCTACTTTATCTTCGCTGAGGAACAGTGCCTTGGGCTCCTTTGCTTCAGAGAGGAGCATGTCACCAAGCTATGCTACCTGCCGCAGTCAGAACTCGAGCCTCAAATCAGGGCACTGGCAGCACTACCTGTGGACGTCAAGGTCATCGTGAGTCTCCCTTCTTCCAGATACTGCCTGGAGCAGAACTCCTACGTGCCGTCAGAGAACCTGGGCGCTGTGTTGGTGTGAGCACACCCATCTCGCACCGAAAGCGCAATGCTTACCACATTGTATTGGGCTCCTATGTGGTTGGGTGCAGCAGTACATTTGATGATAATTAAACTATTGAAGTAAGGATCCCTAACTCATTTGACCTAATTATGAAATTGGGCTGCTGCACCACCATGTGAGAAGCTCACTCTGCAACTCATGGCACAAGCAAACAATTCTCGAGCTAATAAAAACAGAAAATGCTGGAAAAACTCAGCAGGTCTGGCAGCATCTGTGGAGAGAGAAACAGAGTTAACGTTTTGAGTCCGTATGACTCTTCTGACTTGCTGAGTTTTTCCAACATTTTCTGTTTTTATTTCGGATTTCCAGCATCTGCAGTATTTTGCTTTTATTTTAAGGATCTTTGAGCAGTGTTTCTAAAGTTCTTATTCACTGTATATAGGTTAGTTGCTGGTTTGCCCTTTCATTTTGTAGGTTAAGTTTTAGGCATTTTTTTGACCTCTTTTCTTACTTCTACAGCTGATCTCTAACCTCTGAACAGAAATTTTTGCTGTTGGTGCACTGTTTCTAGGTGCTCCCAAAAGAGTTTCACTGCAGTCATAGGTGGTCTGCTAGGGCTAGAGGACTAGGAGGAGTAGCCAAGACAACACAAGCAGCTGAGTCTGGAGGGAGGAGAAGGAGGAGGGAGGAGGATACTCATGGTAGGGGGCCATCCATGAACCCATCTACTTTATCTTCGCTGAGGAACTGTGCCTTGGGCTCCTTTGCTTCAGAGAGGAGCATGTCACTAAGCTATGCTACCTGCCACAGTCAGAACTCGAGCCTCAAACCAGGGCACTGGCAGCACTGCCTGTGGATGTCAAGGTCACCGTGAGTCTCCCTTCTTCCAGATACTGCCTGGAGCAGAACTCCTATGTGCCGTCAGAGAACCTGGGCGCTGTGTTGGTCTGGCAACAATTTGTATTTTATTATCCTGGCATCTTCTGGAAGTGTGAGATAGAACCAGGGGCTGAGATAATCTGAAAAGTGTTCTTTGTTGATTGCTTGGGCAAATTTTAGCTAGCTGCCAGAACAAGTGAAAATACTCTGATACTGGGAACTCAGGCTCACCTGCAAGTGGAGTCTGAAATACAGAAGCCAAAAAAACATCTAGATTTAAGAAAAGGTAAAAGAACACACAAAAAAAAGACCAGCATCAGCCCACTAATGTTCATACCCTCCCCTGTTCATGGTTTTCAACACACTATAAAAAGAGATTACATTTTGAACAGCCATTCACGAAGAATAACTCAGAGAGGATAATATCACTAGGGAGCCAAATTGGAACAACAATGGATCATTTTGATAAAAGCAAAATACTGTGGATACTGAGAGGGCAGTTCCGAAGGGGAGTCATCTTGGACTCAAAACATTAAATCTGTTTCTCTCTCCATAGATGCTGCCAGACTGGTTGAGTTTTTCCAATACTTCTTGTTTTTATTATTAATGAATTCATTTCATAGGCTCAGCATCATTTCAAAACATTTAGGGCAGACATCAGCCATTGCTTAAGGTTTGTCACATGAAGTTACTTGCATCGGCCACCGACCTACCTACTTAACTATCTAGCCATGGAACAATTGGAATTTCAGTATATTCCTGCTATCCACCACCCCCCCCCACCCCACCCCCCCCCCCTCCTTGGGAAACCATGTCTTCTAAAAAATAACTAGGTTTATTCTAATATCACATAAAATATAGAAAGAAAAATCTGTTTCTGTCACGCTGACTTCACAGCTTCTGATTTCCTCGGAAATACTCAATGCAAAAACTTACCTTGTATCTCGGTCCAACAATCTACTGTCTTATAAGTGCAGGCATTGGGCGCAGCATGGATCCGATGTCTCCAGCCTCTCTGGTGATCACAAAGTGGGCAACTTTTGAACTGCGGTTTGCTACCGTTTGATCATGGTGAGAGATGACAAATGTAGCTTCTATAAACGTCCTCATTTTGCAGCTCAGACACCATTCAGTCGATCACCTTCTCAGCAGGTCCAAATAGTGTTTGTTGTATTTGCGTGTAAAATGATTGTTACTATTAGCCCGTGCAACTACTGTCATAAATTGAATTTGCAATGAAAAATTAAGCAGTATTACTGATGATTTTGCAGCACTGTTTATTAAACACAGAGTCAACTTGTCTTCATTATCCCATCACAGTTTTAATTTACAGTGCCTTTGTCTTGAATTCCTTAATCGGATTAATCAGCTCCAAAATCCTATTGATTGAAGTCCCACTTCACTTCCATTTTGACACTCCTAACACTGAGGCAGCTTTCACTATCACTGTGTCAGATTATTCACTCTGTGATACACAGAGTGAAATGTGAATTGCGGTGTCAGTCCTGATGTAGGCTTTATGTGATAAGTGCAAACAGCTTAACTAGTTTCTTCTATTATCTGCTTAAAGAGAAAGAAATTTAGATAGCGCCTTTCATGACCTCGGGACTTCTCAAAGCACTTTACAGCCAATTAAGAAGTTCTCATGTGTAGGAAATGTGGCAGCCTATTCTGAAGAATGAAATCAAACTCTATCAGGCCATTGTCCTTACCAAAACAAAAACAGAATTACCTGGAAAAACTCAGCAGGTCTGGCAGCATCGGTGGAGAAGAAAAGAGTTGACGTTTCGAGTCCTCATGACCCTTCGACCGAACTGGGCATTGTCCTTACCACACGGCTGTATGGCTCTGAATCCTGGTTCTGCTATAGGCAAAGGCAATAGGCATATATTGTTTTGAGATCAAGATTTACCTTCTTGTGGAAAAGGGGTCAGGAATCCCAAGTCCAAACAGGCTTTGGGGATTTCGCACATTATGGGTTCGGAGCATGCGGCGCATACGCAATCAAACATTTTGCACTTCTTTGGGCCGAGGACGGGCCTAGTATGCCTGCACAAAAAGAAAATGGCACAAGAAAGGTGCCATATGACCCAGGAGCAGAGCACCATAATTTAGAAAAGTCCCAGGTAGGGGACAGGCAGAGGTCTGAGTAAGAAAGAGAGGAGCAAAAAAAGAGGCTTTCAGTCATAAAATGGCTGTGGTTGGTAGGCCATAAGTGGAGAGGGCTCAGGAGAAGCCCTGGCCATCAAAGAAGACAGCAGAAGGTTGGGTGTATCCATGCTGCAGACCATTAGGATGAATGTACCTGTTTGGTGCAGCCAAAGAGCTGAGGTTGTGCTTGTCAGTTGGTGCTGGAGTACAGGCTGGGAAATCTAGGGGAACAGAGTCTCAGAAGAGGAGATTGAAAGCTTGAAAGGTGAGCCATCATTGATGCTGTCTGAATTGGAGCAATGTTTGGAGATCCAAGGTGAGATCTTCGAAGGTAAAGGCTGTTATCCCTCATGAGGGAGACAGAGTTTCAATGAGATTGATTGACTCTCAGTGTACTGACATATGGGTGTATTATTGAGAAACCCGTGGAATCTGCCTTGGTCGCATCTGCTATTTATTGTGCAGTGTGAAGTGTTCAACCACAGTTTGCCTGTTAATTTACTTGAGTCTCATATTTACCCTGAATGTTAGAGGATAAGGTAGACATTGTAAATTGTTTTATCTTTCTGACCTTGTATAGTAAAGTTTATTTTTTTTTGTTCAAGACTCAAGGGTCCTGTGGCTTTATTCTCTTAGCAAGTTTCTTTGATCGCAAAGCTTGGTCTACTTTAGACAAAAAGTTACTGTCCCCTAACTGGATCGTGTTAAAAACTTGGGGTCAAGTCCAGGATCATAACATAAATTGGGTGCTCGTCCAGGATTTTGAATCCACAGACAGATATGAGTGTTAGTGTTTGCTGAGTTTGAGGTTGATAAGGTTTCCACCATGAATTTCCTATATTGATTGGATATTGATTGGAATTCAGTTACAAACGAAGCAGCTTGAAATATAGAGAAAAAGAGGAAAGAGAAATGAAAAAGCTCGAACTAGGAAAAGAAAAATACAAAAGCTTGAACTTGAATTCCAGAGAGAGAAGTTAGCAAGGGAGGAAAGAAATAAGGAAAGAGATAGAGAGCTTCAAAGAGAGAAAGAAATCAGAAGAGACTCTAGTAGTTCAGATGGAGAATCGAGTCCCGCTCTAAGCTTTGATATAACAAAGAGTCTTTGCCTATTGCCTAAATTCACTGATGACGGAGTTAAGAGATATTTTATCTTATTTGAAAAGGTGGGCACAAAGCTGAAGCGCCAAAGAACACATGGACTCCCAGTTTGTTAAGCAGTTTGGTCCGGAAGGCTATGGATATGTATTCAAATCTTTCTGAAGAACAACCCTCCGATTATGAGGTAGTTAAAACTGCAGTACAGGATGCTTTTGAGCCTTGTCTCTGAAGCATATCAGTTGAAATTTTGGATTTTAAAGAAAAGACTGAATAAAACATTTGTTGAATTTGCTAGGGAGACAGAAATGTTGTTTGAAAAGTGGTTTCGATCAGTGAAGTTAGAACAAACTTTTGAGATTTTGAGAGAGCTAATATTACTGGAAGAATTTTGAAACAGGATCCCAAAAGCAATTAGGTCACAACTGGAAGGCAATAGGGCTTCTCAGGTGCGGGAAGCAGCATATCTGGCAGATGGGTATGATATATCACATAGCTAGCTCAGGGGAAGTAGATCTCCATTAGTAAACTCACAGTGAAACTGGAAGAACAAAAAAGAGTCTATCTTTAGGGAGAAGGCAGAAGCAGTCCCAATCAATAGATATGATAGTGTAGAAGATAAAAGTGGTGTAAAGAAAGCAATATGCTTATATTGCCTTAAGACAGAGCGTCTCAAAGCCAGCTGAATGGTATACCAGTGGCAGTATAGGAATACTTAAGAAGTGTTCAGAAAAGGCTGTACCAGAAAAGGAAACGTGTGTTAAAACAGTAGCAATGGTACAATTGAAATGTTTTCTCATAAAGCATACTAGAAAAGGGAATGCAGAATAGTCAAGGAGATTCTTCCTTGAATACTGCTGAAGTGAGTCAGGTCAGTGGACGATATGGAGGTTTTGTGTCAAAGGGAGAAATGTTGCCTTACTCCTCCAACAAAACATGTAAACAAATGAATATTTTGAGAGATACTGAGGCAGATCAGTCATTGATGATGGTTGATGATACGATTTGTGATTGTTTGATGAAAGAGAAAATAGTGATAGGGGAGCTTTACGGGATTATGAACCTGTTCCCTTGTGTGACGTCAATTTACAAAGTGACTCCGTAAATCGAATTGTTACTGTGGCACAATTGTTCCTAGTTCACCTATTGAAGGGATAGATTTTATATTGTGTAATGATTTGGCCAAGATAGAGGGTAGCATAGTGATGACTGTGTTGCAACAGTTCCTTGATCATGCTGATCTTGCCAAACTCCCCAAAATTACTGTGGCCAAAAAGGAGATGTTTATTTCTGAGAACAAGCAATTGAAGGAAAGGCTCAGCAGTCTACACACGAAAGATGAGTTTGCTAATGAAAAATGAGAACTGGTGATAATGCTGGTGTGTCGATCACAAGAAAAGGAATACTTAAATGAGGGCTTGAAATGTCTAAATGATAAACTTGTCGAGGCAAATTCAACTAAGTTAGATCTTCAGTTAAAACTTGATGAACTTCAAATACCAGAACTCTATTAAGTATCATGAAAAATGCCTTGAACAGAAAAGGGAATTGCTGATGAATCAGAACAGTTGGCTAAACGCCAAATTAAAAACCAAGACTCACGAACCGTTGGAACTTAGTCATGAAAAGAACAATGAAATTCTTGAACTCCAATGCAATCTGGAGAACAATAAGGATGGTATGGGTGGGTTTTTATTAAATTCATTCACGGGATGTGGGCTTTGCTGGCTGAGCCAGCATTTATTGCCCACCCCTAGTTGCCCTTGAGAAGGTGGTGGTGAGCTGACTTCTTGAGCCACTGCAGTCCATGTCATCTAGATACACCCACAGTGCTATTAGGGGGGCAGTTCCAGGATTTTAACCCAGTGACAGTGATGGAATGGTGATATATTTCAAAGTATGGATGTTGAGTGACTTGGAAGGGAACTTCCAGGTGGTGGTGTTCCCATGTATCTGCTGCCCTTGTCCTTCCAGATGGTTGTAGATTTGGAAGGTGATGTTGAAGAAGCCTTGGTGAATTCTTGCAGGGCACCTTTTAGATGGTACACACTGCTTCTACTGTTCGCAGTGGTGGAGGGAATGAATGTGGATGTGGTGCCAATCAAGCGGGCTGCTTTGGCCTGGACAATGTCAAGCTTCTTGAATGTCATCGGAGCTGCACTCATCCAGGCAGTGGGGAGGATTCCATCACATTCCTGACTTGTGCCTTGTAGATGGTGGACAGGCCTTGGGGAGTCAGGAGGTGAGTTACTCATCACATGATTCCTAGCCTCTGACCTGTTCTTGTAGCCACAGTATTTATATGGCTAGTCCAGTTCAATTTCTAGTCAGTAGTAATCCCCAGGATGTTGATAGTGGTGAATTCAGTGATGATAATGCCATTGAACATCAAGAGGTGATGGATTCTCTCATGTTGGAGATGGTCATTGCCTGACACTTGTGTGGTGTGAATGTTACATGCCACTTGTCAGCCCAAGCCTGGATGTTGTCCAGGTCTTGCTGCATTTGGACATGGACTGCTTCAGTATATGAGGAATTATGAATGGTGCTGAACATTGTGCGAACATCCCCACTTCTAACCCTATGATGGAAGGAAGGTCATTGATGAAGTAGCTGAAGACGGGTGGGCCAAGGATACTATCCTGAGGAACTCCTGCAGTGATGACTTGGAGCTGAGATGACTGACCTCCACATCCACAACCGTAACCATCTTCCTTTGTGACAGGTATGACTCCAACCAGTGGAGAGTTTTCCCCCTGATTCCCATTGACTCCAGTTTTGCTAGGGCTCCTTGATGCCACACTCGGTCAAATGCTGCCTTGATATCAAGGGCAGTCACTCTCACCTCACCTTGGGAGTTCAGCTCTTTTGTGCTCAGAGCACTCCCTCCCGACTGTATACCACTGTGCCGTCACCTCTGCTGGCCCTGTCCTGCCGGTAGGACAGGACATACCTAGGGATGGTGGTGTCTGGGACATTAACTGTAAGGTATGATTTCGTGAGGATAACTGTGTCAGGCTGTTGCTTGACTACTCTGTGAGACAGCTCTCCCAATTTTGCACTAGCCCCCAAGATGTTAATAAAGAAGACTTTGCAGGGTCAACAGGGCTGCAATTGCCGTTGTCGTTTCCAGTGCCTAGGTCGATGCCGGGTAGTCCGTCCGGTTTCATTCCTTTTTTGTGACTTTGTGGCGGTTTGTTACAACTGAGTAGCTTGCTAGGCCATTCAGAGGGCATTTCAGAGCCAACCACATTGCTGTGGCTCTGGAGTCACATGTAGGCTATACCAGGTAAGGATGACAGATTTCCTTCCCTGAGGGGCATTGGTGAACCAGATGGGCTATTGCAACAATCGACAGCGGTTTCATGGTCATCATTAAACTTTTAATTCCAGATTATTATTGAATTCAAATTCCACCATCTGCCGTGGCGGGATTCGTACCCAGGTCCCAAGAACATTGCCCTGGATTACTAATCCAGCAGCTATAGCAGTACGCCATTACCTCTAGACTTTAAAAGCAGATAAGGAACATTTGAAGAAACAGATCGAAGACCTAACAAGTGAATTGAAAGAATCTAAGGAGCAGCCAGTAATCATGGAAGAAAGATTCCAAAATGAACTGAATGCCCATGTGAATTTGTTAAGCTTGTATAAGGTTCCACAGATCACTCTGAAACAAAGCCAACTGAACTCACCGGAGAAGTTGCTGAATTGAATGAAAAGATTAATGCACTTGAAAAAAAAATGGTAAAATAAGAAAATAAACAAGTATTTGAATGGAATTGTGACAAAGTAGAGATGCAGAAGACTATAGTACATCTCTCAGACAAGCTAGAAAATGAAACAAAAACAAAAAAAGCTGGAAAAACTCAGCAGGTCTGACAGCATCTGCGGAGAGGAACACAGTCAATGCTTCGAGTCCGTATGACTCTGATGGCTTTGTAATTACATTAAAGAGTCATACGGACTCGAAACATTGACTGTATTCCACTCCGCAGATGCTGTCAGACCTGCTGAGTTTTTCCAGCTATTTTTGTTTTTGTTTCAGATTTCCAGCATCCGCAGTGTTTTGCTTTTAAGCTAGAAAATGACTTGAGCGAAAAGAGGAAAACTCCCTTGGTGTATGTTTATTCATTTGGTGTGGATCAAAACAATGAAATGACAAAATATGATTAGGAGAAAGTGAGTGAGGAAGATAATTTTGGAGCTGGTTGTCAGTCAGACCTACACCGTTTCCAGTGTAAACTTAAAGGACCCATTGAAGGCATGTTTTCATCAACAAAGGGGAAGAGTAAGAAAAACTCCATGTTCTTCTGTTTTAATGCTGAGAAACCTTTGCGAAAGTCACTTATAGCATACAGTGTGACTAAAATGCATCTGTATGTGAAGAGGGGAAAGGCAGCCAGAGTATTGGTTTGTAATTACACCAGAAAGGTTGAAAATCCATGGTACAAAATAGAAATGCAAGCTGGTCAAAATGTTTCTGAAGAAAATTTTAATGACCCTTCCCTACTTTCCGCAAAGATTATGGAAAAAAATATTGCTGATGTCCTGTTCAGCATCTAAAGAAAGGGTGTAGGAGAAAAGGCAGGTTCTGAGTTATAATTCTATGATGGTTAAATCCTGATAATCTTTCTTGTTATATAGATTGACTTTTGTTTTGGGTTCAGCCTTATAACTTTATAATGCAATATGTATAATTATGGAATAAAATGAAAATGTTATTTGTACTGAATGTAATAAGGTATATTTTTAGAAGTTTATGATGTTAATTACTTCTTTTAAAGAAATAGTGAACCCATTGTTAAAAAAAACCTTCACTATTGTGAAGCTTTCTTTCTGCCAGGGGAAGGGTGTTATAGGATCCAGATTTACCTTCTCATGGAGCAGGGCTGGGAACTCCAAGTCCAGACAGGCCTTGGGAGTTTCATGCATGCCTGGTCTGGGAGCAGGCGGTGCCTGTGCAATCTGACATTTTGCAATTCTTCAGGTTGAGGACAGGCCCAGTGTGCCTGTGCAAAAAGAAAATGGCACTAAAACAGGGTCATGTGATGCAGGAGCAGGACACTGGAGTTGAGAAGAGTCCCAGATAGAGGACAGAGAGATGTTCCAAAAGAAGAGTCCCAGACAGGGGACAGGGAGAGGTCCTATGGAAAAAGAGAGGAGCAAAGAAAGAGGCTCCCAGTAGTGAAAGGGCAGCAGTTAGCAGACCTCAAGCGGAGTGGGCTCGGGAGAAGCCTGGTAATCCAAGAAGGCGCAGGGGAAGCCCTGGTGGTCGAAGAAGGCAAGAGAAAGTTGGAGACTCTGTGCTGTCGGCCATTGAGGCGAAGGTACCCCTTTGGAGCAGTAGTATTCTGCTTGGCAAGAGAGAGCTGAAGTTGTGCTTGTGAGTTGGTGCTGGAGTGCAGACTCGGAAATTCCACAGGAACAGAGTCTCAGGAGACGAGATTGAAACCCTGCAAGGTGAGCCATCGTTGACGCTGTTCAAGTTGGAGTGACTTTTTGAGAGATTCCAAGGCGAGATCTTTGAAGGTGAAAACTGGGATCCCTCGTGAGAGATACAGAGTTGCAATGCTAAAGCAAAATACTGCGGATGCTGGAAATCTGAAATAAAAAGAGAAAATGCTGGCAAAACAGATCTGACAGCACCTGTGGAGAGAGAAACAAAATTAACGTTTCGAGTCTGTATGACTCTTCAGAAGAGTTTCAATGAGGTCACCCCTCATTCTTCAAAGTTCTGGGGAATACAGACTCAGCCTCCTCATATGACAATCCCGCCATCCCAGGGATTAATCCGGTAAACCACCATTGCACTCCCTCTATTGCAAGCATGTCCTTCCTTCAAGAAGGAGACCAAAGCTGTGCACAATATTACAGGTGATGTTTCGCCAAGCCTCAAAATAACTGCAGCAAGACATCCATTCTCCTGTACTCAAATCTCCTCATAGTGAAGGCCAAAATACCATTTGCTTTCCTAATTGTTTGCTGCAGCTGCATGCTTGCTTTTAGTGACTATGAACAAGGACACCCAGGTCTCTTTGGACACCCGCACTTGCCAACCTCTCACCATTTAAGAAATATTCTGTCCTACTGTTTTTTCTGCCAAAGTGAATAACTTCAGACTTATTCACGTTATATTCCATCTGCCATGTTCTAGCCCATTCACTTGGCCTGTCCAAATCTGCTTGAAGCCTTCTTGTATCTCCACACAACTCACGTTCCCACCCAGTTTGGTGCCATCATCAAATTAGGAAATATTACAGTTGGTGTCCACATCCAAATGACTTGTATAGATCGTGAACAGCTGTGGCCCCAATACTGATCCTGGCAGTAGCCCCTAGTAACAGCCTGCCATCCTGAGAATAATCTGTTTATTGCTACTTTCTGTTTTCTTTCTGCTAACCAATTCTCAATCCATACTAATAGATTTCCCCCAATTGCATGCACTCTAATTTTATTTCCTGGCCTTCTAAGTGGGACCTTATCACAAGCCTTCAGGGGACCCAAATACACCACATCAACTGGCTCTCCTTTATCTATGCTACAAGTAACATCCTCAGAAAACTCCAAGCTTTTCAAACATGATTTCCCTTTCATAAATCTATGTTGATTCGGCCCAATTTTACCATTAAATACTAAATGTCCAGTTATCACATTGTTTATAATTGATTCTAACATTTTCCCCACTACTGACATTAGACTAATAGGTCTGTAGTTCTCCATTCTCCCTCTTCCTCCCTTCTTAAATAGTGGGGTTACATTTGTTACTTTCCAGTCTGCAGAAACCATTCCAGAATCTGTAGAATTTTGAAAGATAACCACCAATGCATCCACTCTCTGTCTTTCCATCTCCTTCAACTCTTTGGGATGAAACTCATCTGGTCCAGGGTATTTATCAACCTTCAATCTAGTTAACTTTTCAAGTTCTACCTCTTTACTAATACTAATTTCTTTTAGTTCCTCAGTTCCACAAGTCCCTTGGTTGCCTAATTTTCCTGTATCTTCTTCCATGAAGACAGAGACAAAATAACCCATTTAGTGTCTCCGCCAATTCCCTATTCTCTACTATAAATTCTCCTGTTCCCATCTGTAATGGGCCTACATTTATCCTAACTAATCTTTTCCTTTTCACATACCTGAAGAACCTATTACAGTCTGCATTTATGTTCCTTGCCAGTTTGCATTCATATTCCCTTCTCCCTTTCTTAATCAGTTTCTTGATCCTCTTTTGCTGGGTTCTAAATTGCTCCCAATCCTCAGGCTGACCACTTTTTCTGGCATCCTTATATGTCACTTCCTTTGATTTAATGAAAACTTTAACTTGTTTCGTTAACCAGGTGATTTACCTTTCCCTTGGTGCATTTGTGCCTGAGAGGAATGTATATCTGTAGTAGACTGTGTAGTATTTCTTTAAATACTAGCTATTGCCTGTCTACCATCAAATCTTTTAGTGTGTTTTCCCAATCACTGTAGCTAACTTGCCCCTCATGCCTTCATAATTTCCTTTCTTCAGATTTAAGATCCTAGTTTCAGAATGAACTGTATCACATTCAAACTTAATATGAAATTCTATCATACTATGGTCACTATTCCCCAAAGGCTCTTTTACAGCAAGGCTATTAATTAGCCCTTTCTCATTATACAGCACTAAACCCAAAATAGCCCAATCCCTCGTTGGCTCCTTTCCATACTATTCCAGAAACCCCTCTGGTACACACTCCAGGAGTTCATCCTCCACAGCATTAGTGCTGATTTGCTTAATCCAGTCTATGTATAAATTGAAGTTGCCCATTATCACTATATTACCCACATTACATGCATCTCTAATTTCTTGATTTATACTGTGCCCAACATTATCACTACTGTCTGGTGATCCATAAACAACTCTTACCAATGTTAGCTACCACTTGCTGTTTCTTAGTTCCACCCAAACTGGTTCCACATCTACGATCCTCCCTTACTAATGCTGATCTCATCCCTTATTAAGAATGCTACCCCACCTCCTTTTCCTTACTGCCTATCTCTCCTAAATGCCGAACATCCTTGGATATTCAGTTCCCAGTCTTGGTCGTCCATTAGCCACATCTCCGTAATGATAATTCAATGTCAGGACTAACTCATTAACAGCGAGTTCCTTTATCATGCTGGGCTCAATGGCATGGAGACCATCCTTCAGAAAAATCAACTTTGATGAGCAGGCCATGTCTCCCACATGATTGACTACAGATCCCCAAGCAGAACTTCTATGTGGACCTGCTTCAGGACAAACGACATCAAATGAGTCAGCAGAAACGACACAAGGACACCCTAAAAAAGAGGCTTTCAAACACCTACATTGCAGGCCACCTCACTTGGGAAAGCACAGCAACCATCCAGTCTACACGGAGGCAAGCACTGAAATTTGGATCAGCATACTTTGAGGACCATCTACACCAAATTTGCAACACCTGATTTGCCCAGAGGAAGTGCAGCTGCAGAATTTCTCCCAAGCACCAACAACGACAATATGAGCTGTGTGTTCTGTGGACGTTCATGCTGGACTTGCATCGAGCCCTCCATTCATGTAAGGACTCACAGACTATGAACTTGGACGTACTTGAACAATAAGGGGTCAACCACCATTTTGCACACAGCCAGCTGTTACTGCTATTTCAGTGAGGTGAATGACCAGACAATCTGATTTTTAATGATGTTGATGTGGAGATAAATGCTGTACAGGTAAATTAGGAGAACTGCCCTGTTTTGAAATTACACTGTAGAATCTGCTTTGTCCTCCAGAGAGGATGGACAGAGCCTTGGTTTAACATCTCATTGAAAGATGGCACCTCTGACAATGCGGCACTTCCTCAGCCCTGGAGTGTCAGCCTAGATTTGGTGCTCAAGCTCCCGGAGCCGAACTTGAACTCATGACCTTTTCACTCAGACCCGAGCGTGCTACCCACTGAGTCACTCTTACGCTGGCAACAGAGGGAAAAACAAAAGCTTAAGAGGGTCCTTAAAATTTTAGAAAAGCAAGTATAAACTGATGAAAGCAAAATACTGTGGATGCTGGAAGTCTGAAATAAAAACAGAAAATGCTGGAAAAATTCAGCAGACCTGGCAGCATCTGTGGAGAGAGAAACTGAGTTACGGACTTGAAATGTTAACTCAGTTTCTGTCTCCACAGATGCTGCCAGACCTGCTGAGCTTTTCCAGCATTTTCTGTTTTATTTTAAACTGACAAATGCACTTTCAGTACTGGGAGTTGGCATTGCTGATGTTGAGGTTAAGGTTGAGATGGTGTAATACTGCATGTTTATAGTTTATAAATAATGAATATCACCTGTTGAGTTTGTTCCAAAGTGTAGTTGATCAACTATTCAAGCAAATAATGTGACCTTCAGTCTTGGATGATGTTCTTAGGTCCTTCTGAGCTTTTTGCTTCTATGTATTACCAGAAAAACCTCATGGATGTATCATTCATAAAAAACCCTTGTTTTATGTCTCCTCCCAGTTTTCCCCCCATCTCCTCTGAAGCTGATGCTTCTTGCAGTTTCACCAGCATCACCCTTTCTCTAGTACATCATAAATAGCCATTTTGTACAAGGCTAAGTGTTGCTAGGTTATATGATCATGGGACAGGGCTACAGGGATAGAGCAAGAGAATGAGACTGACTGGATTGCTCTCTGGAGAGCTGACATGAACTTGATGGGATGAATAGTCTCCTTCGGCGCCATAATCATGCTGGGATTTGAATTTACAAGCTCTGAGTTGCTGGTCCACTACCCTAACCACTTCGTCAGCATGCCTGATATTTTCTGTTCCTTAGTTCAAGGGCAGTGAGGCTGTGGGTTCAATTCCACTCCAGAGGCTTGAGCACATAATCCGGGTCCATACTTCAGTGCATTACTGAGGGGAGCGTTGTAGTGCATTACTGAGGGGAGTGTTGTACTGTCAGAAGTGCTGTTTTTCAGATGAGACGTTAAACCAATATCCTGTGTCTGTCCTCTTGGGTAGATGTAGAAGATCTCATGGCACTATTCAAAGGAGAGCAGAAGTGTTTTCTCCACTGTCCTCCCCAATATTGATGCTTCAACTAACATTTCTAAAACAGACTATCTGATCACTACTGCATCATTGTGAGAATTCGTTGTGCACAAACTGACTGCTGCATTCCCCACATTATAACAGTGATTACACTTCAAAAGTATTTTGTTAGCTGTGAGTCACTTTGAGATGCCTTGATGTCATGAAAGACACTAAGTGAATGTAAGTTTTTTGTTCTTTCTTAATGTGCATCCTCCTGAGAGACTTAAAAAGCAAACAAGGCAGATGAAGCACATGCTTACATCTGTTTCTCTAACTTGTTTTTCCTGGAACAAGTCCCTAGCCTGAACTTAGAGACTATAGTTTAAGGGACACCACTCTGCATCAAGCATGGCTGACCAGAAGTCTCTCCCATCTACCTACCATCTGCCACAGGCATGTTGGTAGTGTTTGCTGCTTGATAATCAATCTGTTTGGCCACATTATGAACGTACCTTTTACAACCATCAAAAAGCCCTGGAGTGGGACTTGAACCTGGAGAGCAGAAGTGTTCTCCCCACTGTCCTCCCCAATATTGACGCTTCAACTAACATTTCTAAAACAGACTATCTGATCACTACTGCATCATTGTGAGAATTCGTTGTGCACAAACTGACTGCTGCATTCCCTACATTATAACAGTGATTACACTTCAAAAGTATTTTGTTAGCTGTGAGTGGGACTTGAACCTGGAGCTTCTGGTTCACAGGCAGGGATGTTACCCATTGTGCCACAAGACCTCCCCGAGTATAGAATTACTGAGCTACTATGACTCAATAACACTTTGGATAGTGAATGGACTAACTATGTTTTCCCAGCGCTCTAATCTGTTGTTCTGACTTACAGCTGCTCATTGTAGATAGAAATAAATGTAAAAAGGCCAGTTGAGAGTCTGCGCTCAGGATCAGTTTTTTAACCCATTTTCGGGTATCAAAAGCAGTACTTGATTGTTCCATGGTAAAATGACTGGTTCTTGTCAGCACTGCAGACTGAATGGTTAAGTTGTAAATTCCTATCACTAGTGTACAGATCACAAATTGCAAACCTTATGGTATTGGAACTTGCAAGTTTTGGATTTAATTATTCAAGTCCATTTTCTGCATCAATGTAGTAATGCACAGGGAACATAGTCGTCACAGGACAAAAACAAAAATACCTGGAAAAACTCAGCAGATCTGGCAGCATCGGTGGAGAAGAGCACAGCTGACATTTCGAGTCCTACTTCGAGAACTAAGTAAAAATAGGAAAGGGTGAAATTTAAGCTGGTTTAAGGGGGGGAAGGGTGTTGGGATAAGAAGAGCTAGGTAAAGGGCCAGTGATAGGTGGAGATAACCAAAAGATGTTACAGACAAAAGAACAAAGAGGTGTTGAAGGTAGTGATATTATCTAAGGAATGTGCTAATTAAGGGTAGAAAGCAGGACAAACAAGGTACAGATAGCCCTAGTGGGGGTGGGGTGGGGTGAAGGAATTTTAAAAAGCTAAAAGGTAGAGATAAAACAATGGATAGAAATACATTTAAAAATAATGGAAATAGGTGGGAAAAGAAAAATCTATATAAATTATTGGAAAAAACAAAAAGGAGGGGGAAAAAACGGAAAGGAGGTGGGGATGGAGTGTCACAGGGACTGAATAGTTGGTGCACTTAAAGGGCTGCTGCTGTGTCTTGAAGGTGAACTGACCAAGCCTATTAGCTGCCAATCTTCCCCCCTTCCACCAAATCAACACCTAGAAAGGAGTGTTAGATCAGGAAGCTTTCATGGTTGCAACCCCAGCGCAGTAGGCAGCTGCTGAGAGCACAAATTATGCAGCATGCAGCATCCACCAATGTGGTTTTGGATTCCCTTGCAGCCTGTGCAATATTAGATCATCCTTCTTCTGAACCTTATTCTCCCTTTTTTCATTGCACATGGCTATTGGAATATGTTGCAGTTCAAAAACAGAGGTGTAAAGGTGAAAACTCTGCAAAACAAAAGTGGTTTTATACAAGGGGTTGAAGAAGAGACAATTTTTTGTGAAATATTGTTATGAAGAAAACATTGAGGAGTTTTGGCACAATAGGAAGGGGACTGGTAGCATTGTAATAATGTTATTGGATTAGTAATCCAATGTGCATTGTGGTAATGTTATTGGATTAGTAATCCAATGTGCATTGTGGTAATGTTATTGGATTAGTAATCCAAAGGCTTGGACTAATGCTCTAGGACATGAATTTAAATTAGTTTAAACTCAATCAATTAATAAATCTAGAATAAAATGCTCCTCTTATTTGCAATGATCATGAAACTGTGATTGCACTGGAGAGGGTGCAGAGGAGATTTACCAGGATGCTGCCTGGAATGGAGGGTCTGAGCTATGAGGAGAGGTTGGATAGGCTGGGGTTGTTTTCCTTGGAACAGCGAAGGTTAAGAGAAGTGTATAAGGTTGTGAGGGGCATAGGTAGGGTGGATAGGAAGGCACTTTTTCCATTAGTGGAGGGTCAATAGCTCAATAGCCAGGGGGCATAGATTTAAGGTAAGGGATAGCAAGCTAAGAGGGGAGTTGAGAAATGTTGTCACTCAGAGCGTGGTGGGAGTCTGGAACTCACTGTCTGAAAGTGTGGTTGAGTCAGAAACTCTCGTAACATTAAACAAGTATTTAGATATTCACTTGCGTTGCCGTAGCCCCCAGGGCTATGGGCCAAGTGTTGAAAATGGGATTAGTGTAGTCAGATCCTTGTTGACCAGCACAATGGGCTGACTGGCCTCCTTCTGTGCTGTAAATGTCTATGAGTCTCCGAGTCTATAAACTACTGGATTTTCATAAAAATCCATCACAGCATGTTGAAATCTGCCATCCTTACCTGGTGTGCCCTCTATGTGACTCCATATTCACAGCAATGTGGTTGATTCTTAACTGTCCTTTGAAATGGCCTAGCAAGCCACTCGATTATATCAAACCGCTAAAGAAAAAAACACAGTGGGTGCATCCACACCACACGGATTGCAGTGATTCAAGAAGGCAGCTCACCAACACCTTCTCAATGGCAACTAGGGATGGACAATAAATGCTGGCCTTGCCTGTGACAGTCACATCCCAAAACTGAATATTAAAAAGAGAAGTGATTGGGAAAACATACTGGAACAAGGCAAGGTACTCTTAAAGGGGCTGGCCCATTACAAATGTTATCACTGGCACATTAAGCAGAGCATAATTCATAAATTGAGAGTTACTTACATCTGTAGTGATTAAATTATTCTGTCCTCAGAGCTTCAGTTTCTTAAAAACCTGGGCTTGGCATCACCTCTTCTTCCTGAGCTATCGTTTCTTCTCTCAATTTTTTCATTGTTGGTAGTTTCTTGAATAATTGGATCTTGATCCTTTACTTAAATAAAAGAATCCACCAGGGCCTTGCTCAGCATATACTTTATTCCAATTGCTTAGCATGTTCTGAAGTATATAGCTTATTGCTGTGGAAAACTGAAATAATAACAGTAAGTGCTGGTCTTACTCAGCAAGTAAGGCAATAACTGTGGAAATAGAAACCAAGTTAACATTTCAGTTTAATGACCTTCTACAGAATTGGAAAAAGTTCGAAATATAGCACATTTTAAGCAAGTATGGAGACAGGAAAAGGGGCAAGGGAGGCAAGATCAAAAGGGAAGGCCTATAATAGGACAGAAGACAGAAGAGATTAAATAACAGCTGGGATGATAGTGCAGGCAGAAGGAGGAGGGGTGGTAATGAGACATGTAAAGAAACAAAAGATGGGCTTGGGGAAAATAGCAAATGGCAATTGCAGTAATGATAACAACAGCTGAAAAAATGGGTCAATGGCTATGATCTGAAACTGTTGAACTCAAATGGATTAGATCTCGAACTTCTTCCAGTGACCTTAAATGTTAACTTTTCTCTGCACAGATGTGGCCTGACCTGCTGAGTATTTCCAGTATTTTCTGTTTTAGCCTACTGCATCAGCTATTTCTGTTAGCAATAAGAAATTAATCAGGTTATTTTGTCTTATCTATATCTGTAGTTTGGAGGAGGGGGTGTAGGAGGAGGAAGACATGCCACGTACCCTTTTTATGGCACTAGTTGCCATAAGTTAAGTTTAAATTTCCAAGGTGAACGAGTGAGTGGATGAATGAGTGACTCGGTAGGGCAGGTGGTTGGGTGAGGTAGGAGGCAGGTGTGTAGGGTGGTAGGTGGATGGGATGGCAGCTGGGTAGGGTGGCAGGTGGGTGAGTGGATAGGTGGGTTGGGGGTAGCCTGGTCAGGTCGGGAGGGGTAGTCTGGTCGGATACTTGTTAGGATGGGTCAGGGGGGTATTCAGGTTTGGTCGGGGGTTTGCATGGTCAGGATGTGTAGTCGGGTCGGGGGTGTTTGTCAGGGGAGTAGTTGAGGTTTCGGGGGGGAGAGTCGAGGGATCAATGTGATTGATTGAGGGGTCAGTTCTATAGTTACCCAGGGGTAAGACCAGGATTTTTCAGCCTAACATTTCCTGGGTAACTATCCAGGTAAGTCTTGTGGAACTGTCCGAAGTCTCCAATTCTAGCTTAGAGTTGAAAACTTTGTGGATAGTCCCAGGAAGCAGAGGAATTGCCATTTGGAAGTTCAAACTGCCCTGGTAATTCCCACAGAAGTCAGCGTGTCGGGACTTCCAAAGGGTCCTGAAATGTATCTTGAGTCATAAGTCTGGTCTCTGATGACCTGGAGACCAGAAGATCTGGGCCATTAAATTTGCTAAAAATGACCCTCAGACACAATAAAATACAATCTTGTAATTCACAGAGCATTGAATTCCATTAGATTTCCTAGAAAGAGCTGTCTGACTCAGAACATTTCTACCGCAGCAACGTGTATTTATAAAGTGCCTTTAACGTAATAATGTTTCCCAAGGCGCTTCACAGGTGCATTATAAAGCAAAAATTGATGCTGAGCCGCAGAAGGAGATATTAGAGCAGATGGCCAAAAGCTTGGTCTAAGTATTAGATTTTCAGTAGTGTATTAAAAGAGGAAAGAGAGTTAGCAAGGCAGAATGGTTTAGGGAAGGAATTCCAGAGCTTAGGGCTTTGGCACTTGAATATGCAGCCGTCAATGGTGGAGGGATTAAAAGCAGAGATGTTGTTAATCATGGCGGTATCTGTTGGATAGATCAACAACAACTTGTATTTATGTAGCACCTTTAACATAATAAAATGTAGGTCAGTGACCCCCTTCCTGGGGTTTCCAATTTTTATCAATGCTGTTTAAGAGTGGGGGTTGGTTTGGATCGTGAGCCCACATCCTGCATTCCCAGCCTGACCAGCTCGATTGCGGAGATAGGCATGTCCTATTCCTCCCAATTTTCACAGCTTTTCAAAAAGTCGTGATTCACTGCACCTCAGAGGTGTCATGAACCATAGTCTGGACAAGGGAACCTTTTGAAAGGCGAGTTCAAAAGCTCTTACCTATGTCCCTCATGCCAAGTTTCATTATGCATTCTTGACTGAGAGCACAGATATCCATTAGAGTTCTGAGGCAGCTGTGCCCTAGGGAAAACATTGCTTGGTTGACAGCTCTGGCTCTCTGATCTCTCTGTCAATTTCACAATGTTTATTTACACAAGATAAAGAAGTTTCATGTGCTTGCGGTTTCTGCTTTTGCTGCTTTAAAGGGTCTGGATAATTGACTCTTTTATTGGACTGTGATAAAAGCAATTTTTATAAGTGAATGACTTTTTAAAAAGCTTTTTTAACCCATCACTTTGCCACTATACGGTTCATTGGTTCTGTACAGAGTGTATAGTGGATGAATGGACATGGAAGTGCCATATCTTGGCATGGAGGATATGAGGGACCATGGGGAGTAGTGGAGGGGCATGGTTCAGTATGCAGTGTATTAGGAGCCATGGAGGGGTGGGTGGAGGGGCATAGCTTGACATGGAGGCTATAAAGGGTTATGGGGGTGGTTGTAAGGCATGAATGGTGCATTGAGAGCTAAGATAAACTAACTGTGGGAGGTGAAGGGGTGATGGTTAGAGGACCTTACTATTATTACGACTGGGGCAAAGTCCCAAAACCTGTTGATGGCCTTGTAAACAACCAGCCTCGGTACCTGGCAGCCCCCGCGGCTGCCTCCGAATTCTTTCCGAGGGCAGTGGGTCCAACTCCAGCATGGAGCCGCCAATGCCCCCCCTCCCCCCAACCCTGGAACATAAGTCCCGCCTTTGCAGCCACTTTCTTCTGGGACAGTTCTCAACTCCCACCTCAAAAATGAAAATCCAGCTCTGTAGCACAGAAACAGACTATTCAGCCCAACTGATCTATGCCACATTTAGGGTCCATACAAGCCTCTTCTGATCCCTCTTCATCTAACCCCTATTTACATCTATTCCTTTCTCCCCCAAGTGCTTACCTAGCACCTACTTAAACGTATCTTTGGTGTTTGTCTCAACTACTCCTTGAAGTAACAAGTTCTACATTCTTGCCACTCTTTTGGTAAAGACATTACTCCTGAATTTCCAATCATATTTATTAGTGACTATCTTATATTTATGACCTTTAGTTTTGCACTCCTCACAAGTGGAACCATTTTCTCTACCTTATCCAAACTCTTTCATAATCTTAAAGACCCCTATCAGGCCAGCCCCTCAGCCTCCTCTTTTCCAGTGAAAAGAGACCCAGTCTGTTCAGCTTTTCCTGATAAATATATCGTCTCACCTCTGGTGTTGACTGGCGTGACTGATTTTTTTTTTTATCCTTGCCAACCTAAGGCATCAAGACCAGTTGGATCTCTCAAACCCCAACACGAGCCATGATAAACTAACTCAGCAAAGACCTCCAATTGAACCCTAAAAATTTGTATGGCTTCTCTGAGCAGCATTCATACCCGGTGGCCTATTGGACTACACTTACAGTATTGCACACAATTCTGCTCTCTGTATTACAATAAGGATAGAGAGAGACTGAAGAAAGAAAATGAAAGTATTTACAAGGATGACAGTTGTAACGTCTCAGTTCTGCTATTGAAGAGAAGTCAGGTGAATTGATAGAAGTCTTTTAAAATTATGAATGGCTTCAGTAGGGTAAACATAGAGAATTTGTGGGGTGTCCAGTCCATAAATGTATGATAGTCATTTATAAATTCAATAAGGGATTCAAGGAATACGTCTTTACCCAGACAGTAGTGAGAATGTGGAACTTACTACCGCTTGGAATGACTGAGGCACATACCAAAGATGTATGAGTTGACGTTTCGAGTCCTCATGACCCTTCGACAGAACTTGAGTTTGAGTCCAAGAAAGAGTTGAAATATAAGCTGGTTTAGACTCTTTCTTGGACTCGAACTCAAGTTCTGTTGAAGGGTCATGAGGACTCGAAACATCAACTCTTTTCTTCTCCGCCGATGCTGCCAGACCTGCTGAGTTTTTCCAGGTAATTCTGTTTTTGTTTTGGATTTCCAGCATCCGCAGTTTTTTTTGTTTTTTTGTTTTTACTAATGATGTATTTCAGTGGAAACTAGATAAGTACGTGATGGAGAAAGGAATAGAAGGACTTGTCGATAGGGTAAACAGAATGATCACAAAATTTTACAGAGCAGAAACAAGTCATTCAACCCAACAGATCCATGCAGGTGTTTACACTCCAAATGAACCTCTTCCACTTTACTTCTTCTCAATATGTATATGTAACAGAATATTCCTAGCTAATTGAACTAGCTAGGGAAAAGAACAGAACGAAATGACAGGAGTGAGCAGGTGACACTTGATACACAAGGCATATGTACAGACCTTGTAAGCCGTTGAAAGTGCCAGGCTTGCTAAATACCCCAGCTCATTAGTAATATATAATGGAACAGATTCCTCTTTTTAATTACACCGAACCCATCAGTTTGAATGGCTAAATGTTCCTGACAGCAACCAGTAATATACAAAGAAACCACAGGTTTTGTGATGCACAAAACTGTTCAAGGAATGGCATTTATTTATTGGTAAATTCCTTTTCATTTAAATTCCAGTTTTGCAAATTTGATGCTCTTCACAATTGGGAGACATCTTTCTCAGCCATTCTATTGTATTTGGGATGTACTGACAATTAACAGTCCCCCCGAGAAAAGCAGAGGCATACAAGAATCGCAAGGTGGAAAAATCGCACAATTTTATCACACCCTGCACGCCAATCCCCGTTCCACTGTTTCATAGTATCAGAGGTTGAGAGTCTGTGAAAAGAAAAGAGAGTGAAGGCCTCCACCTTTCACTCTTCAGCTGATTTCCAGACGGGTGGAATGAGAATTACCTAGGGAATTCTCGGATCCTGTGAGGAAACAGTTGTCACCACCTTTCTCTGCTGGCCAGACCTGCAATACACTGACTAGAACAATGCTTCTTTGTCTCATCAGTTCGGTGTTCCAGATGATGGATCAATAGTCCTTTGCTTTATTTCAATTTACCTGGAGGCAATATTGACTTCAAGCAATCACCTGACAAGTTTTGAGTTGGACAGTCTAGGTTTGTTGACTGATTAGAAAGCAAGACTGGCATTTCTATAACATCTTCACATTCTCTGTCCCAAACCTCTTCATAGCAATTAAGTATTCTTCAAAATGTAGTCACAGCTGTAAAATAAGAAACATGGCAAGAACCAAAAGCTAAGGGCTGGATTTTTGTGGAGGAGGTGGGAAGATCCAGTCCGGAAACTTCCCCACTCAGCAGACCCATCTCCTTAAAAAGAACCATATTGTTCCGGGGAGGTGGGGGTGGCATGTAACCGGGCCCTCCACCTCCAGAGGCAAGTCCAAGGCAGGCGGATGGTGAGGCCGGCAGGCTATAACACCCACCTCCATTTAATAGGACCTTGGCTCAGAGAGATGTAGAGATGAATGACAGGGCCTCAAGCCCTCACCCCATGCCCCCTGATAACCCCAATACCCTCTCATACCCTCCATGCCCCATGTATCCTCCATTGCCACTCACCCAGTATCCACTGTAGGATGACCTTAGGAACCATGTTTTTGAAATAGAAATGAAAGGAAAATACAGAGTTCTAAAACTCCCTTCATACTGCAAAAAACATTCATTCCAGCAAGTCATTCAAAAAAAAGTTAAATCCCCTCAAGTTTGGAAAAACAAACAACCATGCATTCAGTAACTACATCAAAGACAGATGGTCATTTAATAACCTCTTAAATCTGTCAATCAAAATATCTACACAGCCACCTTCTGAAATAAATGCTTCTGTTGCTTTTGAAACTCAGCTAATCATTCACAAAGGCCTAAATTGTAAAACAAACCATTACAAATACAAGCAATGAAGTCTATTGAAACTGCAAAAACAAATGGCTATGTTTTGTTTTCTAGGCTACATCAGATGGCCTGTCAATCAATGCAGTCCAGGAGCAGGTGCCTATTGTTTTTTTCTGAGTGAAAACTGTAATCCAGTATTTTCTTTCACATTTAAAGGGCTGTGGAGATGTAAATCACTTCAGATCATGACACCAGAGTTCCCAAATAATGTTCTTTATCAGCTTTGATAGCATACTAGTAATAATGCTTCTCAATACTTATAATGCATCACCTAACCATTGAGACTGGAAAGACTGATTTTATTTTGTATTTCCAAGCCTTCCATGAAAGAACTGCAGGAGCAGGTCGTTGTGTTTTTTTTTGGTTCCCTACTTAGGACTGGAGTTCCTCCATGGTTCATGATTCCACTGAGGTACCATGAGCTGCGTATACTTAAGGAAGGGGCCCAACTCCACAAAAATTGTAGAATGTTTGAATTGTTCACCCCATACAATGGAGCCGGCAAGGACAGGAGTGCTGCGTGTAGATGGATTACAAGCACCCTTATTCCGCACCAGCAAAAATTGCTAGAAATGGGAATGGGGGTGTGAATCCTGGAATTGGGTCCTGCTTGCCCTTTTTAAAGGGCTCCCGAGTTGGCCTGACTCAGCGGAAAATCCAGACCTAGAACTCGGTTTCTGATTTGCCACATTAATAAAAAGTTATGAGTGGATCTATTTGTGTTCGCATGAATGAGAGTGGAGCCATGTCCCGCTCTCATGAGTGCAAGCAAGCTCACTCTGAGTTCATTGAGCCCTTCAAATCTACTTGCACGCAAGTCATTTCTCTTTCACATTATATAAGCAAAGAAAAGAAAATAAAGGCCATCAGACCCATTGAGCCCATTCCATTCCCGTCAATGGGATAACCTCATATGCACCTCATAATATCTCCTGGAAAAGACAACATCCCCCAAAGAACTGTAGCCATTTCAGAGAAAATTTCAGGAAATTGCCCTCTGACTCACCAAAGCAATCCAGCCCAATAGACCCTGGCTGTACATCACAATCACAAGAAATTAGAAACTTACTATAAGTATCCTACTCTGTCCAGAACTTTACAAGTGCCTTCTTAAAGGATGTTAACAACTCTGTACTTGCTCTGTCACAGCAGCTTGTTCCAGAGAGTACTGACTCTCTGTGAAAGGAAATACTTTCTGTATCTAACTTTGTGGCCCCAAACCCTATCATCCCTATCTATTTCAAATAACATCTAATTGGACTGTATCCAACCCCTTTCTCATTTGAAAACTTCAATTATGTTCTGTCTATGCCCGAATTTTACATTGTATTATGCATAGAGTCATAGAGGTCTACAGCACAGAAGAAGGCCCTTTGGCCCATCGAGTCTGCGCCAGCCAAATGAGTACCTAACTATTCTAATCCCATTTTCCAGCACTAGGCCCATAGCCTTGTATGCCATGACATCACAAGTGCACATCCAAATACTTCTTAAATGTTTTGACCATTCGCTATTGAATTTCTCCAAAGTAACACCAATTCTTGGAGCCTGTTGGAGATTTGAGTTTCAGTATCCTCTGGTCTCTCACCTTTACACTATCACCAGAGTCTTAAAGTTCCTAGTCATGTGCAGAGATCGAAAGGATGGGGGTGAGATTCATCTTGGGCAATGTTGTAAAAATCAACAGCTCATTTTATACTCCTCCCTGCCATCTCGGCTGCCCTGTTTCAGGTATTTAATCAAAGGATAATTAGAATCCCCTATAATGATGCACTGTCATGCTACTCTTTTGATTTGTTCAGAGTTTCCCACCTTGCACTTGCTGTTGGTTCAGTGGCTTATTGTGTGTACCAAGAATCAACTTTGGACCAATCCTACGCTCTGCCTACTCCAACACCTCACTCCCTTGTGCTAACCAATACTATCCCCTTTTAATTGCAGTTTGATCCCTTTTTTAAACTTGTAAATAAGGGAACATTTTATTCTTGGTAATCCAACCTCTCCTTACAGTTTCCCATGTCACCCTTCAAATTTTTCCAATCAATCACTTTTATCCAGCTAGTTGGCAGAGATACCAATTTATTGAAGCCTTCTACGGAAGCACCAGGCTGTAATTCCAACATTTAATTTTAATACTCACACCATTAGGGTCCAAACATTTTAAGGATTCTTGCTGTCTTGATCCCTGTAGTTGAAATTCATTGAATTGTTACTACGGAATGACACACACAAGTGACAGTCTCCCCAAACTTCCTATCTGCTACAACATTCAAATTATTCTGTACAGTTCCCTTGCTCGCTTCTTTCATACCCTGGTATCTATCCCCCTCACCCTCGCTCATCAGAAAGCCCACTGAACAGTTCTATTTCTCTTTTGCACATGAGTGTGAAGACCTATAACATACAAAAAAGACACAGCAGGAAAGGACTAGCTGATCTATCATCTATGCCCTACACTCATGATAGCTGGAGCATCATGACTGGATATAACTTTATTGCTCCCCCTCCCCCCTAGCCATGTAATCTCCTGGGAGAGGCAAAAAAAAAAGAAAAGCCACAGACCAGGAAGGGAAACAAATACTCCTCTCCCCCTGCCACGTTGTGCTCCACCCCCACATACCAGAGGCCCCCCCTCAACCCAGTATCTATGAATGGGCCAACAATGACACTCTCAGGATTATACTTTTGTTACCCAAAAGGTTTCCGCTTTCAATTTCAGCGGCAGTGATGCTGGTGCCCCAGAGAAACACAGCAGACGGATTTGAAGAGCACTTTGGTGTGAACTACCTTGGACACTTCATGCTGACCCATCTTCTCCTGGATACGCTGAAGCAGTCAGGGAGCCATGACCTCAACAGTCGAATTGTCACTGTTTCTTCGGCCACTCACTACATCGGAGAGCTAAACCTCAACGACTTGCAAAGCAGGTAAGAATCTGATGCATTTGCATTCCTAGCTTCATCACTAACCTTATTTATTTGGAATGCAGCTCAACGGATGATTTAACAGGTGTATTTTTAAAAACCCGAACCCTCAAAATGGGAATCATTTCCTCAATGGAATGCGTAGTTTTGTATAGGTTAGCGAAAATCTGAGCTAGGCCATTCAGGGATGATGCCAGAAATCAGCTCTTCACACCAAGGGTAGTGGAAACCTGAAACTCTCTTCCCCAAAAAACTGTTGAGGCTGAATGCCAGTTGAAAATGTCAAAACCGGAAATGGTTGATTTTTGTTGGGCAAGAGTTACAGAATCAAGGTGAGTAGATGGAGTTAAAATATAGATCAGACATGATCTGGTAGAATGATGGAACAGGTTTGAGGGGCTGAATGACCTACTCCTGTTCCTATGTTCAGAAATGCATTTGTGAAGATTTCTTAAGGTCACTATTTCTAGCTCTAGGATGTCTTCATAAGTTTGCTAGAAAGAGCAAATGGAGAGGACAATGCAAATGCGTTTACAAAATTGCTACACAGGAATTCTTAATGTGACTGCAGAAGATTTTTACCAGCATGTTGTTTACCTGTTATAGATGGAACAGAGCAGCTGTAAAGCAGACTAGGGAGACATTTGGTGAATACAGATGAGTCAATATTTTATGCTTGCACTCACAAAACAACAATGCAGTTTTTGTCATGGTGCTGTGTGCAAGCTGTCTGTCATGTCCAAGTGGAGGATGACTTGACAACAAGAATGGAAGAGAAAGTAAAGCACGTGAAAAATAAATTATGCCATAATTTCCACCCACCCTTTGCGCCACTCACTTCTTTAATAAGGTGTAAGCTGGTTCCATTATGTTCCACTCAGGAGGTGTTAGCTCTCTTAGTGGTTGGTTCTTGCGTGTTGCCCTGTAGTTTTTACTGTATTCAAGTCACAGCACAAATAATCAGAGAGTCATTTGTGAGCTTTAGGGAACTGCAAATGCTTGTAGAATAACAATACCAATTTATCTCACTGTGAATATTTATACCACAATGATGCAATTGTGAAAGGGAAACTAATCTCCAGAACCCTTGAAGATAAAACAGAAGAACTTGCAGGAAAAGGGCATAAAGATCAGCAACTCCAGTGATGTTGGCAAACCAGCGTCATCTGTCCAGCTTCTCATCATACCTCTTAAACCTTCCCCTCTGCAGAAACATATCTATTTTGATTGCCCTTATTTAAACTGACCATACCATTGGGCTTTCTTGGTAAATCATTCCCTAACTGTATTGCCTTTTGTGCATAAAAAAAAAGTCCCATCATTGATCTCTGTGGCAGAATTTAGTTCACCCGCTGGGCGAGTTCGGAGATGGGTGTGATGCAGTGTGATCGGGCCGGAGGGTGGAAATCCCGTTGCCCTCCAGCCTCCCTCTGATCAAGTCCAGTGCAGGCAGGCTTGCACAAGTCCTACCCTCTCAGAGGCCAATCGAGGCCCTTAAGTTGGCCACTTAAAGGCCTCAATCTGCCTGGTGGGTTTGCCTGTGGCCTACCAGGGGGTGGTCCCTCGCTCATTCGCTCATGGGAACTCTGACTGAGGGATCCAGTATCAGGAAGGGGGGACCTGCAGGGAGCTATCCCCCTACCCTTGCTTCCGATCTCCCAGTCACCCCCACCTCGTTGGCGACTTCCACCCCACAACCTTTATCCACGCACACTTCTATCTGGGGATGCATCAGTGTTCTCATGGTAGGCCCCACTGTTGTACCAGCAATGGCCACCGCTCCTGGTAGCACTGCCAGCACTGGAAAGCTGCCAATCCCTGGCCAACAGCTTTCAAGGATGGGACTTCCCCCTTATTGGTGGCTTAATCAGATGGGAGCGACTGATTGGAATGAAATGTGTCGTGCCTTACAGAGAAAAGTGACACAGGACTCCAACCAGTTTTCCAACTGTTCGGTGAGCTTCCCTCGCCCATATTAAATTCCATCCCTGGTCCCTATTTTAAAATTTTCACCTTGGTTTTCAAATCCCTCCATGGCCTCAATCACTGTAGTCTTCCCCAGTCCTAGAACCCTGCAAGGTCTCTGGGTTTCTCCAATTCTGGCCTCTTGCACATCCCTGATTTTAAAATCTCCACCCTTGATGGCCTTGTCTTCAGCTCTCTACCTCTTTCTCCTCCATTAAGCTTTTGGTAATTGTCCTATCTGCTATTGTGGCTCGGTGTCAAATTTTCTTTGATAATGCTCCTGTGAAGCACCTTCACTATGTTAAAGGCATTATACAAATGCCAGCCATTGTTGTTGTTTGTAACCTTATTCCCCCTAGTACTCGAACCTCTTGATTATTTAAATCAGCATAGCCAATTCCATTCCAAGATAACTAGGTGACTTCAAAGTATCTTTTCAAAATAAAGTAGGCCCAACATCATGTTAGTTAATGGTTTATCTGAAAACCCTATCTTTGGCACTTACTGGCAGTTTTTAAAATAGGCAAATTTTGTCTTCTCTTGTGCCATTGCTTTCCTTGACAGTAAGTGCATGCATCTATATTCTCTACTCAGACTACTATAACTGGTAAGTAGCAGCAGACATCCATAAATTACTTCAGATTATAATTTAAAAGAAGATTGGCTGCTGTAACTAGTGTCTTACAAAGCTGTAAACGTGCTTCACATTCAAGATTGCTTTATAAATCCACAGGAACAACGCTGTTCTGATGTAGCCTGGTCTGCATCCCTCTTGTGCATTCCATCCCAGTAATACGTGATGTAAGACAGCTGTGGGCAGGAGCTATGGTGCCAGCTTTAAATCAGAATGAGATTCATACCCATTAACCCTCTCCCCACCATTTTTCATTTTAATTCAAGAACAAAATGATGCAAGTGCTGGAAATCGGCAGTTGAAACAGAAAATTCTGGAGATGCTCAGCAGCTCAGGAAGCCTCTGTGGAGAGAGAAATTGAGTTAACATTTCCAGATTGCTGCCCTTTCGTCAGAACTGAAAAACGTTAGAGATGCAGCGGGTTTTTAAGCTGGCACAGAGACATGAGCGACCAGATTAAAGGGAGGTCTTTGATAGGGTGGAAGGCAAGAGAGATTAAATAACAAGAGGGATGATATTGCAAGATAAAAGGAGACAAGTAGAGAAATAAAAAAAATGCTCTGGAGAAGGTATGATTGTCAATTGCAGAATCATTCATTACTAACAGCAGCAGCAATGAAAGCAATGGTTACAATAGTGATCTGCCTAAGGATAAGTCATGTATTCATTTCTCCACGGCTGCAATAGTTAACGATCTGAAATTGTTAAACTCAGTGTTGAGCCTGGAAGATTGTATGTAAAGTGTTCATTGAACAATGAGGTGTTGTTCCTCAACCTTTCTCACAACTTCACAGAATCATTGAATCATAGAATTGTTACAGTGCAGAGGAAGGCCATTGGCCATTGTATCTGCACAGCTGTCCGAATGAGCATTATAACTCAGTGCCGCTCTCCTCCCTTTTCCCCATAATCCAGCACACTGTTCTTATTTAAATAATCATCTCATGCCCTCTTGAATGCTTCGATTGAACCTGCTACCCCCACACTTCCAGGCAGTGCATTCTGGACCCGAACCACTCGCTGTGTGAAAAAGCTTTTTTTTCACCTCGCATTTGCTTCTTTTGCAAATCACTTTAAATCTGTGCCCCTCGTTCTCGATCTTTTTACGAGCGGAAACAGCTTCTCCCTATCTACTCGTTCAGGGGCAGAGAGGTCAGAGTGGGAGTGGGGCGGAAAACTAACATGAATAAAATGGATGAATTCATTTTGGAACCTAGTGTTCATCTTCAGGTGCAAAGGGCATGTGGTAGAAAATAAGCAAAAATAACATTAATAATTAAATCATATAATTTGTTACAAGGCGAAATTCAGGCACATCGAAATCATTGGAAATGAAGATCAAACACAGCTCAGCTGGTTTGTCAGGCCAGTTTTACATCAAGGCAACGGGCTGAAAATGCACATCATTAGTTACTATGCTACACTTTAGAATTTGGGACATTAGAAGACAGAACAACTATCATTGGGAGGCAGTAGCGCAGTAGGTATTGTCACTGGACTGTTACTCCAGATACCCTGGGTAATTCTCTGGGACCTGGGTTCAGATCCATGATGGTAGATGGTGAGATTTGAATTTAATGAAAAATCTGGAAGTAAAAGTCTAATGAAGAAACCATGAAACCATTGTCGGTTGTTGGGAAAACCCATCTGGTTCACTAATTTGCCATCTTTTACCTGGTCTGGCCTACAAGTGACCCTAGACAGCAGTGTGGTTGACTCTTAAATGCCCTCTGAAATGGCTTGGCAAGCCACTCAGTTCTGAAGCGCAATTAGGGGTGAGCAATAAACGCTGGTCTAGCCAGCGATGCCCACATTCCGTGAACGAATTTTTTTAAAAAGCAAGGGGTATTAGAATAGTACGGTGGTTTATCAAGAAAATACAGACTGTAGAAATATATTCAAGAAACAGTGAAATTGTTTTCTGGAGATGAAAGTGTAACAGGTGCAATGTGCGTACATTGCTTGTTTCAGCCAAACAAATAAGTGACAGCCATTCACTGATGCATGCCTTGATGAATCAGGGTCAAGCTGCCTGGTTTAAATTTCAAACAATGCTTGGCAGTTAACTGTCGGTCACCATCACTGGTGCATTCTCCATGGCAATGCCTCTACCAATCACAGTCCACTTGCCAACTAATCAGCACCCACTTCTCATACAGTATAAATTGTTGCTTTCCCTTTATGTTGGTATTCTTGAGAAGTGTCCTGGTGAGTGTAAGATGGAAAGCTTATACATGTCTATATTTTCAGCAATACTCAAGTTCTGTACTACCAAATGACTAAAATTTAAAAGAGAGAATATTTGCAGTTTCTGCTTTTATAAGGATATATCAAAAATGTACATGAAATAGTGCTTTCATGGAAGACTGTTATAGTTATTTTGACAATTATCTTAGCCCAAGGATCACATACCAAACAGAAGATTAGTGGATAAGGTTGATGAACATGGACAGCAATTTGCAAGAGTAATCTGTGACTAATAGGACCCGATGGGAATTGAAGGAAGTCACTGATTTAATAAATGCTGTCTAACTTAATACGAATAACCTACTTGATCATCCCACAGCCAACTGCCTGTATACTCCAAGTAAACCTAGCCAGAGTGTGAAGGTAAACTTGGAACAATTGGTCGAGCAATAAAACAACGATAGCAAAAGCTGGCTAGCAGACGAAGGACATCGTGTACAGAGGTTCTGGATTTGCTTTTCCATTCAAGACAACAGTTGTCAATAGTTCTTTTCAATTAGGGAATGGAGCCAATCTAATGACATTGAAAACTAACTTCGACATTCAAAGGCATCTGTTGATATTTTGGACCGGATTTTCATCTCCCAATGGAGGTGTGAATCAGGTCACAAAACACTGAACCTTGTATTTTTTTGCTGGAAAATATTTTTTCCTCTGCCTTCCTAACCCCACACCATTTTTGTGTGGCCTTCTCACAGGGCAGAAAGGTCTTGGCTGCAATGCACATGCAAGCACATGTGCACATGTACGTGCACGCACACATGCACACAGATTCTCACACACACACACACACACCTCTCTGAGTTTCCCATTATGAGGTCCACAGGAAAATTGAAAATCCTCCCGCACACTATTTTCATGTGCTGGTGCGAGCTTTGGAAGCCCTAAAAAATATGCACCTCCTTGGAGAGTTTGTGACCACTGGGAAAAGCCTGCTGAGGAGTCTGGATCATTGTGAAAGATTAAGGATAAAATGTTTTGACACCTTCACATTCATTATTAGATGCTATATTGTAATGTGAATATGTTTTTAATATAGCGATTCATTATAGGACACTGTCGTTCAACCATTACATTGACCACCATTGTGTAACTATTAACTTGCATTATAGTACTTTGTCCAATGGTGAAAGTGCCATAATGCATTCAAAAATGTAGATAATATGTTGGTAACTCTCCTTGTCATGTTTGGCCCTAGAATTTAAATGCACAGACTGCTTTTATTATGAAACAAACATCCCCTGATTTTGAAAAGTAAAAAAAAATTAGCACCTTCACCCCTCCATTGATTGATAAGGCAATCAGCCTTGAAATGGAGAGAACACATGTTCCTTCAGTTTCAGGCTCTTGCAGTTGCAATAATCATTTAAGAGTTGTGGCCATTTTGAGTACTTGGCTGAGTTCCAAAAACCAACAGGCCACTCAGTTCTGTTGACACAGATGTAAAGGAGAAATACTGACAGTAATAACATATTCAGCCGTTGATGTCATTTCAGAATACATGGTTGTTTGTTTACGCAGATTAATAGCCACTTAAAGTGTTACGTTTTTATCCAAAAGAAAATATTTTTTTTGCTGCATCAGTGACAGACCTTTGAATGTGTGTTTTATGTTGCATTGTCACAAGTTTCATTTTTTTGCATTTAATATAATTCCCATTGTTATTGCAAGGCCCCTTACTGTTCATAATGGATGATGGGTGAGTGACTATGGAGGGTACATGGGGACATGCAGGTGGCATGGGGGCTCTGAGTGGACATGGAAGTGACAGGGGGATCTGAGCGGGTATGGAGTTGGCATGCGTGATCTGAAGGGTGAATGAGGTGGCATAGGGGCTGTGCTGTGAGGAGTTGAATGGTGATGTTTAGGGGGCTAAGAGATGGGCTGCAGTTTTGGAGAACATAGATGGGCCTTCTAAACAACCCGCCTCTATGCCCGCACTCCTCCCGGACTCCATCACAGTTCGCAAACTGCACTGCGAACTCTAACCCTGTGTGAAAAAACAAAAACCCAAGGCAAAGTCACAAATGGGTCAGGTGTGCAGTTCGGAAGCCACAAAAGTGCACAAGTGGCATTTACCTGAACCTCTGTGCAAATCCGAGCCATTGTTTTTCTGGTTGGACTTTGAATTATGGTAAAAAAAACAATGATTCACAAGTATCTATATTTCTAATAGCATTTTCAATTAGGGTGCATATCAATACCTGTACTGGGAAGAAAATGAATTAATAACATCCTTCAGTTATAGGTCAAGGGTCATTCTTTTAAAATTCATTAAAATTCATTTTTCCATTTTCTCACCTCCTCTCTGCTGGGATAAGGTTTCAATGGCCTAGGTCCCCTTCCATACTTTAACCCAAATAGTCACGTTCTTGACGTAATAGCCCATATAATGAGGGTCAGCAGGTTTTTTGTCATAGTTTACTGTAATTAAGGCCGATATGTCTTCCATTAACATACACTTAGCATCATACAATGTTACATCACAAAAGGAGGCCATTCAGCCAGTCGAACCTGTGCCGGCTCTTTTGAAGAGCAGTCCAGTTAGTCCCGCTGCTCCTATTCTTTCCCCATCCCCTGCAATATTTTCTCCTTCAAGTATTTATCCAATTCTCTTTTTAAGGCTACTGTTGATCTGCATCCATCACCCTATCAAGCAGTGCCTTCCAAATCCTAACCTTTTCTTGCGTGAGAAAGCTTTTCCTAATTTCACCTCTGGTCCTTTTGCTAATCACCTTAAATCTGTGCCCTCTGGTTATTGACCGTTCAGCCATTAGTAACAGCTTTGCTTTATTCAATCCTGAACGATTACTTAAATGTTCAGGTGTCGGAGGTGGGAGCACTGGCTGCGTATTTTGAGGCCTATTCAAAAATCAAGTCTGGGCAGACCTCGCTCCCCACCCCAGAAAACATGGCACACAGAAATCAGCACCATGGGGCAGAACTTGACCCATGTCGAGCGGGCTCGGCACCCATGGCTGGGGCCAGAAGGCGATTTCATGCTGGCGGGCCGATTAAGGCCCACCCAGAATGAAACATGAGCTTCAGCGCTCAGCGCTGGCCTGTGCGAGCCGGGTGAGCACGATCTTCGCACATGCGCGTGCGTGAGTGCTCCATAATCTCCCTGAGGCGCAGACGTGTTACTAATTAAGTTTTAAAATTTTTATTTTGTTTTTACTTGCTTTTAGAATCTCATCCCGCCCGTGGGCGGGCAGCAAAAAATTTAAGTTAATTGACTGTCTAATGGCCTTAACGGGCATTTTACCTGTCGATGGGTGCGCTGCCGACTCCGGCGCCAGCGTGCGCCAACTGGACTATCACGCAGCTGCACGTTGACGCCAGCACACCTGGCCGACATCAACGCACATCATTTCATGCTCGAGCTGGTTGGGCGCGTGCCCAGCCTGCCAGGCTAAACATTTTTCCTTGGACTCGAACTCAAGTTCTGTCGAAGGGTCATGAGGACTCGAAACGTCAACTCTTTTCTTCTCCGCCCATGCTGCCAGACCTGCTGAGTTTTTCTCCAGGTAATTCTGTTTTTGTTTTGGATTTCCAGCATCCGCAGTTTTTTTGTTTTTATATTTAAACATTTTGCCCATGGTTTCTCCTGGAACCTCAGCCAAGTGATTATTCATCCTTTCTGAACAGTGGGGAATGCCACATCTGAGCCTAAATTTAAAACAAATTCACATTCTTCCTCCTGAAAAAGGCTGATTTACATTTAGAACAATTGTTATGTTCGCACTCTGGTACCTCATCCAAGTGGCTGTTCTTCACCTCTGAAGTCCATCCTATCTTTATCAGCTGTTCACACATTTGCATGTTCCAACAACAATAGCGATCGGAGAGGTCAACCAGATTGTTTCTTTCCCCCCACTACTCCCTAGCTCAAAGACTCGTCTCGTCTGTTGTCTCTGTACTGCCGTGCCAGCTGAGGTTAGTGAATTAACCACAGACTGTGGATAAATCATGGGCCCTAATGCATTTACCAACTCAGTCACCATTCAGCTCTTTCAAAATACATTTTTTTGAACAAGTATGGTTCCCACAACTTATAGCAGGGGTGTTAATGTTAACATGATTTGTCCACTATAGACATTGAAATCAAAAAGCAAAGTAACCAACATATTTTTAAAGAAAATTAATGCCCACTTAAGGACCTCAACCTGTCATTACTGATATTCACTCAGTGGAGGGCAGGGGACTTACCATCCAGGAAACCCAAAAACCGTATAGGGGTAGATTGCGGGCTTCCGAGCGGAGTGACCTTGTTCAAAGGCACTCAGTGCCTGATCAAGGTAAAGGGCGTCGGGAAGGGGGGGACCCACTGAGAGTCACCCTCCTGCCCTTGCTGCCAAGCTCTTCCCTATTGCAATTCCCAGCCCCCTGCCATGGTGCCTGGTTCCATCAGCAATCCTAGGCATTGGGTGGGTGCATTACTGGCAGCAGCCACCACCTCGCTGGTGGCCCTGCCAACCAATGAAGAGCTGCCGAGTTCTGCCCCAGGGTCCTTGACCCCAGGGAAGGCCTGCCACTGCCCGGTTAAGTGCCTGATTGGCACTTACTTTAGCGGGTCTTCCTCAAAAAAGGTAACACAGGGCTCTGGCCAGTTCTCCAGCCAATGCTATCCCTCCATTAAATAATGCCCTTTGAGCATACCTATATTGCAGCACAGTCCATCAGATCCTCTTCGTTGGGTAGAAATGTCTGTCTGAAAAGTGTCAGGAAGGTATAATAATTCTCATAACGTTATTGGAATTTATTGTAAAATAGTGGTATCTGTGACTGTCTGTGTGTGTGTATGTGAGAGGCTTAATTGGATTAAAGGCAGTTGGTCTGATGGCTTTGATGTGGTAGAAGGTGAGCTAGGATTGAAACATTAAGTAGGTAAACATAGGTGTCAAGGGAAATATTTGCATTTTCAAATAAACTAGACTTGATTGTTTTCAAAGGAGGGGTGAAATGTGTCACCCAGCCAGGTGAAGTTTAGAAGCAGTGTGTTTATTTTTCCTAAAAATTACTGGTAAAACATAGTAATATGGGAGATTTTTACTATCAGAAAGATAGACCCAAAGACAATGGATATTTGCATTAAAAGGGGAAAATATGTATAAAGGAGCAAAGGCTGTGTGTAAGGGCAGGCATTTTAACAAATGTGAAAAGCCTTCAGCATCTATGCTTCAAGCTGCTATCTTCAAAGAACTGAAGTTAAGAAAACTCACTTTGAATTCGACTGCTTCAGTGTATTGTGTGTCACCTTGCCTGGGTCTTTTAAAATCAATGTGTCTTACTGTTGCTTTAACAAAAGTGTAATTGGGAGTTATATTGATTAGAGGATTTAGAAGTTATCATAGTAGTAATTTGTAGGTCTATGTAAGTGCTTAAAAATCATTTTTCTTGTCAAATGTTTAATCTAGTTTTATAAAAACCTATAAGACTTGGTGGTCTTATTTCTACTGAATTCAAGGCATACATCCCTAAATTCATACAAATTGTAAAACAAGTTGTGACAGTTGTTTCAAGTTTCCCTTTGGGATTTTAACAACTTAGCATTTACCATCTGCTGTGCCATAACATAGTTGGGGGCTCTTTGTGGGATATATTTGAAATTCCTTGATTGGTTTGGAGTTGGTGAATCTTAAAGTTACAAGTATGAGAAACACTTTGAATTCAAGAGTTGATATGAGGTTTTTTTTGAAGTGGCAATATGGCTTTGGTAGTTCTCAGACTTGTCTGGGAGTTGAAAGTTATAACTTTCACTGGTTTACAAAAGGTAACTAAAGCTATGTTAATGGAATTGGCAGATAAATTACAACTGGGGTTACCTGCAGGGGCTAAGAAATCAGATATAATTGAAGGTATAGTACAGCACTTAAAGTTGAAAGTAATACCTGACACTAGTGAGTCACAGCTGGAGATAGTGAGACTTCAGTTAGAAACGAAAATGCTTGAATCTGAACAAGCAAAGGAACTGAGAAAACTTGAATTGTAGGGAAATGAAAAGGAAAAAGAGTTGGAAATTAAAAAAAAACTGGAGCTAGAGGCTGCAGAAAAAGATAGGGCAGTTCAAAGGGAGCAGGCGGAAAGGCAGAAGAAAGAAAGGAAGCTGGAACTGGAATTCCAGGCAAGAGAGAAGGATAAAGAAAGAGAGGCAAGGGAAAGAGAGAAGGAAAGAGAAAGGGCACACCAGCTTAAAAGGCTGGAAATTAAAAGGTATCTCAAATTCCGAGGAAAGTTCTGATGAGGAAAAAACCATTAACCTAAAACCCAGTGGGGAGATGTTTAAATTTGTACAAGCTGTTCCAAAGTTTGAGGAAAGAGATGTGAAAGCATTCTTTATTTCATTTGAGAAGATAGCTAAACAAATGAAATGGCCAAAGGAAAATTGGACATTGTTGTTACAATCCAGGTTAGTGGGTAGAGCACATGAGATTTTTATGCATCACTGTCAGAAGAAATGTTGGTGAACTATGATGTGGTGATAAAGGCTGTTTTGGATGCATATGAGTTGGTTCCTAACGCATCCAGGCAGAAATGAGGGAACAGCCTGGGCAAACTTATATTGAATTTGAAAGAGTAAAACAAAGTAATTTTGACCAGTGGATACAGGCATTAAAGATAGAGACAACATATGTAGCTCTTAGAGAAGTAATTATTTTGGAAGAATTTAAAGATTCAATTCCTCCGGTACTGAGAACTTGTATGGAGGAACAAAGGGTTCAAACGGTAGGACAAACAGCAGAGATAGCTGATGGTTATGAGTTAGTTCACAGAGCTAAACCTTTTCTTGTCACCCTTTTCAATAAGCAAAGCATAGAAAGTGGGAAGGTGAAAGGAGGGTGGGCAGTCAGGGAAGAGGAGTAGTTGGAAATTGGCAGGAAGTTTTTCCTCAACAAAAAGGAAGGTTCTGAGGATAGAAGTGACATTTGAAAATTGAGCTGTTTTCATTGTATTAAAGTCAGACATATGAAATCTGTGTGCTGGAAATTGTAGGGAAGATCTGTTGGACTTATAGGGGTGCAGAAAAGTTCTGGAAGTAAAAGTGTTGTGGGTTCTGAGGTTCAGGGACAGGAAAACCCAGTGGTTTGTGTACAGGGAAAACAGGGAAAATAAGTGATATGTAAAGAAGTGGGAATGTGTTCACAATTTACCCAACAGAATCCGGAAGAGCAGGTTGCAGACATGTTTAAAGATTTTGTGCATGAAGGGAAAGTCTTTCCATGTGTACAGGGTGGAGTAGGTAAAGATATTAACGTTTTAAGAGACACAGGCTTGTCAATCCTTAATGTTGTGGGATAGTGACATTTGTTGTTCAGAGGGAGTATTGCAAGAGCAGGTGATAACAAGTGGGGTTCATGAAGATGCTAAACCTATTCCATTGTGGAAGGTAAATTTGAAGAATAAGTGGAAAACAGGGGAGGTGATTGTTGGAGTAGTGGAAAAAATGCTCATTGCAGGGGTTAAATTTATTCTGGGTAATAATATAGCTGGATCACAAATGTGGGTGATGCCTGTGGTAGTTGAGAAGCCTGTTGAAGTGTTTTCAACAGAGGTGTTGCAGAGAGAGCATCTTTGATTGTTTCTAGGTTGTGTGATAATGAGATCACAGGCTATAGGTTGAAACAAGAAGAACAGGAAGTTCAAAGGTAGGGAGAAGGTGTGGAAATCCAATTAACTGACACTGTGTTTGATAGCATTGTTCATGAAGAAAGACTGGAAGACAATTCAGCTGAAGTGTTTAACTCAAGGAGGTCAGTGGAGTTACAGAAAAAAGGATTTGCAAATGCAACATTTATATCAAGAGCTTACTCAGTAACAGAGGCAAAACGTATTCTAGAATGTTATTACCTTAAGAGTAATGTTTTAATGAGAAAATAGAGGCCTTATCATGTTTCAGCAAATGAAAGCTGGAGGGAAGTGCATCAGATTGTACTACCATTTGGATATAGAAATGAGAACCTGAGGATAATTCATGGAATTCCAATGGGGGGAAATTTTGGAATTAGAAAGACGAAGATTCTAAACATTTTTTTGGCCTGGGATGTAGTCAAATTCTGCAGAACATGTCACACATGTCAGGTGATAGAGAAACCACAAGTAGAGATTAATTTAATTTAATTCAATTTCCAGCATTTCAAGAACCTTTTACTGGGGTTGTGATTGATTGTGTAGGACCCCTCACCAAGACTAAAAGTGGGAACTAGTACTTACTGACAATAATGGATGTATCTACCAGGTTTCTTGAAGCAAGATCTTTGAGAAATATTACAACAAAGAAAATTGTGGAAGAATTAACTAAATGTTTTGCAAGTTATGGTTTACTTAAAGAAATACAATCAGATACAGGTTCAAATTGCATGTCATAGTGTTTAAGTAAGTAATGAACAGTGTGGGGATAAAACAATTTAAGTCAACAGCTTACCATCCTGAATCAAAAGGAGCTTTAGAAAGATGGCATCAAACTCTAAAAACTATGATGAGGGAGTTTAGTCAGAATTATCCACAGAATTGGGATAGGAGAATTCCATTCTTGTTATTTACTATTAGGGACGCTCCTAATGCATTGACTGGTTTTAGTCCTTTTGAACTAGTTTATGGTCATGAAGTAAGGGGACCAATGAAATTGATTCATTAGAAATTGGTGGGTCAAAATTCAGAAACTAATGCCCTAGATTATGTATCAAATTTCAGAGAGAGATTGAACAGAGCATATGAGTTGGCTAGGGATCGTTTTAAAGATATCACAGCAAGTGATGAAAATGAAAGCAGACAGGAAAACAACAGCCCATAGTTTTGTTGCTGGGGAGAAAGTGCTAGTTCTGATACCAGTTCTGGGTGACTCATTAAAGGCAAGGCTTAGTGGGCCTTACAAGATTGAAATGAAATTGAGTGAAGTAAATTGTTTAATAAATACTCCAGATAGGAGGAAGAAGCAGAGGATGTGTCATGTAAATATGTTTAAAAAGTACTTTGACAGGGAAGAGGACCAAAAGGAGGTATTAGTGGTGTTAGATAATGAGAAAGAAGTAGAAATGCAGGATTTTGGAATTGATTTTCCTCTAATGAAATTGGATAATGAGGGTTACTTGAAAATTTAAATGTAACATTGAGTTACCTTCCAGACAAGTGTCAAGGTGATTTGGAAAAGCTATTGCAGTCACACAAAGATATTTGTGGAAATAAGCTGGGAAGGACAAATTTGGCTATACATGATGTATGTGTAGAAGTTTCATCTTCGCTAAGACAACATCCTTATAGATTAAATCAAAGTTATCATAAGTACAGAAAGAAATTGAATTCATGCTTCAAAATATAATTGAGTCTAGTTGCATTAACTGGAGTTCACCTGTTGTGCTGGTACTGAAACAAGATGGAACACAAAGACTGTATGTGGATAATCAAAAGTTGAATGCAGTGATAAAAGCAGATTCATATTCTATAGCATGGTTGGAACTTTGCCTTGAGAAAGTGGGACAATCAAAATTTATCACAAAGATTGACTTGCTTCAAGGATATTGGCAAGTACCACTATCAGAGAGAGCAAAGGAGATATTGTTTTTTGTGATACCAGATGGACTATATCAGTTTAAGGTCTTGCCCTTTGGTATAAAAAATGCACCTGCAACATTTCAAAGACTGACAAATAAAGTAATTGCAGATCTGAGCAATTGTGCTGTTTATATTGATGACTTGATAGTTTTCAGTCAGACATGGGAGGAGCATTTCCAACATCTGGAAGTATTATTTACTCGGTTACAAGAAGCTAATTTGGTGGTGAACTTAGCTAAAAATGAATTTGCAAAAGAGCAAGGTACATATCTAGGCCATACCATTAGTCATGGTAAGGTGAGATGAGAGATGTGAAAGTCAAGGCTATAGTGGATTTTCCCAAAACAAGTAGTTTTGAGATTTCTTGGGTGGGTTTTATTGGAAATTTGTACCAAATTTGAGCAGTGTGGTTGCTCCACTGACTGAACTATTAAAAAAGAACAAGATGTTTCAATGGATGCCGGAGTGTCTGAAGGCATTTGATGGTTTGAAAACTGTATTGGCTACAGCACCAGTCTTGACAGTACCCAATTACACAAAGCAAATTAAGTTGGCCGTTGATGCAGGTGACATCGGCACTGGGGCCATAATGTTACAAGAAGGTGAAAATGGCATTGAAAAAGCGATAGGGTATTTTTCACGGAAGTTGAATGTGCGACAGAGAAGATATTCAACAATTGAAAAGGAGACTTTGAGTTTGGTGTTAGCATTGCAGCATTTTGAGATTCATGTTGCAAACAATTCGCCAGATGCAATTGTTTATACAGACCACAATCCTTTCAAGTTTCTGGACAAATTTTGAGACAGAAGTGCAAGGCTATTCAAATGGAGTTTATTACTGCAACCATTTAATCCACAGATTATACATGTAGTGGCACGAGGAAATCTGATTGCAGAAGCATTATCAAGAGTTTGAATCTTAAAGGGAAAATTGGATATTTAAAACCTGGACACTGAACTGAAATGATTTCTGTTGATACGAAGGATTTGTGTATATATTGCTATGTTAATGTATGCATCTGGTAATGTTACAGTGTAAGTATATAGATAAGTATAAGATGGGTTAATAAAAATGAAGCCATCTTTTAAAATTATGACGGTTCATTTTTTAATAAGGAGGGGGATGCCAGTAAGATATAATAATTCTTATAATGTTATTAGAACTTATTGTATAAAGTGGTATCTGTGTCTGTCTGTGTGAGACTTAATTGAATTAAAGGTAGCTGGTCTGAAAGCTTTGATGTGATAGAAGATGAGCTAGGTTTGAAATGTTAAGTAGGTAAACATAGGTATCAAGGGGACGTTTGCATTTTTAAATAAACAAGCATAAATTGTTTTCAAAGGATGGGTGAAATGTGTCTCGTAGCCAGGTGAAGTTTATTTACTCGACAGTGTACACTGGGCAGAATCTTGCGCTCATTGGGCGGGCTCAGCAGAGATGGGTTGGAGCTGTCGGGAAGCCGACCACCGCCCGCGATCGGGGCCGGACCATGATTTCACACTGGTGGGCCAATTAAGACCCACCCAAGTGTGAAATGCGTACTTCAGCACTAGTGCTGCCTGTGTGGGGGAGGAGGGTGAGAGTGCAAGTTCACTGGAAAAGCTCCTGAGGCACAGAGCTGTGTCAGGGAGATGATGATAGTAAAATAAATAATTTTAAGGTGTTAAAATACATGTTCCCTCATGTGACTGTCACATGAGCAGGGACATGTTAGAAATCAGTATGAAAATTTATTTTTTTTTATGACGGAGTGGAACCTGATCCCGCCCTTGGATGAGGTTTTGCAAAAAATGCAAAGGCCGCTTGGCCTTTTCGCCTGCTCTCCAACCAAATGGTTGAACAGGCAGCAAAAAATTAAATTCAATTACATTGTTAATGGCCTTAATAGGCCCTTTAATTGTTGGTGGGCATGCTGCCATCTCCCATGTATGTCCGCCGACCGAAATATCACGTGACTGCGTGATGACGTATGGATGCTCGCCCGATGTCATCGCACGTCATTTTACACACATTCAGGCTGGGCGCGCGCCTGCCTGACGAGCTGAAAATTCTGGCCAGTGTGTTTATTTTTCACAAAGACTACTGCTGAAACTTAGTAGTATGAAAGATTTTTACTATCAGAGAGGTAAAGTCCAAAGACATAGTGAAACAATGGTTGCATTCAAACGGGAAAATATGTGTAAAAGAACGAAAGCTGTGTGTAAGCTATATGTAATTTTAAGATCTACAAGTGTGGAAAGCCTTCAGCACCTATGCTTCAAGCTGCTGTCTTCAAAGAACTGAAATTAAGAGAACTCACTTTGAATTCGTCCGGTTCAGGGTATTGTGTGTCACCTTGCCTGGGTATTTTAAAAGCAATGTGTCTTACTGTTGCTTTAATGAAAGTGTAACTGGGAGTTAGATTGATTAGGGGATTTAGAAGTTATCATAGTAATAATTTATAGATCTACGCATGTGCTTAAAAATCATTTTTCTTCTTAATAAATGTTTAATCTAGTTTTGTAAAAACCTATAAGTCTTGGTGGTCTTACTACTACTGAATTCAAGGCACGCATCTCGAAATTTATACAAATTGCAAAACAAGTTGTGGCAGTTGTTTCAAGTTTCCCTTTGGGGTTTGAATAAATCAACATTTACCATCGGCTGTGCCATAACAAAAGCTTATACTTGTTGAGTATAAATATAGATCTCAAAACTGAGTCCTGGAGGGATATTGAAGGAATGCTTATTGGTACCATTGAGTGCAGTCTGCAATGAACTGTGATTTAATATTGAACAAAATGTCCTTTCTATACCTTTCTAAGTGCTGTTTATAGTTCTCTGTGGTTTTCAATGATGCCTGAAGGATTCTTCTGGTAATTGAACAAGCAAGTCACAGCACGATCCATTCAATACCTTCCATTTGCCATGATTGCGCATAACTGCCAGGCATTGAGCCATCCATATAATTAAAAGTCAGTTGTGCATGGGGCACATAGATCATCCTTTGCACTGGAAAGTTTCAGGTATACAAAGTGTGCCAAATTCACAGATGATTGACTCAATTATTGCATTCATTAAAAAAAAGAGCAAAGGCCACAAACATTCTCTCTTCACTGAATAATACCATTGCCTGAAATATTACTGAGCAGCTAAACAGGTAAGAAATATTGCCAATGTAGAACCAACGGGCAACAATTAAACAACTTTATGACAATCAGTGAAAATTACTGAAAATATTTTTGATTAGGTTTCCAGCTACCGTCTTTGCTTCTGAGTGGCGGTTGTAGTACTAAATCAAAAGATTTTAGGGAGGAAATTCCACACATAAATGCCATCCTTTTCAAAAAAATCTGCATTGCTTTTGAAAGTTTTGGGATAATGTATCTTCTGAGAAGGCCTGACCTTGTTTTAGAAGCCTGGTGTTTGAGTTTTAGTTGTTTGCTGGGTACTGACTTCTTCTGCTCAGCTTCCTGGTCCTGCTTTTTCCTCCTGCATATGCAGACACTAACAATTGTATTTATTTCTGCCCTTTTTTTTATGAACTCGATCTGATAACGCAAGTGGATCCTCTGTCCCCATACCCTAAGCGTATCTGACGCAGCCTCACATTGTCCTTTTCACACCCCTCCAGTTTTTATAGAGTGAGAAATAATTAGTTTCAACCGGTGTGCTTTTGAATATCGCTTTGTGCCTTGCACCTCACGTGCCAACACTTGATTCAGTCCAAGTAAAATACCACAGGCGACCTCTGAGGCAACAGGGGTGAAATTGGTCTTTGCCAGCAGCACGAAACAAGCTTATAGCGAATCGGCAGCTGATTTTTCACCACGGCCATCTTCTTTCCGTCAAAGTGCACTGAACAATGGTTCAAACTATTTGGAGATGCATTGTCACTTTTACTTGGCTTTTACTTAGGCTCCTTCGAGAGCAACTTCCAAACCCGTGCCCTCTACCACCTAGGTGGACAAGGGCAGCAAGGTGCACGGGAGCACAACGTCTGCACGTTTCCCTCCAAGTCACAGACCATCCTGATTTGGAACAGTATTGCCATTGCTTCAGTGTCGCTCGGTCAGAATCCTGGAACGGCCTGCCTTAACAGCACTGTGAGTGTCCCTGCACCAGGTAGATTGCAGCAGTTTAAGAAGGTGGCTCATCACCACCTTCTCAAGGACTATCAGTGATGAGCAAACTCACATCCCACGAAAGAATTAAAAAAAGACAACCTTGATTCCAGCAGCCTGAAAACTCAGGGCAGAGAAAGAATTTGGGCTTTAGGAGGGACGCAAAAGAAATACAGAAGACCAAAGTTCAAAAGTAATATTGTTAAAACGGAGGGAAACAAGAAAGGTTGCCTCAAGTTTTAAACAATTTGTTTAGTTACTGTAAAATATAGATTGATGTTTCGCCTGCTATCAATGGTAGGGGTGCTTTGAATTTTCCTAAATTGATTGCTCACAAAAACGTAGCATCTACATGCGAAACAGGACTAGCTTTTTAAATAAAAAACAAAAACAAAAATACCTGGAAAAACTCAGCAGGTCTGGCAGCATCTGCAGAGAGGAACACAGTTAACGTTTCGAGTCCGAATGACCCTTCAACAGAACTAAGTAAAAATAGAAGAGAGGTGAAATATAAGCTGGTTTAAGGGGGGGTGGGACAAGTAGAGCTGGATAGAGGGCAAGTGATAGGTAGAGGTAACCAAAAGATGTCACTGACAAAAGGACAAAGAGGTGTTGAAGGTGGTGATGTTATCTAAGGAATGTGCTAATTAAGGGTAGAAAGCAGGACAAGCAAGATACAGATAGCCCTACTGGGGGTGGGGTGAAGGAATCAAAAAAGGCTAAAAGATAAAGATAAAACAATGGATGGAAATGCATTTAAAAATAATGGAAGTAGGTGGGAATAGAAAAATATCTATAAAATATTGGAAAAAAAGGGGGGGAATCGGAAAGGGGGTGGGGATGGAGGAGAGAGTTCATGATCTAAAATTGTTGAACTCAATATTCAGTTCGGAAGGCTGTAAAGTGCCTAGTCGAAAGATGAGGTGCTGTTCCTCCAGTTTGCGTTGAGCTTCACTGGAACAATGCAGCAAGCCAAGGACGGACATGTGGGCAAGAGAGCAGGGTGGAGTTTTGAAATGGCAAGCAACAGGGAGGTAATGCTTGCGGACAGACCGAAGGTGTTCTGCAAAGCGGTCACCCAGTCCGCATTTGGTCTCTCCAATGTAGAGGAAACCGCATTGGGAGCAATGAATGCAGTAGCCTAAATTGAGGGAAGTGCAAGTAAAATGCTGCTTCACTTGAAAGGAGTGTTTGGGCCCTTGAACGGTGAGGAGAGGGGAAGTAAAGGGGCAGGTGTTGTACCTTCTGCGGTTGCATGGGAAAGTGCCGTGGGGGGTAGTTGAAGTGTAGGGGGTGATGGAGCAGTGGACCAGGGTGTCCCGGAGGGAACGATCCCTGTGGAATGCTGCCACGGGGGTGAAGGGAAGATGTGTTTGATGGTGGCATCATGCTGGAGTTGGCGGAAATGACGGAGGATGATCCTTTGAATGCAGAGGCTGGTGGGGTGATAAGTGAGGACAAGGGGGACCCTATCATGTTTCTGGAAGGGAGAAGAAGGTGTGAGGGCAGATGCGCGGGAGATGGGCCGGACACGGTTGAGGGCCCTGTCAACCACCGTGGGTGGAAAACCTCGGTTAAGGAAGAAGGAAGACATGTCAGAGGAACAGTTTTTGAAAATCGCATCATCAGAACAGATGCGACGGAGGGGAAGGAACTGAGAGAATGGGATGGAGTCCTTACAGGAAGCGGGGTGTGAGGAGCTGTAGTCGAGGTAGCTGTCGGAGTCGGTAGGCTTGTAAAGGATATTGGTGGACAGTCTATCACCAGAAATTGAGACAGAAAGGTCAAGGCTTTTTAAATGTTCATTCATGGTTTGCATGAGTTGAAATGGCTTGCTTTGTGCCCCTTTAGCCTAATATTTTTCCAACCGTGTTGCGTTAAGGGACATAACATCTTTTGAATAAGGAAGGAACTTACCTCGTTAATAGCTGACATTGCTGAAGAAAACCGTGAATGCTCAGTGGACATTCAAAACAACACACACACATGTGTTTCAGTGGCTCAAAGGAAATCAGTCCTGCTGACAATAATAAAATTCTGCTGCTTGTTGAATGAGACGGAATGTATTTAATAAAGTTGCACTTCGGAAACTAAAGAGATCTCTTTTAACTACTAGCTTGGGAGGTCTGATGTGAGATGAGGTGGGTAGTCTCATTTCAATTCCTACTGGATATGGACCTTAGCACTAAACTGCTCCAGATGTGGCATTGTTTGGCAGGCTGGCTCAATAGGTACCTCAATAGCCCGCACTCCAAGGCTTCAGCGCATAATCTAGGTTGGCTGCTTTCGTGCTGTGCTGCATTGTTTAAGGTGCATTCTTCAGATGAGATGTCAAACTGCTACCCCATCTGCACAGGTTCTATCGGATCTGAAAGATCCCATGGTGTAATTCAAAAGGAGAGTGAAGATCTTCTCGAGTCCTTTCCAACATCCTTCCTTCAACCAAAATGGCCAAAAAGAGGATTAACTGGCCATTCATCTCATTGCTATTTGAAGGATTCTGCTATGTGCCAATCACATAACAGCATCTGCATTTCAAAAATTGTACAACAAGATCTGAAGTGCTTGTGGCCTCTTGCAAGTCATTTCTGGCGCAGAAGGAAGCCATTCAGCCGTCATTCTTTAGAATGAAGCCTACTGAACTATTTACTGTCAGTCCTGTATCCCACTCTGTCCCCGTAGTCCTGCAAGTGCTCATCCATGTGATAAGGCACGAGATTAATGCCCAGTCCTTTTAAATTTTAAATCTCCCCCAGGAGGCTGGTGGGGAAAATAATGTAGACGACGATACTCTTCAAGGCATAGTGAACACAAAATGCTTCCCAAAAGCCTGTTGGGAGCGGTTGAAGGGGAAATGTTTAATTGTCTGGAATTGGAGCTACAATCTTTTAAAACAATTTTAAAAGAAGTGTCTAGTGAGATAGTTGATGCATTGGTTTTAGTATTCCAAAACTTCCCTAGATACGGGGAAGGTCCCATTAGATTGGAAGTAAGCAAATGTAGCTCCATTATTCAAAAATGGAGGGAGACAGTAAGTGGGAAACTATAGGCCAGTTAGCTTAACATCTATTGTAGGTAAAATGTTAGAAGCTATTATTATTGAAGTTACAGCAGGGCACTTGGATAAGCTCAAGGTCATCAGGCAGGGTTTTGTCAATGGGAAATTGTGCTTAACTAACATTGGAGTTCTTTGAGGAAGTAACATGTGCTGTGGATAAAGGGGAACCGGTGAATGCACTGTACATAGATTTCCAGAAGGCATTTGACAAGGTGCCACTCCAAGGTTATTGCGGAAAATAAAAGCCCATGGTATAGGGTGTAACATGTTGGAATGGATAGAAGATTGTGTGGCTGACAGGAAGCAGAAAGTAGGCATAAATGGGTCTTTTTCAGGTTCGCAAGATGTAATGAGTGGTGTGCCACAGGGATCAGTGCTGGGATCTCAGCTGTTTACAATTTATATAAGTGACTTGGATGAAGGAATTGCCAATTTTTCTGATGAAACAAAGATAGGTAGGGAAGCAAGTTGTGAAGAGGACATAAGGAGGCTACAAAAAGATAGATAGGTTAAGTGAATGGGCACAAAGATCTGGCAGATGTGGGAAAATGTGAAATTGCCCATTTTGGCAGGTAGAATAAAGAGAAGCATGTTATCTAAATTGTGAGAGATTGCAGAGCTCTGAGGTGCAGAGAGATCTGGGTGTCTTAGTGCATGAATCACAAAAGGCTAGTATGGAAGTACAGTAAGTAATTAGGAAAGCTAACAGAATGTTATCATTAATTGCGAGGGGAATTGAATTCAAAAGGAGGGAGGTTATACTTCAGTTGTACAGGGCACTAGTGAGACCACATTTGGAGTACTGTATACAGTATTGGTCACCTTATTTAAGGAAGGATGTAAATGCATTGGAAGCAGTTCAGTGAAGGTCCCGGCCATATCCCCTGACCTTGCCCTCTCCGATGCTGAACGTTCAGTGCTCAGCAAAGGACTTAGTTTCATATCCCTGCGCCCTCATCTCAATGAATATCGGGCTCGGCATGATGCTGAACTCTTCTACCGCTGCCTGCGTCTCCGTGCTCACTTCTTTGGGCAGGAGTCCTCTCCCCATTCAACGGATCCTTTTACCTGCCTCCAATATTCTCCCTCTACCTAGACCCCTCCTTCTGGATTCTTACCTTCTCTCGATCTTTTCATTGAGAACTGTCGGCATGACATTAGTCGTCTCAATTTCTCTGCTCCTCTCACCCGCTCTAACCCATCTCTCTCTGAAATTGCTGTACTCCGTTCTCTCAGGTCCAACCCTGACATTGTCATCAAACCTGCTGACAAGGGTGCTGCTGTTGTTGTCTGGCACACTGACCTCTACCTCGCAGAGGCTGAGCGTCAACTCACAGACACTTCCTCCTACCTACCCTGGACCATGACCCCACAACTGAACATCAAGCCATTGTTTCCAGGACTGTTACTGACCTCATCTCCTTTGGAGATCTTCCTTCCACAGCTTCCAACCTCAGTCTCCCAACCTCAGATGACCCGCTTCTACCTCCTACCCAAAATCCACAAACAGGACTGTCCCGGCAGACCGATCATGTCAGCCTGTTCCTGCCCCACGGAAATCTTTTGTTGCTATCTTGATTCCATTCTCTCTGCCCTTGTCCAATCCCTTCCAACCTACATCCATGATTCCCCTGACACCCTACATCATATCAACAATTTCCAGTTCCCTGGCCCCAACTGCCTCCTCTTCACCATGGACGTCCAATCCCTGTACAACTCCATCCCCCACCGGGATGGTCTGATGGCTCTCCGCTTCTTCCTTGAACAGAGGCCCGAACAATCCCCATCCATCACTACTCTCCTCCGTCTGGCTGAACTTGTTCTCACACTGAACAATTTCTCCTTAAACTCCTCTCACTTCCTCCAAATAAAAGGTGTGACTATGGGTACCCGCATGGGCCCCAGTAATGCCTGTCTCTTTATGGGGTGTGTGGAACATTCCATGTTCCAGTCCTACTCTGGCCCCCTCCCACAACTCTTTCTCCGGTACATCGATGATTGCTTCGGTGTTGCTTCATGCTCTCATCTGGACCTGGTAAAATTTATTAATTTTGCATCCAATTTCCACCCCTCCATCATCTTCACATTTTCCATCTCTGACACTTCCCTTCCCTTCCTTGACCTCTCTGTTTCAATTTCTGGTGATAGACGTCCACCAATATTCATTACAAGCCTACCGACTCCCACAGCTACCTTGACTACAGCTCCTCACACCCCGCTTCCTGTAAGGACTCCATCCCATTCTCTCAGTTCCTTCGTCTCCATCGCATCTGTTCTGATGTTGCCACTTTCAAAAACTGTTCCTCTGACATGTCTTCCTTCTTCCTTAACCGAGGTTTTCCACCCACGGTGGTTGACAGGGCCCTCAACCGTGTCCGGCCCATCTCCTGCATTTTTGCCCTCACACCTTCTTCTCCCTTCCAGAACCATGATAGGGTCCCCCTTGTCCTCACTTATCACCCCACCAGCCTCCGCATTCAAAGGATCATCCTCCACCATTTCCGCCAACTCCAGCATGATGCCACCACCAAACACATCTTCCCTTCACCCCCGTGGCGGCATTCCGCAGGGATCATTCCCTCCGGAACACCCTGGTCCACTCCTCCATCACCCCCTACACCTCAACCCCCTCCCACAGCACCTTCCCATGCAACCGCATGGGACCTTCCCCTCTCCTCACCGTCCAAGGTTCCAAACACTCCTTTCAAGTGAAGCAGTGTTTCACTTGCACTTCCCTCAATTTAGGCTACTGCATTCATTGCTCCCAATGTGGTTTCCTCTACGTTGGAGAGACCAAACGCAGACTGGGTGACCGCTTTGCAGAACACCTTCGGTCTGTCCGCAAGCATTACCTCCCTGTCGCTTGCCATTTCCACACTGCACCCTGCTCTCATGCCCACATGTCCGTCCTTGGCCTGCTGCATTATTCCAGTGAATCTCAACGCAAACTGGAGGAACAGCACCTCATCTTCCGACTAGGCACTTTATAGCCTTCCGGACTGAATAATGAGTTCAACAATTTTAGATCATGAACGTTCTCCTCCATCCCCACCCCCTTTCCGATCCCCCTTTTTTTTCCAATAATTTATATAGATTTTTCTTTTCCCACCTATTTCCATTATTTTTAAATGTATTTCCATCCATTGTTTTATCTCTACCTTTTAGCCTATTTCGATCCCTTCCCTTCACCCCACCCCACCCCCACTAGGGCTATCTGTACCTTGCTTGTCCTGCTTTCTACCCTTAATTAGCACATTCCTTAGATAATATCATCACCTTCAACACCTCTTTGTCCTTTTGTCTATGATATCTTTTGGTTATCTCCACCTATCACTGGCCCTCTATCCAGCTCTACCTGTCCCACCCCCCCAACTTCCCCCCTTAAACAAGCTTATATTTCACCTCTTTTCTATATTTCCTTAGTTCTGTTGAAGAGTCATACGGACTCAAAACATTAACTGTGTTCCTCTCCGCAGATGCTGCCAGACCTGCTGAGTTTTTCCAGGTATTTTTATTTTTGTTTTAGCAGACTAATGCCTGGACTGGGTGGGCTGGGTAGGTCTTATGAAGAAATGTTAGACAGACTAGGCCTGCATCCACTAGAGTCTAGAAGATTAAGAGGCGACTTGCTTAAAACATATAAGATCCTGAGGGGACTTGACAGGGTGGATGTTGAGAGGATGTTTCCTCTTGTGGGAGAATCTATAATGAGGGGTCACTGTTTAAAAATAAGGGTTCGCCCATTTAAAACAGAGATGAGGTGAATTTTTTTCTCTCAGAGGGCTGTGAGTCTTTGGAACTCTCTTCCTGAAAAGCTGGTGGAAGCAGAGTCTTTGAATATTTTTAAGGCAGAGGTGGATAGATTCTTGATAAGCAAGGGGGTGATAGGTTATCGGCAGTAGGTGGAATGTAGATTTCAAGTTACTATCAGATCAGTCATGGTCTTATTGAATGGTGGAGCAGTTTCAAGGGGCTGAATGAACTCCTCCTCCTCCTTATTCATATGTTCGAATGAAGCTACATCACAGGACTACTTGCATGGCAAACAGCATAAACAGTGATAGACAGAGCTAAGCAATTCCACAACCAACGGATCAAATCCAAATTCTGCAGTACTGCCACATCCAGTCGTGAATGGTAGTGGATAATTAAACAATTCACTGCAGGAGAAGGCTGCACAAATGTCCCCATCCTCATTGATGGGGGAGCTCAGCACATCAGTGCAAAAGATAAGGCTGAAGAATTCTTAACAATCTCCAGCCAGAAGTGCTGAGTGGATAATCCATCTCAGCCTCCTCCTGAACTCCCCAGCATCACAGATGCCAGTCTTCAGCCAATTTGATTCACTTCGTGTGATATCAAGAAACGGCTCGAGGCGCTGGATACTGCAAAAGCTATAGGACCTGACAATGTTCCGGCAATAGCACTGACAACTTAACCAAGTTGTTCCAGTCCAGCTGCAACACTGACATCTACCTAGCTATGTGGAAAATTTCCCAGGTATGTCTTGTACACAAAAAGCAGGACAAATCCAACCCAGCTAATTACTTATATGTCTTTCTCTCCACAGATGCTGTCAGACCTGCTCAGTTTTTCCAGCATTTTCTGTTTTTGTTCCAGCCAATTACCAGTCAGTCTACCCTCCATCATCAGTAAAGTAATGGAAGGCATCATAAACAGTGCTATAAAGTGGCATTTGCTTAGCAATAACCTGCTCAGTGACGCTTTGTTTGGGTTTCGCCAGGGCCGCTCAGCTTCTGACCTCATTACAGCCTTACTTCAAACATGGAAAAAAGAGCTGAATTCCAGAGTTCAGGTGACAGTGACTGCCCATGACCTCAAGGCAGTATTTAACCAAGTGTGGCATCAAGGAGCCCTAGCAAAACTGGAGTCAATGGGAATTGGGGGGGGAAAACTCTCCAGAGGTTGGAGTCATACTTAACACAGAGGAAAACGGTTGTGGTTGTTGGAAGTTAACAATCTCAGTTCCAGGAGCGCAGGTGTGTCCTAGGCCCAACCATCTTCAGCTTCATAAATGACCTTCCTTCTATCACAAGGTCAGAAGTGCAGATGCTCGTTGATGATTGAACAATGTTCAGGACCATTCGCGACTCCTCAGATACTGAAGCAGTCCATCTCTAAATGCAGCAAGACCTGGACAATGTCCAGGCTTAGGCTGACAAGTGGCAAGTAACATTTGCGCCACACAAGTGCCAAGCAATGACCATCTCCAACAAGGGAAAATCCAATAATCTCCCCTTAACATTCAATGGCATTGCCATTGCTGATCCTCCACTATCAACATCCTGGGTTACCACTGACCAGAAGCTGAATTGGAGTAGATACATAAATACTATGACTACAAGAGCAGGTCAGAGGCTAGGAATCCTGCAGAGAGTAACTAACCTCCTGTCTCCCCAAAAGCCTGTGCACCATCTACAAGGCACAAGTCAAGAGTATGATGGAATAGTCTCCACTTGCTTGGATGAGTGCAGCTCCAACAACACTCAAGAAACTTGACACCATCCAGGACAAAGCAGCCTGTTTGTTTGGCACCCCTTACACAAACATTCACTCCCTCTACCACTGACAAACAGTGGCAGCAATGTATATCAGCTACAAGATGCACTGCTCCTCAGGCAGCACCTTCCAAACCCACAAGCTCTACTATCTAGAAGGACAAGGGCAGCAAATGGAACACCACCACCTGGAAGTTCCCATCTAAGCCACTCACCATCCTGACTTGGAAATGTATCGCCGTTCCTTCACTGTTGCTGGGTCAAAAACCTGGAACTCCCTCCATAACAGCATTGTGGGTGTACCTACACAACAGGGACTGCAGCGGTTCAAGAAGGCAGCTCACTGCCACCTTCTCAAGGGCAATTAGGGATGGGCAATAAATGCTGGCCTAGCCAGCAATGCCCACATCCTGTAAATGAATAAAAAAAACTTGCGCCTTGTCGATGGTGGATAGGCTTTGGTGAATCAGGAGGTGAGTTACGCTGCAGGATTCCTAGCCTCTGACCTGCTCTCATAGCCACAGTATTTATATGGCTAGTGTCCAGTCAGTCCCTTGCCAATGGTAATTCCCAAGATTGTTGATAGTGGGAAATTCAGCACTGTTAATGCCAAGGGGCAATGCTTAGATTCTCTCTCATTGGAGATGGTCAATGCCTGGCACTTGTGAGGTGCGAATGTTACTTGCCATTTGTGAGCCCAACCCTGGATGTTGTCCAGGTCTTGCTGAATTTGGACAAGGACTGCTTCAGTATCTGAGGAGTCGTGAATGGCGTTGAACATTGTGCAATCATCAGTGAACATCCCCACTTCTGACCTTATGATGAAAGGAAGGTCGCTGATGAAGCAGCTGAAGATCATTGGGCCTAGGATACTACCCTGAGGATGTGGTGTATTTGGATTTTCAGAAGGCTTTTGATAAGGACCCACGCAGGCATTTGATGAACAAAATTAGAACACATGGGATTGGGGCTAATAAAGTGGCATGGATTGAGAATTGGTTAAGGACAGGAAACAGAGTAGGAATAAACCGGTCATTCTCAGGATGGCCCTAAATGGGTACTGCAAGAATCAGTGTTGAGGCCAGAGCTGTTCACAATCTACATAAATGATTTGGATGTGGGGACCAAATGTAAAATTTCCAAAATTGTGTCAAGTTGTGAGGAGGATGCTTCAAGGGGATTTGGACAGGTCAAGCAAATGGGCTGGAACATGACAGTTGAAATAAAATGACAGTAAGTATGAAGTGATTCCCTTTGGTAGAAAAAAACAGAAAGGCAGGATATTTCTTAAATGGTGAGAGGTTGGGAAGTACAGGTGTCCAACGGGACCTGAGTGCCCTTGTTCATGAGTCACTAAAAGCTAGCACGCAGATGCAGCAAGCAATTAGGAAGACAAATAGTATGTTGGGCTTCATCTCAAGGGGATTTCAGTACAGGAGTAAGGATGTCTTGCTGCAATTGATTGTGCTTTGGTGAGACCTTATCTGGAGTATTGCGTACAGTTTTAGTCTCCTTATCTAAGAAAAGATTTATTTGCCATTGAGTGAGTGTGACAGAGGCTCACCAGACTAATCCAGGGATGGCAGGATTATTTTACAAGGAGAGATTGAGGAAACTGGACCTCTCTAGTTTCAAAGAATGAGAGGCGATCTCATTGCAACTTTCTAAATTATTACAGGGCACAATAGGGTAGATGTAGGTAGGATGTTTCCCCTGGCTGGTGAATCTAGAACCAGACGACACAGTCTCAGAATAAGGGGCAGGCCATTTAAGACTGGGATGAGGAGGAACTCCTTCACTCAGAGGGTGGTGAATCTTTGGAATCATTTACCTCAGAAGGTTGTGCGAGCTCAATCATTGAGCATGTTCAAGACAGAAATTGATAGTTTTTTGGATGCTAATGACATCAAGATATATGGGGAAAGCACAGGAAAGTGGCGTTGAGGTGGATATCAGCCATGATCTAATTAAATGGCAGAGCAAGCTCAACGAGCTGAATGGTCTACTCCTGTTCCTAATTTCTTATTTCTTCCCAAAATATGGAAAGGGAGGGTGGAACTGAAAGTAATACTCCAGATGTTGTCTCATCAGGATCACAAACCACTTTAAGTTCTTTTGATTTAGAAGATATATCTTTTGTTGTGCTGCCCACTTTTCATTTCCTTCCTATACCACTGGGGAACATTGGGCTAATGGTATCAGGAGCCTGGCTGGCCATCAATTATCCAAGATCTCTCTACTGCTATGTATGACCCCACTGGATAAACTTTCTGTTATCTTTTCTTCAGCAAATCGCTAGACACAATCTGTTGTAGTCGCTAAGATCACGACCTGAGAAAAAGGAGGCCAATTGTAATGTCTAAGCTGAGATCTGTTAATTCAGCACAAACTGAGACCTTGGGTCTTCCTATAAGGCTCGGGGTCAGTGATGATCTGACTGAATAGCTCGAGTGGCTGAATGGCCTATTCTTGTTGCTATGTTTCTATCACAGTAGCAAAGCTGGACCCCAATTCCCCACTGATCATCCCTCACTCTCTTGGTTGTAGTATTTCAGTTGCTCAAGAACAATCTATTGCCAATTCTTGAAAATTTGCTTTCCAAATTCGATTTGAACATTGCTCCTGGCATTGCCTATGAGCCATTAAACATGATTGCTCATGATATCTCCATGAAACACCTTGCCAGTAACTCCGGGGATAATTGTTTTTCTTGGTGGGGATCATAGAACCTTATAACACTTACTGAAAGATTGGTCAGTTGAATTTAAACTGACTGTGGGGGTGGATCATAAGACTTGATTTAGTCTGCAACAATTGAAAATAACACTGGCTGATGGCTGCTCTTTGCACATGGCCCAAGCTTTGAGAATGTTTTGTGGATCCCATTTCATGCAATCCCTCAAGAGGAAGGAGGTACTTATGTATCAGGGTCAGTTGATACAACCCATGAAAAAGATTTTGACATAAAATCATCCATCCTGAGCAGTATCACTGATTGCTGCACAAAAACAGAATTACCTGGAAAAACTCAGCAGGTCTGGCAGCATCGGCGGAGAAGAAAAGAGTTGACGTTTCGAGTCCTCATGACCCTTCGACAGAACTTGAGTTCGAGTCCAGGAAAGAGCTGAAATATAAGCTGGTTTAAGGTGTGTGTGTGGGGGGCGGAGAGATAGAGAGACAGAGAGGTGGAGGGGGGGGTGTGGTTGTAGGGACAAACAAGCAGTGATAGAAGCAGATCATCAAAAGATGTCAACGACAATAGTACAATAGAACACATAGGTGTTAAAGTTAAAGTTGGTGATATTATCTAAACGAATGTGCTAATTAAGAATGGATGGTAGGGCACTCAAGGTATAGCTCTAGTGGGGTTTTTTTTATAATGGAAATAGGTGGGAAAAGGAAAATCTTTATAATTTATTGGAAAAAAAAAGGAAGGGGGAAACAGAAAGGGGGTGGGGATAGGGGAGGGAGCTCACGACCTAAAGTTGTTGAATTCAATATTCAGTCCGGAAGGCTGTAAAGTCCCTAGTCGGAAGATGAGGTGTTGTTCCTCCAGTTTGCGTTGGGCTTCACTGGAACAATGCAGCAAGCCAAGGACAGACATGTGGGCAAGAGAGCAGGGTGGAGTGTTAAAATGGCAAGCGACAGGGAGGTTTGGGTCATTCTTGTGGACAGACCGCAGGTGTTCTGCAAAGCGGTCGCCCAGTTTACGTTTGGTCTCTCCAATGTAGAGGAGACCACATTGGGAGCAACGAATGCAGTAGACTAAGTTGGGGGAAATGCAAGTGAAATGCTGCTTCACTTGAAAGGAGTGTTTGGGTCCTTGGACGGTGAGGAGAGAGTAAGTGAAGGGGCAGGTGTTGCATCTTTTGCGTGGGCATGGGGTGGTGCCATAGGAGGGGGTTGAGGAGTAGGGGGTGATGGAGGAGTGGACCAGGGTGTCCCGGAGGGAGCGATCCCTACGGAATGCCGATAAGGGGGGTGAAGGGAAGATGTGTTTGGTGGTGGCATCATGCTGGAGTTGGCGGAAATGGCGGAGGATGATCCTTTGAATGCGGAGGCTGGTGGGGTGATAGGTGAGGACAAGGGGGACCCTATCATGTTTCTGGGAGGGAGGAGAAGGCGTGAGGGCGGATGCGCGGGAGATGGGCCGGACACGGTTGAGGGCCCTGTCAACGACCATGGGTGGAAAACCTCGGTTAAGGAAGAAGGAGGACATGTCAGAGGAACTGTTTTTGAATGTAGCATCATCGGAACAGATGCGAGGCGAAGGAACTGAGAGAATGGGATGGAGTCCTTACAGGAAGCGGGGTGTGAGGAGCTGTAGTCGAGATAGCTGTGGGAGTCGGTGGGTTTGTAATGGATATTGGTGGACAGTCTATCACCAGAGATTGAGACAGAGAGGTCAAGGAAGGGAAGGGAAGTGTCAGAGATGGACCACGTGAAAATGATGGAGGGGTGGAGATTGGAAGCAAAATTAATAAATTTTTCCAAGTCCTGACGAGAGCATGAAGCGGCACCGAAGTAATCATCGTTGTACCGGAGAAAGAGTTGTGGAAGGGGGCCGGAGTAGGACTGCAACAAGGAATGTTCCACATACCCCATAAAGAGACAGGCATAGCTGGGGCCCATGCGGGTACCCATAGCCACACCTTTTATTTGGAGGAAGTGAGAGGAGTTGAAGGAGAAATTGTTCAGCGTGAGAACAAGTTCAGCCAGACGGAGGAGAGTAGTGGTGGATGGGGATTGTTGGGGCCTCTGTTCGAGGAAGAAGCTAAGGGCCCTCAGACCATCCTGGTGGGGGATGGAGGTGTAGAGGGTTTGGACGTCCATGGTGAAGAGGAAGCGGTTGGGGCCAGGGAACTGGAAATTGTTGATGTGACGTAAGGTGTCAGAGGAATCACGGATGTTGGTGGGAAGGGACTGGACAAGGGGAGAGAGAAGGGAGTCAAGATAACGAGAAATGAGTTCTGTGGGGCAGGAGCAAGCTGAGACGATCGGTCTACCGGGGCAGTTCTGTTTGTGGATTTTGGGTAGGAGATAGAAGCGGGCCGTCCGAGGTTGGGCGACTATCAGGTTGGAAGCTGTGGGAGGGAGATCCCCAGAGGAGATGAGGTCAGTGACAGTCCTGGAAACAGTGGCTTGATGTTCAGTGGTGGGGTCATGGTCCAGGGAGAGGTAGGAGGAAGTGTCTGCGGGTTGACGCTCAGCCTCCGCGAGGTAGAGGTCAGTGCGCCAGACAACAACAGCACCACCCTTGTCAGCGGGTTTGATGACAATGTCAGGGTTGGACCTGAGAGAATGGAGTGCAGTAAGTTCAGAGAGAGACAGGTTAGAATGGGTGAGAGGAGCAGAGAAATTGAGACGACTAATGTCGCGCCGACAGTTCTCAATGAAAAGATCGAGAGAAGGTAAGAATCCAGAGGGAGGGGTCCAGGTGGAGGGAGAATATTGGAGATGGGTAAAAGGATCCGTTGAACTGGGAGAGGACTCCTGCCCAAAGAAGTGAGCCCGGAGACGAAGACGGCGGAAGAAGAGTTCGGTATCATGCCGAGCCCGAAATTCATTGAGGTGAGGGCGTAAGGGTATGAAACTAAGTCCTTTGCTGAGCACTGAACGTTCAGCATCGGAGAGGGGAAGGTCAGGGGGTATAGTGAATACACGGCTGGGGTTGGGACTGGAAGAAAGGGTGGGGACGGAGGGACAGGCAGGGGTGGAGGGTCCTAGATGGGTGTTGGTGTAGATGAGTTGTTGGAGCTTGCGTTCCTTAGCACTTGAGAGAAAGAGAAAAAGTTTCTTGTTGAGGCGTCGGATGAGCCGAAGGATAGAACCCTGCGGTCTGTCCACAAGAATGACCCAAACCTCCCTGTCGCTTGCCATTTTAACACTCCACCCTGCTCTCTTGCTCACATGTCTGTCCTTGGCTTGCTGCATTGTTCCAGTGAAGCCCAACGCAAACTGGAGGAACAACACCTCATCTTCCGACTAGGGACTTTACAGCCTTCCGGACTGAATATTGAATTCAACAACTTTAGGTCGTGAGCTCCCTCCCCTATCCCCACCCCCTTTCTGTTTCCCCCTTCCTTTTTTTTTCCAATAAATTATAAAGATTTTCCTTTTCCCACCTATTTCCATTATAAAAAAAACCCCACTAGAGCTATACCTTGAGTGCCCTACCATTCATTCTTAATTAGCACATTCGTTTAGATAATATCACCAACTTTAACTTTAACACCTATGTGTTCTATTGTACTATTGTCGTTGACATCTTTTGATGATCTGCTTCTATCACTGCTTGTTTGTCCCTACAACCACACCCCCCCCTCCACCTCTCTGTCTCTCTATCTCTCCGCCCCCCACACACACACCTTAAACCAGCTTATATTTCAGCTCTTTCCTGGACTCGAACTCAAGTTCTGTCGAAGGGTCATGAGGACTCGAAACGTCAACTCTTTTCCTCTCCGCCGATGCTGCCAGACCTGCTGAGTTTTTCCAGGTAATTCTGTTTTTGTTTTGGATTTCCAGCATCCGCAGTTTTTTTGTTTTTATCACTGATTGCTGCAGCTAACGCACACTGAATCGGGAATTCAGAAGTATCTTTTTTACCAATAAAGTGATGAAAATGTGGAACTTGCAACCAAAAGGGAGTGGTTGAAGCGCATAGCCTAGATGCATTTAAGGGGAAGCTGTTAAAGACTATGGTCTTATTGAGAGGAAGGGAATAGAAGGTTACAATGATAGATTTAGATGAGGAAAGATGGGAGGAGGCTCGACTGGAGCATAAACACCGGCATGGGTTGGTTAGGCCAAATGGCTTGTTTCTCTGCCAAATATCCTATGTAATCCTATGTGATTGTATCAGTTTCTGCTGTTGCCATGGCTCTGTCTGTTGCAACACTGTCCCGCAGCATCTAACAGAAAATCTGAAGCAGGGCTTTTAAAGAATTGTTCTTTCACTTTTATTTCAATCGTGTTTGCAAGCACTCCAAATCCTGTTAACCCATCAGCAATGTTCCTTCAACAAGTCTGAAGGCTTCGTGGGGAATTGCATTTCCTCTTGTAATACTGAGCAATACACGGGTGTGCCATGTTCAGTTGTCAGGGTGTGCTGAATTACCTGACCTCAGCTGAAAATTCCTCAAGTTATGATCCCAGTGGTTACGCCAGGCGATGCCCGATAGTGCCTTCAGTCGACATTGTGCTCTTCCAGAGAAATTAGCATTCTAGACAGGATCACCCACCCTCTAGGGTTTAAGGATTAACCTCTCGGCTACTGATGTGAACAGCCCAAGAGAAAAGGACAGTAAAAAATAACATGTTCTTTTCCCCACCTATTTTCTTTGAAACTTTCATGTGTTAGTTATGAAAACATCGGAGATGAGAGAAAAAAAAAACATTGGCTGTTTGACCAGGTGGGGCGGCTGGAAGCGGAATGTCATACAGAGTAGGCTAATTCCGTGACCATGTGTGGTTCCAGCAGTGAAAACCGCAGTCTCAGAGAGTTGGAGCTAAGGCTCCAACATTATACCCCTGCTATAGCGATTCTCTGTGAGCCTTGTACAAAGCATGAAACAAGGACTTACCCTTCAAAGGGTGGCTTTATCTGTGCGTTGCATTCAGTCACACCAATATTTCCAGCCAACATGTGATGATTGGGTAATTTCCCCATCAGTCACTCCTGGAGACCACACTGCTGTAAGTGATTGGGATTTATTTCGCTCGCACATATTTGACTATCCTCCACTTAATGTAAAAACAAAAAAACTGCGGATGCTGGAAATCCAAAACAAAAACAAAAACAGAATTACCTGGAAAAACTCAGCAGGTCTGGCAGCATCGGCGGAGAAGAAAAGAGTTGACGTTTCGAGTCCTCATGACCCTTCGACAGAACTTGAGTTCGAGTCTAAGAAAGAGTTGAAATATAAGCTGGTTTAAGGTGTGTGTGTGGGGGGCGGAGAGAGAGAGAGAGAGAGGTGGAGGGGGTTGGTGTGGTTGTAGGGACAAACAAGCAGTGATAGAAGCAGATCATCAAAAGGTGTCAACAACAATAGTACAAAAGAACACATAGGTGTTAAAGTTAAAGTTGGTGATATTATCTAAACGAATGTGCTAATTAAGAATGGATGGTAGGGCACTCAAGGTATAGCTCTAGTGGGGGTGTTTTTTTTTTAAAATAATGGAAATAGGTGGGAAAAGGAAAATCTTTATAATTTATTGGAAAAAAAAGGAAGGGGGAAACAGAAAGGGGGTGGGGATAGGGGAGGGAGCTCACGACCTAAAGTTGTTGAATTCAATATTCAGTCCGGAAGGCTGTAAAGTGCCTGGACGGAAGGTGAGATGTTGTTCCTCCAGTTTGCGTTGGGCTTCACAGCTCTCCCACAGCTTCCAACCTGATAGTCGCCCAACCTCGGACGGCCCGCTTCTATCTCCTACCCAAAATCCACAAACAAAACTGCCCCGGTAGACCGATCGTCTCAGCTTGCTCCTGCCCCACAGAACTCATTTCTCGTTATCTTGACTCCCTTCTCTCTCCCCTTGTCCAGTCCCTTCCCACCTACATCCGTGATTCCTCTGACACCTTACGTCACATCAACAATTTCCAGTTCCCTGGCCCCAACCGCTTCCTCTTCACCATGGACGTCCAAACCCTCTACACCTCCATCCCCCACCAGGATGGTCTGAGGGCCCTTAGCTTCTTCCTCGAACAGAGGCCCCAACAATCCCCATCCACCACTGCTCTCCTCCGTCTGGCTGAACTTGTTCTCACGCTGAACAATTTCTCCTTCAACTCCTCTCACTTCCTCCAAATAAAAGGTGTGGCTATGGGTACCCGCATGGGCCCCAGCTATGCCTGTCTCTTTATGGGGTATGTGGAACATCCCTTGTTCCAGACCTACTCCGGCCCCCTTCCACAACTCTTTCTCCGGTACAACGATGATTACTTCGGTGCCGCTTCATGCTCTCGTCAGGACTTGGAAAAATTTATTAATTTTGCTTCCAATCTCCACCCCTCCATCATTTTCACGTGGTTCATCTCTGACACTTCCCTTCCCTTCCTTGACCTCTCTGTCTCAATCTCTGGTGATAGACTGTCCACCAATATCCATTACAAACCCACCGACTCCCACAGCTATCTCGACTACAGCTCCTCACACCCCGCTTCCTGTAAGGACTCCATCCCATTCTCTCAGTTCCTTCGCCTCCGTCGCATCTGTTCCGATGATGCTACCTTCAAAAACAGTTCCTCTGACATGTCCTCCTCCTTCCTTAACCGAGGTTTTCCACCCATGGTCGTTGACAGGGCCCTCAACCGTGTCCGGCCCATCTCCCGCGCATCCGCCCTCACGCCTTCTCCTCCCTCCCAGAAACATGATAGGGTCCCCCTTGTCCTCACCTATCACCCCACCAGCCTCCGCATTCAAAGGATCATCCTCCACCATTTCCGCCAACTCCAGCATGATGCCACCACCAAACACATCTTCCCTTCACCCCCCCTATCGGCATTCCGTAGGGATCGCTCCCTCCGGGACACTTTGGTCCACTCCTTCATCACCCCCTACTCTTCAACCCCCTCCTATGGCACCACCCCATGCCCACGCAAAAGATGCAACACCTGCCCCTTCACTTACTCTCTCCTCACCGTCCAAGGACCCAAACACTCCTTTCAAGTGAAGCAGCATTTCACTTGCATTTCCCCCAACTTAGTCTACTGCATTCGTTGCTCCCAATGTGGTCTCCTCTTCATTGGAGAGACCAAACGTAAACTGGGCGACCACTTTGCAGAACACCTGCGGTCTGTCCACAAGAATGACCCAAACCTCCCTGTCGCTTGCCATTTTAACACTCCACCCTGCTCTCTTGCCCACATGTCTGTCCTTGGCTTGCTGCATTGTTCCAGTGAAGCCCAACGCAAACTGGAGGTACAACACCTCATCTTCCGACTAGGCACTTTACAGCCTTCCGGACTGAATACTGAATTCAACAACTTTAGGTCGTGAGCTCCCTCCCCCATCCCCACCCCCTTTCTGTTTCCCCCTTCCTTTTTTTTCCAATAAATTATAAAGATTTTCCTTTTCCCACCTATTTCCATTATTTAAAAAAAAAACACCCCCACTAGAGCTATACCTTGAGTGCCCTACCATCCATTCTTAATTAGCACATTCGTTTAGATAATATCACCAACTTTAACTTTAACACCTATGTGTTCTTTTGTACCATTGTTGTTGACATCTTTTGATGATCTGCTTCTATCACTGCTTGTTTGTCCCTACAACCACACCCCCACCGCTCCACCTCTCTCTCTCTCTCCGCCCCCCACACACACACCTTAAACCAGCTTATATTTCAACTCTTTCTTGGACTCGAACTCAAGTTCTGTCGAAGGGTCATGAGGACTCGAAACGTCAACTCTTTTCTTCTCCGCCGATGCTGCCAGACCTGCTGAGTTTTTCCAGGTAATTCTGTTTCTGTTTCCACTTAATGTAGTCTGCTGGAAAAATAGCCCTGCTTTTATCAGGAAGAATTGCTGTAGTTTTGGTCTTGCATGAGTTCTGTTTACTGCACTTTGTACAGACTCTTTTTAAATAGACTCTGTAAATAGACTTTGCTTGCTTTGTTGTTCACTTTGCTGTTTGCTTTACTTGCTGCAAAATACACTTAATTGCTGTAAGCCCTGCTGTAAATTCTGCCTGCTTGCAACTCATTGGGAGTGGTGTCAAGAGACTCTCTGTTATTGATTTCAGCTGTGGCTGTCTTGCATCTGAGTCAGAAGATTGTGGGCTCCAATACAGACATAATCAAGGCTAGCACTCCCACTGAAAGACTGCTGTACTGTTAGATGTGTCTTTTGAATGAGACGTTAAACCGAAGCCCTGCCCTCTCCGATGGATGTTGAAGAATCCTGCTTCTGACACCATGAAGTACGCTTCGTAGGCTTGAGTATATTAACAGCAGGTCCTTATTAACAACTCGTAACCATATACATATATATAGAAGGGGGTACAGGTATGGAGCTGACTCCATCCTAGGTCTTTACACATCTCTGTCCAACTCAAGACTGACCCTGGATCTGGGTCATGTGCCTTCTTACATCACTGTGCTGGCGCTACTGTACTCAGCCGCACATTAACCCTGTATGCTCCAGACCCATACTATTACACAACAAAAACAGAATTACCTGGAAAAACTCAGCAGGTCTGGCAGCATTGGCGGAGAAGAAAAGAGTTGACGTTTCGAGTCCTCATGACCCTTCGACAGAACTAGGTGAATCCCAGGAAGGGTTGAAATATAAGCTGGTTTAAGGTGGTGGTGGGGGGCAGGGGGGTGTTTGCTTTTTTCCAGTAAATTATATAGATTTTTTTTTTCCCTCTTATTTCCATTATTTTTAAATATTTTTAAATATTTTATGCTCCCCCCACCCCACTAGATCTATATCTTGAGTGCCCTACCATCCATTCTTAATTAGCACATTCGTTTAGATAATATCACCAACTTCGACACCTATGTGTTCTTTTGTTCTGCCATCTGTGACATCTTTTGATGATCTGCTTCTATCACTGCTTTTGCCTACAACCACACCACCCCCCTCCACTTCTCTCCCCCCACCCAACCCCCCCCCGCTGACACCACCACCACCACCACCTTAAACCAGCTTATATTTCAACCCTTCCTGGGATTCACCTAGTTTTGTCGAAGGGTCATGAGGACTCGAAACGTCAACTCTTTTCTTCTCCGCCGATGCTGCCAGACCTGCTGAGTTTTTCCAGGTAATTCTGTTTTTGTTTTGGATTTCCAGCATCCGCAGTTTTTTGTTTTTGTTTTTATCCATACTATTACACGTCCTCCAAGGTCTCTATCCCATGGATATAGAGTTACTTTGGTTTACTTCAGATCTTACATTGTTATAAGTCTTGTGCACTTACCTTATTGTTACAACCTTAGTGCTATTCCAGCATTATTGCTATTACAGTATTAACATTAACAACATTCTCGCTACCCCATTCCCCACCCCCCTTTGAAATTGGAGGTTCAGGCGGTCTGGAGGCCTTATAACCCTTCACATTTTGTTCTCCGTTCTGTCTGGAGAATGATAGGCTCTGAAGCACATTTAGATCTGGCTACATGCTCTAACTTAAAAGTGCAGAGTGGAAGTTGACACCAAACAAGTTGGAAGTGGACTTATCCCTAATTTCAGCCATGATGCTGAAATTTCTTGGCAGGCCTTCCAGCCTTTTGTTACTACTTGCATGAGGGAAGAATTCTTTGTCATATCTGGTTCTGGTTCTTGTTGCTGGTTTGGAGGTTGGACTCTCATCCATTTTTTCCACTTCTTAATGTAAAACCATGCCTGGTTGGGCTGGCTGGTTTGGCGGTGCATGGTTGTGTTTACTCGTGGTTGTTTCTTGCTGGTGGACAAAAATGATATTCGTCTGCTTGGTGGTAGCTTTTCTTCTCTTTCCGTTTGGGCCATCAGGAAGCTCTCTGAGGCTGAGTAAGGGTATCCCTGTGACAAGGAGAAGATTGAATAGCATGTTCACCTCTGTTTTTTGTTGTTGATGGTGTGAGATTGCTGCGAGGTTCCAGCATCCCATGTGGTTCTGGCATGCTGACTGGAAGTTGCCATGTGTGTACAGTGAACATAAAAACACAAGAAATAGGAGCAGGAGTAGGCCATTCAGCCCCTCAAGCCTGCCCCGCCATTCAATAAGATCATGGCTGATCTGCCCCAGGCCTCAACTCCTCTTTCGTGCCAGTTCCTCATAGCCCTCAACCCCCCTGATATTTCAAAAACCTATCCACCTGCTCTTTAAATAATTTCAGTGATCTAGCCTCCACAACTCTCTGGGGTAGAGAATTCCAGACATTCGCTATCCTCTGAGAGAAGAAATTCCTTCGCATCTCAATTTTAAATGAGTGTCCCCTTATTCTGTAACTATGTCCCCTAGTTTGAGATTTCCCCACTCGTGGAAACATCTCAACATCTACCCTGTCAAGCCCCCTCAGAATCTTGTACACTTTAATAAGGTCACCTCTCATTCCTCTAAACTCTAATGATTAAAAGCCTAACCTGTTTAGCCGTTCTTGATAAGTCAATCCCTTCATTCCAGGAATCAGCTTAATGAATCTTTTTTGAACTGTCTCCAATGCCAGTATACCCTTTCTTAAAAACGGGGACCAAAACTGAACACAGTTCTCCAGGTGCAGCCTCACTAACACCCTGTACAGTTGTAACAAGAGTTCCCTATTTTTAAACTCCAACCCCCTATTTTGGTTGGTGTGTCTACCAGCTGTGCCATCATCTTCATTGGAGGTAGAGGCTCCTCAGACTGTTGACCCTTCTCTGGTACCACTTCTCCTGGAGGTCCTATTGTAATCTCGTGTACGGTGGGTTGATTTGACCACTGTGGACTTTTCTGGACCTGGAATGATAATGGACAAACCTGCTCCACAATAAGAGGAACAAGATCACAGGTAAAATCAGAATACTCTTTAGTGTTTGAACACTGAGGACTGTGCTGTTGTGGCTGGCTAACAGCAGTGGTAGTCTTGAAATCTTGTGCTGTTTGGAGGAGACCTAGGGCAACGGAGGCATCCTTGCTCAGAAGAGAGAAAAGTTGATTCTGGACAACATGCATCAGCTCAAAGATCTGTTCGTTGCCATACCTCAATGTTTCAAGGATCGTGCCAATGACCGGAAGTCAAACTCCCCCTACCCCTTAAAGTGGAGTGTCCGTCTTCCAAATCCAAACTATGGTTTGTTGTCTGACGGGACTGTCACGCTGGCACCTGAATATAACTTAAAATTCATTAGATAACCATTTACCAGGATGTCAGCATACCAAAATGAAGAACCGCATTCTCTGATCTCACCCAAGAAGCTTGGCTGTGTATCTTCGGGATTTTCTAACTCGACCTCGTGGATTGCCTTTGGGATGTCCGTGTGGTGCTGGGGTTCTGAGCTGCACAGTTTACCAAAGTGTCCCTGTCGGTTAAAGTAGAAAACCTGGGCAGTGCTCACAGGTCACTGATCTTATGTTTGAGGGCTCTTTGCACTGGCACTGGCAAGGTTGCTCTGCTGGGCGCTTCAGGAATTCACTTCCTTGACTTGGATTTTCACTGTGTTTCTGTGACCTGATATGGTGGACTGAGGGTTGGTTTCTGCCCCAAGTAGTGTCCTGTCCCCTTAGGATGTTCCTGTGTTTTTCACGTAACTCAGACGGTTTAACTAGCTGGATTGCCTTGTCTAGGGTAAGATCATCTTTAGCTTGTAGGAGGTCAGAGAGTGAATCGTCTGCAAAACCCCCCATGATTCTGTCTCAGATGAGCTCAGACCTTAAACCGCCATAATCACATCCCTGTGCCAGCCTGTAGAGATCATGTATGAAGGAATTGACAGGTACCCTGGGCATTTGGACTCCCTTATTAGATTTGGCTCTCTCCAACATTTTATTGGATCTCAGATTGAAATGAACGAGGGATTTTAAAACATCATCAAATTTTGCAGAAGCCTCATGGATAGCTTGTCATGCAATGATGTCGTCTGCAATTGGCCCAATCAAGTAAAGTGTATTGATGTGTTCTGCTTCTGATTTTTTATTTAGACATGCTGTTATCTTAAAAAAAATCTTTTCCTCCAAAGACTCCAATTCTATAACTGGTTTGGGCCATGAGTGAATCCCAGTGGAGCGGGAAATGTGGAACTGTGATCCATTTTGAAGATTTTTAAAAGCTTAGGTACAGCTTTAAGAGATTACAGTCTTGCTAGATGGCATCGCCGTACATTGCTGAACAATGGATCTCCCCACGCTTGCCAGTTTTTAACGGGCTTTCCACAATGGCTGCATGGGCCAGCTGGCTGCCGACTTAATGTAATCAATGGTATAGCATTGCAAGTCAGGACGTGTAGAGAAGAACCGGAGGCTTGCTGATTAAGAAACCGGACGGACACGAGGAGCCCATACGACCATAAGATGTGGGAGCAGAAGTAGGCCATTCGGCCCATCGAGTCTGCTCTACCATTCAATGAGATCATGACTGATCTGATCATCCTCAACTCCACTTTCCTGCCTTTTCCCCATAACCCTTGATTCCCTTACCGATTAAAACTCTGCCTATCTCTGCCTTGAATATACTTAATGACCCAGCTTCTACAACCCTCTGTAGTAAAGAATTCCACAGATTAACTACTCCCTGAAAGAAAAATTTCCTCCTCATCTCCATTTTAAACGGGTGACCCCTTACTCTGAGATTATACCCTCTGATTCTAAACTCTCCCATAATGGGAAACAACCTCTCAGCATTTACCCTGTCAAGCTCCCTAAGAATCTTATATGTTTCAATAAGGTCACGTCTCATTCTTCTAAACTCCAATGAGAATTCAGGCCCTACCTACTCACCCTCCCATTTTTGGGATTCATGCACAAGGACTCACAAATCCCTCTGTGCTGCAGCCTTCTGCAGTCTTTCTTCATTTAAATAATATTCAGCTCCTCTATTCTTCCTGCCAAAGTGCATAACCTCATATTATCCTACGTTATATTTCACTTGCCACTATTTTGCCCACTCACTTAACCTGTCTATATCCCTCTGTAGACTCCTTGTGTCATCCTCGCCATTTGCCTTCATATCTATTTTTGTGTCATTCGCAAACTTGGCAATAGTACATTCATTTCCCTCATCTAAGTCACTAATATATATTGTAAATAATTGTGGCCCCAGCACTGATGGCACTCCACTAGTTACAGTTGCCATCCTGAAAATGCCCCCCTTAACCCAACTCTCTGTCTTCCATTGGTTAGCCAACCCTCTATCCATGCTAATATACTACCCCTAGCACCATGGGCTCTTATTGGGCAAAATTTTTCGCTCAGTGGACGTGCGCACACCTGACCTGGTTGAGTGTGAAATAACACACGTTGACATCGTCCGAGCATCCCGACATCAACACGCACTCACGCAATATTTCGCTCGGCAGGCACATGTGGGCGCCTGACATTTTAGGCCCTTGAGACACCAATTCTCTTCAAATTTATGTAGCCCATGTGATTTTTCAGCTGTTGCACGGGCAAAATGGGCAGACAGGTGGACAGGCCACAATTTGCAAAAGCTCATCCATGGGCAGGATAAGAAGGGTCAGCAGCATTGTCAATGTGAGTAATGAGGAGTTTTGGAGATCGTGTGCTGCTGGTTGCTTATGTGAACTGGACAGCTTCATCTCACTTCAGAGTTGCGTTCTGATCATTTCTAGGCTTCATTTCAGGACTCATTGCCTTCCAGGCCCCTGGAGGATTCTGACTGTGTGAGCCCTTCCAGGCATCAGACAGCCTTCCATAACCCTAGTAATGGGGATTGTGGTCTCTGCTGGACACACCTTCTCTGAGGAAGAACAGAGGGGCAGAAGGGAGAGGAGGCCAGGTATCCCAATGCAGCTTTCAGGGGAGCGACCTGTGGAAGGAGAAGTGCAGGCTCGGCGGGGGGGGTCAGGGCCAACTGGCAGTCCCCAGGTCTAAGGGGCCATAGAAGACAGCACTATCCTGCTGCCAGGGTTTATAGGTGGTGAAGCAGCTACCTCAATATGTCTGAGGTGCAATGCCAAAGGAGCCTCTGTCTCTCAAGTGACCTCCATTTGCCAGAGGATCGGGCCTGAGATCAGCTCCGACTGTGTGGATGGACACTCCATGCCAGTGGCTCTGAAGGTCTCAGTGACCCTCAAATTCTTTGCCCCTGGCTCTTTCCAGGGCTCAGTGGGGAATCTGTGCGGAGTCTTCCAATCAGCTGTCCACAGTTGTGTCAAACTGGTGACAGAAGCTCTTTTCAGGTATACATTGACTTTCATTCATTTCTGCACGGATGAGGCCACCCAGGCTGAGCAAGCCAGAGGGTTTGCAGCAATTGTTGGCTTCCCCCACATCCAGTGTGCAATAGGCTGCACACATGTGGCCATCAAGGTGCCAGCAGGTCAGCCCGGGTGCCTTCATCAACAGGAAGGGATTCCACTCCATAAACGTGCAGACACTGCGTGATCACAAGATGCAGATTAAGCAAGTCTGTGCAAGGAACCCTGGCGGCTCCCATGACGTTTACATCCTGAGACACTCACTGGTGTCGAGGCTATTCAGTGCTGCAGCCCGACTGGACGGATGGCTGCTGGGTGACAAGGGCTATCCCCTGCAAAGGTGGCTCATGACGCCTCTCCACCACCCAAGGACAGAGGCTGAGCAGCGGTACAATAGGAGCTATGCCTCCTCAAGGGAGGATAGAGAGAACCATTGGTCTTCTCAAGATGCGCTTCCGATACCTGGACCGTTCAGGGGGCGCACTGCAATACCCCCCAGAGTGGGTGTCACTGATGGTGATTGCATGCTGCACTCTCCACAACCTGGCACTGGCAAGGGGGGTCCCACTGGAGGAAGAGGATGTTGACGCAGCTGCACAGGCCACAGGGGATGAGTCCAGTAGTGGGTCCGAGGACGAGCACGGTGATGAGATCGTTGAGGTCATGGACGCAGACCTGGGTAACCTCCAGGGAGACAGGGAAACCTGGGACACTTTGATCCAACGCTTCTTCAGCTAACCTACCAAACAAGAACCGCCAGCACATGCCAGGGCTGCGGGCTCCATACTCGATCCCAGAGCGGACCATTTCCTTGGCCACCAACATACACTCTGTGCCCGTGTAATGAAGTTTCAGGAGCCACACGTCCATCATTACATAATGGCCTACTTTGCATTTACAGAACAAATGAAGCATACTGAAATGAAGCACACACAAAATAAAATCTCATCTAATGTTGCATGTGACAGATCGCTGAACTAACCATTAACTGGTGTTGTTTATCACACCATTAAAAAAGTCAAAGCAAAATGGGGCAACAAAATATCACCTGTGATAAGCCCGTCTTCTGCTTAAGGTATTTTACATTTACGTTTACAGGTGCTACATCTAGGTGCTCCCCCCTCACTTCCACCGGCCTAGGTGACAGCCTGCTGACTGTTCTGTCTTGTTGGCTTTGATGACCTTGGAGGCCATCTGGCCCATGGAGCCTGTGCTGGCCCCACCTGGGAAGGAGCGGCCAGTGCCACAGCTGGCATCTTCCCAGTCGCCGCAACCTCATCAGATGCCACAGTCACTGGCAGAGGGGCGGAGGAGCTGCTGCCGTCATCCGGAGCACCCTGAGAGGAGCCCGCAGAGACGACGGGCAGCTCATGCGCCAACGTGAGGCCGCTTTGGACCTCCCTGCTCACCGTTGATGGACGGGCACCTAGCTGGGATACTGGGTGCCCAATCCATCTCACACACGAACACTGACCAGCTGAGGTCATTGCCTGTGTGTTGGCTTGCAGGTCCAAGTGCAACCCCAGGGGCCCCTGCTTCTGTTCCTGGAGTATCCTCTCCATGAGAGTCGCCACTCTCTTCACGGATGAGGCATTGCACTCAGCCATAAGGCTCAATGCAGTGGTCATGCTCAGCAGGGACTCCTCCCAAATGGAGACCATGGCATGCATCCCCTCATGTATCTCTGCCAGATCCTCCCGCACACCCGATGGACTTCCAGCATCTGCTGCCTAATAGACAACTCCAGACGCCCATCATCAGCCATCGACTGAACATTGTCCTGGTCTCCAGCAGTCCTCCGACTGCCAGCGCCTTGGGCACTCTCTGTGAGTGTGAAGTGCCCTTACCAGTGTGCACCGAGATACTGGACAGTGATCTTATGCCCACTGAGGTGCTGGTAACTGCGCTGGTGTCAGCTTGTCAGAGTGGGTGTGATGCAGGTTCATGGGGAGCATGGTGGTTCTCCAGGGTCAGGGTGGCCTTTCAGGGTCCTCAGTGCGAACACCTGCTGGTGAACCTAAAAGGGAGAAGAAGAACATGTCATTAGTGAAAACCATCACACTATCAGTGTGTGTGCCAGGCACCCTGGTGACACAACAGAAATCTGCATCATCTATCGATTATCAATGGTGACTCCAGGTTCAAGGCTCACATCAGTATAGAGTTTACACTTACACTAAAATGGTTGCAATATCCAACATTCTCACCCCTGTGCACTGCACGCTTACCTTCGTCTGACACCCTAACCTCACCGTGGCCGGTTGATCAAGCTGCATGCTACCTCTCGAGCTGCAGGGCACCCTGCTCATCGCGGGTGAGGATGAGGAGGTGCGGGAATCCCCACCAGTCCTCGACCTCTCATATTGTTATGGGATGTCTTCTCCTGAAAGGACAGAGGAGCATTGATTAGTCCACTCTCTACCTGCAGCGCCATTGCATCCTGGCCAACCCCACCCGAGGAGCACTTCTCATGCCACATCTAATTCGTGGCCCTCGAGTTGCAAGGCACTCAGTCCAAGCAAACAGGGCTCACCCCCTATATTAATAGCAAGTTTTTATTAACAAGTTAAAACTCTATACATACATACAGTATAGGGTACAGGTATGGAACTGATTCCGCCCTAGGTCTTTACACGTCTCTAGACTGACCCTGGCTGTGGGTCATGTGCCTTCTTCCATCAGCATATGGGAGGTACTATACTCAGTCCCACATTAACTTTGTACGTACCTGACCCTACTGCTTCAGATGTAATGGATCCCATGGCACTATTTCAAAGAAGAGCAGCAGAATGTTCTCATCCAGCGCCTGTTATTTATGGTTCATCATCTGACTCTTCTTCCCAATGAGTCAGCTGGTCCCTAGGGTTCTGTTCTCTCTCCTACTCTGTTTTTTCCTCTTTGCTCATGATTCACTTTGCAGTTGTGAACTTTTTTCAGAATACCCTCAGTATTCAGAAACCCCACATCACTAGCAGTGCAATGGTTTAATTGCCACATCTTGATTTCTACTGCAGCCTTTAATGTAGCACAGGGAATCGTGTTTATTTTGATTCCTCAAAGACACAGTTGCTTCATGCCTCTTGCAAATCCAACTAACAGGCGCTAGCTCTGATGGCTTCACCCTTAGGCCTTCATCTACTGACAACTATGACATCAATGGTTCATCAAAATAGTGCCCTTTGAGAACTTTGGTTTCCTTTTTTGTGCCAAGCATTCTTCCAACTCTTACCTGCCTGTTTCTTGTTCAGGATGATAGCTTCTGGGAAGCTTTACACTATCTATTTCCTGTATTCACAATTCAATCTTTGTATTGATAATGTTCTGAAGCTTTTTGATGCATTCCTGAGCAAATTGCAACATTTCAAGCAAGGGGTTGTGGATCATGAGCAGTATTAGCATATTGTTCAATGGCAGTAGAGGCATAGAACATTTAGGGCACAGGAGAAGGCTGTTCGACCCATTGTTTCAATGTCAGTTGCAAAAGAGTTATCCAATATCATTCCACCTTTCAATTTTTTGTCCATAGCCCTGTAGGCTATGGCACCACAAATGCATAGCCAAGTTTCTTTTTCAAATGTGATGAGGATTTCTGCATCTACCACCCTTTCAAGCAATGGGTCCCAGATCCCCACCACTCTTTGTGTGAAGACATTTCTCTTCAACTTCCTTGTAAAGCTTCTACCAGTTACTTTAAATCTATGCCTCCTGGTTATTGATCTATTTGGCAAGGGAAATACTCAATATCTACTCTTTGTTATCCAGAATTTTGTACACCTCAAATAAATCTCCCCTTAGCGTTCCCTGTTCCAGCATAGCCAACCTTTCCTCATAGCTAAAGTTCTCCACTCCTGGCAACATCCTTGTGAATCTCTTCTGTACCCTCTTTAGTGTAATCACATCCTTCCTGTGACCAGACTCTGGCTGAGATCTAACTAGTGTCTTAATACAGTTATAGTCAACCTCCCCATTCTTATACTGTAGGCCTCAGTCAATAGAGGAAAATGTCTCATTTGCCTTCATGACCATCTTAACTTACCTTTCCTACTACCTTCAGAAATCTATGAACATACACTCCAAGGCTGCTCTGTTGCTCTACACTTTTCCAATAGTTTTAGTTATGTTGGGATCATGAGAATGCCATCTTCCAAGGCAGGCATTCAGGCAAAATATTGTTAACTGATACCCTGGACATTTTATCGCAGTTGCCTTTGGAGACCAAAGCTTCATTTTATGGTGTATTTGTCAGCCACCTTCGAGAAATTAAGCACTGCATCTGATCCTTCTGTAGAAACAGATACAGGGAGCTGAATGGCGCTTCCTTTTTTGTTTCATCCTTCCCAGTGGCCCAGGAGAACTGGTATCAGACCTAGCATGGACAGAGGGGATTGTTCGTTCTGACAACTATTAGAACCATTTTCACAAAAAAACTTTTGTGGCTTGTCCAGAAACTTGTATTACAGCAATATAAATCGCTTCAAAGTTCATCGCTCCATAACTTGTGCAAAGCTCAATATTAATTTCCCCATGTATGACTCAACTAGATCTTCTTTTCCATATTAATTTTGCCTCTCTTTAAATATGATTCTCTGGAGGGACTTTAGTGCAGCTGCACAGCAGTTCCTTTCCTCTGGGAGAGGCAATCCTAAGGCACTGGGTCTTGGCACCACATAAAGTATAACTCTGGATGATATCAGTGCAGTTTTCTTCAGATGTCAGCCATGACTCAGTAGGTAGCACTCTCACTTCTAAATACTAAGGTTCTGGGTTCAAGTCCCATTCAAGACACCTGTGCACAAAATCTAAGCTGACACTCTAGTGCAATACTGAGGGAGTGCTGCACTGCCAGAGGTGCCATCTTTTCTTAAACTGAGGCCCAATATGTCCTCCCTGGTAAATGTAAAAGATCCCATGGCACTATTTCGAAGAAGAGCAGGGGCAATCTCCCTGATGTCTTGATCAATATTTAGCCCTCAAATGAGATCATTGTTGTTTTACCATTGCAGCTTGTGGGAGCTTGCTGTGTGCAAATTGCCTGCCACATTTCCTACATTGCAACAGTGACTATGCTTCAGAAATAGTTAATTATCTGTGAATCATTTCAGGATTTCCTAAAGCCATGAAAGGCACTATATAAGTCTAAGTTTTTGCATTATAAATGATTATTGAGTCTCTCGGACCTTGTAAGCACTTTTTAAAATTGCTTGGATTTGATTGAAATATTTGGAGGGTGAGCTCAAAATCTTAAAAATTGTTGACCTGAATGGGCAGGTTTGCCTGCAGGTTTGAACACGCTTCTGGGTATTAATGAGCACCTACCTGGTTGGAACTCAGCTACCAGTCCCAGACTCCACTTGAATGGGGATAAATTCAACATTAATCTGTGGAAACAGATATTTCCAGGGCAGGGATCGTGTTCACAACTGGGAAATCTGGGAACGCGAAGGCTCTGCTGAATTTAACGGCAGAAACTCATTACTCTTTTTAATGCTCCATTTGCTGCCCAGCAGTTGAACCGATTAAGAGGCAGGCAAGATGGGGGACAGGAAAGCCAGAGGGAGAAGGCTGCATCAGGGGACCGCTGGGAACGGCCCCAATAACCGGAGAAAACCCCGGTTTATTGAAGGTGCTGGGAATGCAGGAGTGAGGAGGAAGAAATTGTGACTGGGGGCGGGTGGCAGGGCTTTGGGGCAAAGACAATAAGCTGATCGCAGGAAAGGGAAGACTATGCACATTCTGCAGATTGTGGTGTTGTTTAAAGATAGCGAGGGTTGTGTCTTGAGATCAGGCTATTGTCCGATTTCAGGGAAAGAAAGATGGTGGCCGCAGATTGGCTTGAGCATACATACAAACGTACAAACAAGGAGCAGGAGCAGGCCATTCAGCCCCTCAAGCCTGCTCTGCCATTTAATAAGATCATGGCTGATCTGATAGTAACCTCAAATCTGTATCCCGCCTACCCCCAATAACCTATCACCCACTTCTTTGCCAAGAATCTATCCACTTATGCTTTAAAAATATTCAAAGACTCTGCTTCCACCACCTTTTCAGGAAGAGAGTTCCAAAGAGTCACAACGCCCTGAGAGAAAAATTTTTGTTTCATCTCCATTTTAAATGGGCGACCGCCTATTTTTATACAGTGATCCCTAGTTCTAGATTTTCACACAAGAGGAAACACCGTCTCCACATCCACCTTGTCAGGACCCCTCAGGACTTATATGTTTCAATCAAATCACCTCTTACTCTTCTAAACTCCAGCGGATACAAGCCTAGTCTGTCCAATCTTTCCTCATAAGACAATCCACCCATTCCAGGTATTAGTCTGGTAAACTTTCTCTGACCTGCCTCCAACGCATTTACATCCCTCCTTAAATAAGGTGACCAATACTGTACACAATACTCCAGATGTGGTCTCACTAGTGCTCTGTATAACTGAAGCACATCCTGCCTACTTTTGTATTCAATTCCTCTTGCAATAAATGATAACATTCTATTAGCTTTCCTTATTACTTGTTGTACCTGCATACTGGCCTTTTGCAATTCATGCACTAAGACACCCAGATCCCTCTGCATCTCAGAGCTCTGCAATCTCTCACCAGTTACATAGTATGCTTTTCTTTTATTCTTCCTGCCAAAATGGACAATTTCGCATTTTCTCACATTATACTCCAGGGAGGGAAAGAAGGAAGCACTCTCATTGCTCCTAGCCCACAAGCAGTGCTGGAAAAGCTACTGGATGTGATAGCTCCTGACTCCCTATAGCTGGTGGGTTTACTGAGCCCACAAATATTAAATTCAAATGACTCCCAAAATCTGAGGGACAGAACATTGTTACTTGGATGGTGCCAAACCCACTGGAGTTAAATGTCATTACAGTCTTCATCCAAACTTGAACAGAAGATCTGAATTCCGGAGGTGAGGTGACTGCCTTTGACATCAATGCAGCATTTGACTGAGTGTAGCATCAATGAGCCCTAATAAAAATGAAGTCAATGGGAATCAGGGCAAAAATTCTCCACAGGCTGGAGTCATACCTAGCACAAAGGAAGATGGTTGAAGGCCAATCATCAGAGCGACAGGACATCATTGCAAGAATTCTTCAGGGTAATTCCTAGACCCAGTCATCCTTAGCCGCTCCATCAAGGATTTTCCCTTCATCATAAGGTCAGAAATGGAGATGTTTGCTAATGATTGTACAATGTTCAATATTATTCGCAAATCCTTAGACACTGAAGCAGTCTATGTTCACATGCAACAAGAACTGGACAACGGTCAAGCTTGGGCTGCTAAGTAGCAAGTGATGGTCCTCCAAGAGAAGTGGCAGACAATGACTATCTCCAACAAGATGGAATCTAACCACTTCCTATGAGCAGTTAACCCCCTGGCTCCCCAAAGCCTGTTCACCATCTACAAGGCACAAGTTAGGAGTGTTTTGAACTACTCTCCATGTGCCTGGATGAGTGCAGCTTCAATGACACTCGAAGCTCAACACCATCCAGGAGAAAGGAGTCTGCTTGACCGGCACCCCATCCACCAACTTAAACATCCACTCACTCCACCATCGATGCACAGTGGCAGCGTAGTGTACCATCTACAAGAAGCACTTGCAGCAACTTGCCAAGAATCCTTTGACAGCACCTTCCAAACTTACAACCTGTGCCACCTAGAACAACAAGGGCAGCAGACACATGGGAACAACACCACCTGCAAATTCCCTTCCAAGTCGTACACCATCCTGACTTGAAAATATATCACAATTCTTTGTGTTGCTGGGCCAAAATCCTGTAACTCCCCTTCTAACAGCACCATGGGTGTACTTACACCACATAGACTGCAGCGGTTCAAGAAGGTGGTTCACCACCTCCTCTCAAGAGCAATTACTAATTGGCATCAAATGCCAGCAAAACCCACATTCCATGAGCAAATGGAAAAAACACAGAAGTAGACCCGTCCACAGTGGTTGGAGTTGGGTCTTACGTTTTTATCAATTTAACCCCTTCCTCCAGATCCTTTCCTAGCATGGGCGTTAAATTCTCCCTGATATTTCAGTAAGCGAGCTGTCAAACTATGGAACAGGTGCCCCAGGGACACAATGAAAGCAGCTAGTATTACATTCAATTGCAAGTTAAAGACCTCCTTAACCTAAACTGAAGACCAATCTTTAATTTAAAGACTGGACTGTGGAAATACTCACCAAGGTCGCTGCTGCTCTCCCTGTAGCTCCCGGTCCCGCTCTGGTCTCGGGCCTGGTTCCCTTTGTTCTTTAAGACCGGCGCTCCTCTTGCATTATTAAATGCCAAAAGCAAAAGCAAAGGAGCACCTCTTTCCCGTCCTCCCCTAACTCCCTTAATCATCCAACTCCCCACACTCTATTCTAAGTCACACTAAAGTGCTAAGTCACACTGAGTTGGCTGGCTTTATATGCTCCTAAAACAAAAGCTAAGCTGACCCAGTCACAGAAGATCCAAATTCAACTGCTTCTTTAATTAACCAAGCCTGACTGCTCATCCAGCGGAGTCCTTTTTAAAACCCAGGCTTAAGGCTGAGAACTTTAGAATTTAAACTGTAGATTTCAGTTAAATGCTAACTACAAAGAAAATTAGACTTTTACAAAAAAAAATTAACCAATTAAGATTCCTTACTTACCATCCACAAGAATCCAGTCCTAGGAAATCCTTCAAGTGTCTGAACTAATTCCTGTTTCATCATGGCCTGGGCAGCACCTTCTTCCTTTGTAAAGACAGATGTAAAGTATTCATTTAATACTACACTGTGCCCTCTTTCTCCACGCATAACTGCCCCATTTGGTCTCTAATTAGCCCTGCTCTTCCTTTTAACAACTTTTTTACTATTTATATGCCTGTAGAAGATTTTGGGATTCCCTTTTATGTTAGCTGCCAGTCTCTTTTCATACTTCCTCTTTGCTTCTCTTAGTTGCTTTTTCATTTACCCTTTGAACCTTATATATTCAGCCTTGTTTTCAATTGCATTATCCACCTGATAGCTGTCATAATCACACTTTTTCTTCTTCTTTATCTCAGTCTCTTTTGTCATCCTGGGAGCTCTGGATTTGTTTGCCCTGCCTCACCCCCTCATGGGAATATACCTTGACTGTGCCAGAAATATCTCTTCTTTGAAGATAGCCCATTGCTCAGGCACCGTGTCTCCTGCCAAACTTGGATTCCAATTTATTTGGTCCAGATCCATTCTTACCCCATAGAAGTTGGCTTTTCCACTAGTTAATTATCCTTACTCTGGATCGTTCTTTGCCCTGTTTCATAGTCATAACCTTATGATACAATGATCACTGTCCCTAAATGTTCTCTTACTGTCACTGTATATGAGTAATTTTGAACGTGAAAGAATTAAGTGTAGCAGACTAGGGAGGAAAAAGGGTGACTTTAGCTCTATTGGTTTGTGTCATTTCTGGACCTGTTGCAGACGAATCGATCGAGAATTAATGGCGATGATTGGTCAGCAGTTCTATTAGCATAATTTCATGCGACTACCAAGACAGTAGAAAGACAACTAGATGGTCCACCTAGCAATTCCTGTGGCTGATACCTGCGGTATATATCTTAAGAGATTTGGCACTTTCTGTGTCCAGTGTTATGATCGGCTTGAGAGGAATGTGCAGTTTACCTAGCTCTGTTACTCCACAGGTTGCATCATTAGTTTAAAAGCTTAATTCACTCACCAAAATAGCCAATGATTTACCATTGCTACTGTTAGACCCAGAATAAAAAAGACTTTAACCAGGTTTCTTTCAATTAGCTTAAAATGGTCGATTTATTAAAAACCAAAACTTCTATTTTTAAAACAAGTTGCAAGGATGGTTAACATGTAATTTGTAATCTGGAAGTGTAACTATCTATCCCTCTTAAAATCCCCTAGCATGGACACAGACACAGACACACACAGACCCAGACACGCACAAACACACTCTCTTGCACCTCTCTCTCAGTAAGAGGTCACAAAGGGATAGATCTTGTCACAGTATGGTGATTTATGTGGCATTACTGTAGACAGTGATGCAGCTAGCTTTGATGCTTAAACCACTGAAATGTTGCCTTGTCAAAGTACTTTTGAATTTTTAAAATGTGGAGTAGATCATTCATAAACTAACATGTTTGTCAGTGTAATGGCAGGTATTAAGGCATTTGCCAGAACTGAAATAGCTGTCTGATTTAAATACTGTTGTAATCTGTCAAAGCTTAGCTAGCCTGAGCTTGACTTTTCTGATCATCATCTCGTTTTGCAACGTTAATGAAATAGAACCAAACATCAATATGAGCTGTTACAACTTTGAGAGAGAAAATCTTCTGATCCATAAGAAGAATTCCAGGGAGGATTAAGTAGGGATAAAAATCAGAAATAAAGTATGTTAAGAGCTACTCGGAAATAAGATTCATCCCAGTATGAACGAGAGAGGAAAAGCACAGTCATTACTCAAAAAGGCCAAAGCCAATCTAAAAATCATAGAAACATAGAAAATAGGAGCAGGAGTAGGTCATTCAGCCCTTCGAGTCTGCTCTGCCATTCAATATGATCATGGCTGATCCTCTATCTCAATGCTGTACTCCCGTTCTCTTCCCAAACCCTTTGACATCTTTAGAATCCAGAAATCTATCCATTTCCTTCTTAAGCATATTCAGTGATTTGGCCTGCACAGCCCTCTGTGGTGGAGAATTACACAGGTTCGCCAACCTCTGAGTGAAGACGTTTCTCCTCATCTCAGTCCTAAATTGCCAACCCCGTATCCTGAGACTGTGACCCCATGTGCTAAACCCCCCCAGCCAGAGGAAACATTATCCCTGCATCCAGTCTGCCCATCCCTGTCAGAATTTTATATGTTTCAAGGAGATCCCCTCTCATTCTTCTAAACTCCAGTGAATACAGGCCTAGTCAGCCCGATCTCTTCTCGTATGACAATCCTGCCGTCCCAGAAATCAGTCTGGTGAACCTTCTCTGCACTCCCTCTATGGCAAATGTATCCTTTCTTAGGTAAGGAGATCAAAACTGCACATAATACTCCAGGTGTGGTCTCACCAAGGCCCTGTACAGCTGCTGTAAGACATCCTTGCTGCTGTCTTCAAATGCTCTTACAATAAAGGCCAGCACACCATTTGCCTTCCTAACTGCTTGTTGCACCTGTATGCAACAAGCAGTTTATGTATGTGATTGGTGTACAAGGACACCCAAGTCCCTTTGTACATTAACATTTCCCAATCTATAACCATTTAAATAATATTCTGCCATTCTGCTTTTCCTACCAAAGCGGATAACTTCGCAGTTATCCACGTTATGATGCATCTGTCATGTATTTGTCCACTCACTCAATCTGTCTAAGTCATCTTGAACTTCTTAACACCCTCCTCGTCACTCACATTCCCACCAAGTTGCCATCAGTGAACTTGGAAATATTGTATTTGATTCCCCCATCAAATAGAAACTATTTTCAAAACTGCAAGGGAACAAGAAGGAAAAAAGAAACCAGGCAAATCTCTCAGAAACATCTAAAAAAATCTTTCACATATAACGAACCACCTTGACTTGCATTGGTTCTTCTTATATCGAAAAATGAGGCCAATCCCACAGAGAGATAATAACAACAACTTGCATTAATATAGCATCTTTAGTAAAATGTCCAACACAGGACCATTATCAAACAAAGCTGAATTCAAGGATGAGAATCTTAAGATCAGTATTATATAGGACATAGTCATAAGGGATTGGGAGTCAAGATGAGTCAGGGGTGAATGGGACAGCAGAGTTTTGGGTGAACGCATTTATAGCTGGTGCAAAGTGACAGGCTGGCGAGGAAAGCATTGGATTCATAGAATCGAGGTACCAAAGGCACGGATGAGGGTTTTGTCGCCAGATGAGCTGAGCCAGGGCCAGGCAGAGACCATTTTACACAGGCGCTCTTGGTGATGAAGAGGACATGGGATGGGAAGATCAGCTCAGGGTCACATAGGGCACCAATGTTGCGAACAGCCTGAATTGGCCTAGGAGAGGGATATTCAATTGGAGGAAAATTATGCTCATTCAATACTGGATTTCGGCCAGCAGCATGAGGAAGTGGAGGGATCAAGAGCGATTGTGGCATGGTAGAGCAGGGCGTCATCAGTGTTAATGTGGAATATGACTTTATGTTCTCAAAAAATGTTGAATAATATTTAAATTCATGATGTTACAGACAGCCCAAGGTTGGGGAATACCTCATACTGTGAGAAGCTTCTCAGAGCTTTTCTGTCCATATTTACCATTCAAACAGAGCCTTTGCTGTATTTGCGCCTGGGGCTGTATTATTACGGTCTACCAAGGGTTGTAAAATTTGAAAAGTCTCCAGAACAATACTCAGCTTCCATCAGTCACTTTATAATTAAAGTAATTTAACATGCCTGCTAATAAACTGCTGAGAAATAACCTTCACTCTTGTCAGTTCCAGCACAGGAGGAGCCCAACATAATACCCTGTCCTTATCTCTGTGGTATTACTTTAGCAGCAGGGCTGGGGAAATGTCAAGCTGGTTGCATGCAGCATTTGTAGATCTTACCCAGTACAAATAGTAAATTAGCAACTAATTTGGAATACTAGCATGTAACCACTTCCAGGTATCAATCATTCTATGTTCTAAGACGTCTAAACCCCATTGACTAAATTATTGCTTGTAAGTCACTCTCAGGGGTCCATCTGAATCCTAAGATTGGATTCCTTTAGCAAATCCAATGTATCAATTCTATGCTTAGTTAATTATTTTGTCATTACTTCTGAGTATAAGAGTTTACTCATAGAATGACATGGGTCATTTACTCCACCAACAACACTGATTATTTGGTAATAATTCCCTTATGTTTGGAGTTGTTTAGTTATTTTAATATCAAGCATGGTACTGTATATGGGATACAACAGTGTGCGTATACAGGATATGACAGTGTGCATATACAGGATACGACAGTGTGCAATGTACTGAATATGACAGTGTTTGTGTACACTGGATACGACAGTGTGTGTGTACTGGATATGACAGTGTGTGTATATTGGTTATGACAATGTGTGTGTATACTGGATATGACAGCGTGTGTATACAGGATATGACAGTGTGCGTGTACTGAATATGACAGTGTGCGTGTACTGGATATGACAGTGTGTGTGTACTGGATATGACAGTGTGTGTATACTGGTTATGACAATGTGTGTGTACACTGGATATGACTGTGTGTGTATACAGGATAGGACAGTGTGTGTATACTGGATATGACTGTATGTGTATACTGGATATGCCAGTGTGTGTATACTGGATACGACAGTGTGTATACTGGAAACGACAGTGTGTGTATACTGGTTATGACAATGTGTGTGCACACTGGATATGCCAGAGTGTGTATACTGGATACGACAGTGTGTGTATACTGGATACGACAGTGTGTGTATACTGGATACGACAGTGTATCTATACTGGATACGACAGTTTGTGTATACTGGATACGACATTGTGTGTAAACTGGATACGACAGTGTGTATAAACTGGATATGACAGTGTATATAAACTGGATATGACAGTGTATATAAACTGGATACGACAATGTGTATATACCGGATATGATAGTGTGTGTATTCTGGATTTGACAATGTGTATATACTGGATATGACAATGTGTGTATACTGGACACCACAATGTGTGTATACTAGATACGACAGTGTGAGTATACTGGATATGACAGTGTATGTATATTGGATATGACAGTGTTTGTGTATACTGGATACGACAGTGTGTGTATACTGGATACGACAGTGTGTGTATACTGGATACGACAATGTGTGAATACTGGATAGGACAGTGTATGTATACTGGACACACCAATGTGTGTATACTGGATACCACAATGTGTGTATACTGGATACAACAGTGTGTGCGACTAAAATACAGCAAGATACTGGAAATCTGAAATTAATACAGAAAATGCTGGAAACACTTAGCTGGTCGGATAGCAAAGAGAGTCAAAGTGAAGATTTCAGGTCGGTGATCTTTCAGTGAGAACTGGAAAATGTTACATATTTAGCACGTCTCCTCTACTTTGAAGAAATCAAACGCAGACTGGGTGACCACTTCGCTGGACACTGGCTCCTCACCGCCTTCTCAAGGGCAATTAGGGATGGGCAATAAATGCTCACCATGCCAGTGACACCCACACCCCATGAATGAATTAAAAAATGACACCTGTTCAGCCCACAAACCTGACCCTGATCCCTTAACCGCTGACGTCATTAATTCCCCATCCCACTCCTGTCCTGACTTCAACTACCTAAACTATTCTAATAAAGCTCAATGCAAGCTCAAGAAACAGCGGCTCATACTTTGATTAAGCCCATCATCCTCAACACTGAGCTCAGAAGTTTCAGATCGTAACCACTGCTCTCATTTTCACAGACAAGCGAGTGCCGGTAATGTTCTGCTGTTGCCATTTACACCTCCCCTGGGCATATCTTTTTCTGATGCTTGTCCCAGTACCATCCCCTTTTGTCTTACATGTTTTGATCTTTAATTAATGGTGCCTCCCACCCTATCACAGATCTCCCCATTTGTTCTTCTCACATCATCCCCCCCCTCCCCTCCACCCCTTTTCCCTGGCTCTGCACTTTTTTTTAAAAAATTGTTAAATTTCTAACTTTGTCTAGTTCTAACAAAACCTGAAACTTTAACTCTGTCTCACTCTCCACTGCTGGTGCCAGACCTGCTGAGATTTTCCAGCATTTTCTGGTTTTATTTTAAAGCAAGACAGGCCTACTGGTGGAGAAGAGGTTAATGTAATCTCTGCAGCATCAGAAGCAAGGACAGAAGACACCCTATTTAAATTGCATGCCATCTTTATATCATGTAGCTACATAATGCAAAAGAGACTGCACCACTTTCAATGTAAATCAGTTTTGTTGCTACGACTTTGGTTTCCAAGGATTTAATACAGAACGACCGAGATGCACAGAGAAGTTCACAGCATATTAGATTTACTCTCAGAATCTGCAGTTAGCAGACTCAGTACCCACTTAAAATAAGATCTCTACTGGCAGAGTTCTTAGACTTAAAACTGCAAGATATTAAGCATAATTCTTACTATGTGTTTTTTCTTTATTGGCCTAGGAACAGAAGCAGGCCGTTCCACATCTCAAGTCTGGTCCACCACTCAGTTACCTCACAGCTGATCTGGATCTTAACTCCATCTAACCACCTTGATTCCGTAACCCCTAATAACCTTTCCTAACAAAAATCTGTCAATTGCAGTTTTGAAATTTTCTGTTGACCCCCGGCATCAATGGCTTTTTGCGGGAGAAAGTTCCAAATTTCTGCTACCCTTTGTGTGAAGAAGTGCTTCCTGAACAGCCTAGCTCTAACTTTAAGACTGTGTCCCAAAAGCCTGGGGATCTGAAACAAGCTCGCATATGGCAATACCTTAACAATGCTTATTAGGTCACATGTTTCACCCATGATCTGAGGTAGTTGGGGCCTTGCAATTAACCTCAGTCCTCCTCCTTCACTATCCGCTGCTAGTAGTGACTCCTGTCATTAAATGACCATGTATGGCTGCTAAATGAGAACAGAGTTGGAGTTTGTTACAGTGTTCTCCTTGGCAGGATATCTTGCTGGTAACCACAGTCCAGACATATACACAAGAAACCAAAGTGTGCCATTGGGACCATACATCCCAAGGAGAGCGGAGAAAAGAATTGCATAAAACAAAACAAAGGCAAGGGCAGTACCTCCTGCTGTGAATGTAACAATAGTAGTATTTTGAATTGTTAGCGAGTATTTGTTCAGTACATGGATTGTATACTAATAAATTGCTGTGGCCTCAACCCATACGTTTTGCTGTTTTTCTATGTACAGACATAATTATTCACCTCATGGAGCTTATGCACAGAGCAAACTTGCCCTCGTCCTTTTCTCATACCAACTGCAGCAGCGCCTGGCAGCAGAGGGGAGTCACGTGACATCGAATGTAGTGGACCCAGGAGTTGTCAACACGGATCTCTACAAGCACACCAGCTGGCTCTTCAAACTGTGCAAGTGGTTAACATCCTGGTTGCTCTTCAAGGTATCAAGCCTTTTCAGGCGATGTTTTTTAGGAATTGAGTTCTCAGTCACTTTTTCTCAAAGCCAATCCCAATGCAGCCCAGGGCTATAGTGTTCATGATGGCGATGGGTTCAATTACCAGGAGACAGGTGAAAAACGAAAAAGTTTGAAATAAGAAGGAAAGGCAGACAGAATGTTTTCACCTCACAGGTAATGGATTTGCGTAGCAAGTTACCTCCGAATGCCACTGAGACAGATGGTATAAATGGACAATTAGGGGTATTTTTGGAGAGAGATGGAATTGTAGAATAGCTTGAACAGGAAAGTAAGGTGGGACTAAAGGGCTCTCCTGCTTCCTAAAAATGCTTTCACCCTCACACGGTGCATATGTGTGAGGTTGCCAGTGATAGCAAATAGCACACTTTCTATTGCAAGTTTGCATTGTGAACAGCAGGCACTCCTAGGTCAGCTATCATATAATTAAGTGAATAAAGCTGTCTCTGCACTGCCCTGTAGAAAGCATCACAGCCCAATCCATTGTACCATCAACAGGCATTTAATAATTAGAATAATACCAAACTGAGAAGCTGTACCAATCAGGAATGCTTGAACAGGCTGGGGCTTTTTTCTCCAGGCAAGAGAAGACTGAGGGGTGACCAGATAGGGGTCTTTAAGATTTTTAAGGAGTTCAATTTGTAGACTTAAATAAGATTTTTCCACTTGTTGGGGGTAACCAGAGCTAGGGACTGTAAGTATAAGGTAGTCACCAATAAATCCAATAGGGAATTCAGGAGAAACTTCTTTACCTAGACAGGGTTTAGAATGTGGAACTTGCTACCATAAGGAGTAGTTGAGACAACTAGCATATGTGCTTTTAAGGGGAAGCTAGATAAACACATAAGGGAGAAAAGAATAGGGGCTATGTTGACAGGTTGAGCAGGAGTAGACCGTATGGCCCATCGAGCCTGCTCTGCCATTCAGCATGATCGTTGCTGGTCTTGGGCTTCAACTCCACTTTCCTGCCCATTCCCCAAATCCCTTAATTCCCTGAGAGACCAAAAAGCTGTCCATCCCAGCCTTAAATGTATTCAATGATGGAGCATCCACAATCCGTGGGGGCAGAGATTCCAAAGATTTACAACCCTTTGAGTGAAGTAATTTCTCCTCATTTCAGTCCTAAATGATCAGTCCCTTATACTGAGACCGTGTCCCCGCATTTTAGATCTCCCAACCAACAGAAACAATCTTTCACCATCAGCCCTATCAAGCCCCTTCAGAATCTTGTACATTTCAATGAGATTGTCTCTCATTCTTCTAAACTTCAGAGAAAATTAACCCAATTTGCTCAGCCTCTCATCATAGGACAACCCCCTCATCCCAGTGGACCAATTTAGTGAACCTTCGCTGTACCGCCTCCAGTACAAGTAAATTGTTCTGGAGACCAAAACTGCACACACTACTCCAGATGTGGTCTCACCAAAACCCCAAAACAACAAACCCCTTGCAATAAAAGCCAACATGCCATTTGCCTTCCTAATTGCTTGTTGTACCTGTATGCTAACTTTTTGTGTTCCTTGTATGAGCACACCCATGTCTAACATTGAGATGAATTAAGGTGGGAGAAGGCTTGTGTGGAGCATAAACACCAGCATGAACATGTTGGTTCGAATGGCCTGTTTCTGTGCTGTAAATTTACATGTAATTCCTTCTTGAAGTTTGTGTCTGTGTCTCCTCATTGCAGGGTTTGTGGTCAAGCAATTTATAAATCATTCCCATTTTTTGTAGATATATCATCTAAGCAAGGATTAAAACTACAAAAAAAAAATCCCTATAGAAAGCACATGCTTCAAGGACGAACAGAATCAAAATAGTTTAATATTGATTAAGAGTAGCTTAGTATCCCTGTATAATATCAACATTAAGAAATATGGTGTAAATGTTCCAATATGATTCTAACTTTACCAGAGTTCAGGGCCTCCACCTGTCAGCCAACAGATTTAAAATCGTACTGTGCATAATCAGTCCCAAGAATAGTACATAATGTTCTCTAATTTAACAAAGACCTCACCCACTTTATTTTAAACCAGAAAAAAAAATCTCATGCAAACCCTTCCAAGTGTTTGCTACTTGTGCTGCATATGGTGTTATGATCTCCAGAAAGACCGACAAATTTTAATGAGATTTGAATTTCCAATGAATAGCTGAATGGATGACGCAATAAGATTTCACGTTTTAAGACTTTTATTGTAACAAACAAACTTAAAACACCTGTGATTAAACGCTATTTCAGTAGGTAACATACTTTAAACTACAGACATGTTCCCCATTTAACCTTCAAAACAACAAAAAAATTTCCTGCCACGTTTATACTTTACTCTGTCCCTTAAGTAGACACACTATTCTTCCAGAACGAGTCCAAGGTGATTCTTAGCTCGTTTATTTTATTTTACTTTCCTAGCCTGGTACCTTTTAACTCTAGAATTATCTTTCCAGAGATTCTCCCTCTAACTCAAGCTTGGTGAATCTTCCAGCCTCCTTTTAAATCCTTACTAATTTGGTCTTTTCAATCCAAGTTGGAGCTCTGACCCACATTCTCACGTGGTGAACCATAGAGACTTGCCACCCCTGCTTGCTCCTCTCATAAATCCTGGCAGACTGCCCTGCCTGTGAAAGTCAGGGATATCTTTGAGGAGAACCTTGTAATCCAATCCTACAATGGTTTCCTATGCACCCTCCTTCCTTCAAAACCTATTTCCATGGCAGTGTGAATCACATGGGCCTTGTATCCAGGTGGAAATACTGATTAGCTATCCTTTGGACCCCAACTCTATTCTATCTTGAAATTAAATACACAGTTAAAGTATAACTGTTTACAACACCTGATATTCTTGACACCTTCCTGGGACTTTGGAGACAAACAGCTTATCCACTTTCAGCACAGATGCTTCTTCCGTTGTCTACAAGTGTGAACACCTTGCACCTTCTTCCCAGTAGAATAACCTCAGCGCCCCTTTACAACCCAGGTTTGTTGTCAGTAGCATTCAGAAAAGATCATATCAGCTCCTTCATTCCTCCATCTGCCCTAAATTAAAGACACAGTCCCAAAACATAACAATCCCATAAAACATCACATTTGTAACTATTGCAGTTTCACCAAGTGTCTTGCTCATACGTCTCTTGCATTAGTGGTAAAGCTTCACCTTCCCTAGACTTTAACATGTCAGGCTCCCCAGATTAATGTAATAAGCACCAAAGATTTATATTATCATATTATTGTGATCATTTTAAGCAGGCAGTGTTAATTAGTTGTGCTTCAACTCCAGCTTCTCCTGGTAATATGACCTTTATCTCTTAAAGTGTGGCACATTTACTATTCATTATTGTCAGCAATAAAAAATGACAAACCACAGATCTGCCACTTATCTCATCACTTACACAAAATACAGAATTCAAAGAGCTCTGTCAAATGAGTTACAATGCAAAGACGGTTGAGCAAATGACAGATCATGTCCTGAATTCTAAGTGATGAATGTCCTTTAGGGTCTCTCTCAATGTGGCTGCTACCAGTTCTGGTCCCCTGAACAGCATCCTTTACATGGCACCCTGAAGCTGCTGCTCAGCTAAGGGCAGCAGTGAACCAACTTAAAGCAATATAACCCATGCAGAGCACATGGTTTGCCTTTTTGTTTCCATTATTTTCCCTTGGTTTCCAATATTCTCCCTTTCTTTCCTGTAGGCAGTAATTGTTGCTGGGATATGACTTCTCATGCACGGCTTTCTCTCTGACTCCTTATCCAATTGGACATTCTTTGTATACAAGCTGAAGCAGTGAATGGCAGATGCAAACTATATGTCAGTTGGGGCTCAGTTGCCTGCACTCTCGTCTCTGAGTCAGATGTTTGTCAGTTCAAGTCCCACTCCAAGACTTGAGAGAAAAAAATCAAAAAGCTGACAAATTCAAGTGCAATATTGAGCAAGTGTTGTACTGTCAGAGGCATTGTGGGGTGTTGGATACTGTCTGGTGAGTCTTAATGAAGTCCTCATAGTCTTAAGTAGATTACCTGTATGTATCAACTACAAGAACTATGTACATATATACAGAAATGGGTTCAAGCTAGGAGCTGTCTCTATGCTCCATGCACATGGCTCTGTCCAACACTGGACTGACCCCTAGGTGCAGGTCATTTGTTATCTGACATCACTTTACTCAGTCCCACATTAACCTTATATGTGCCAAACCCTTATATTACAGGAGGTGCTGTCTTTCAGATGAGATACTAAACTAAGGCCCCCTCTGCCCTCTCAAGTGGATGTAAAAGATGGTACTATTTCAAAGACGAGCAGGGGAGTTATCCCTGATGTCCTGGCCAATATTTATCCCTCACTTAGCATTACATAGACAGATCATCTGATCATCATCACATTGCAGCTTACTGTGCAGAGATTGACTACCACATTTCTTACAGTACAACGATGACTACACTTCAAAAGTACTTCACTGGTTGCAATGTGCTTTGGGACATCTTGTGTTCTATATAAATGCAAGATTCTCTTAAGTGGGTATGATCACTGAGCCTTATCTCCTTCTTATACATACATGCACATGGGTGTGCAAACGTATGGGCATATATGTGCGCACCTGCACAGTCACACTCATGGGAGGGTAAAGGCTGGTACAGACTGGCTGCCCTGTATCCATGTTGTAGCTTCATTGTTTTTCTATGTACATTTTAACACAAATGCCTTCCAGCAAAAGTGATTATGAGTAGGAGCACTGGATGATTTTTCCCATCCTAACCCAGGGTGCTAAGGTCAATTGCAGCACCCTATACCAATAGGTGAGATCACTAATTCAGCATGGACTTGAGACATCATCTATGCTGCTGTATCTCATGGCAGTTGCATTTACCCAAGTGAGCAGCTCACAATTTGTTCATCCTAAACAAACTTATGCTATTCTGGAGGATCCTGGTAAAAGTACATTGGACTGGATTTTCATTCCAGGGCCCCAAACCTGATGCCAGGCCAGTTGCAGGGGCCCCATCCAGTTAAGGATGGTGGGCTGGCTCCCAAGGCTGGACAGCCAACAGGAGACCCTCCAAGCCTGGCAGACCGGCAACCCCACCATCAGAGATGGGAGTTACCAGTGTAGGTAGGAGAAAGAGAAACACTTTGGGATGTCACAAGGTTGTGAAAGGCACTGCATGAATGTAACACTTGCTTTATTCATTAAGGTTTATCATGTCTGTATCCCATCAACCCCAACTATTTTGTTTCTTCAGCTTTCTCGCCTGTGACATACAGACTTATGAAACCCAGCTCAATGTCACTTAACCACTAGTTACTGATTTATCCCATCTTCTCTCTGACTCTTTTCAACCTTGAGCCTTAACCTGGGTTTTGATAGAGGGGAAAAAAACACTTCAGTGTGAGCCACATCAGACAGTGTCTTTGAAGTCTGAGTTATTAGATATATACAGGGGTAATAGCCAATAGCAACGCAACTAATTTTGCTGTGGCAACACCTAATTTCCCTTACATTATAGTACAAGACAAATGTCTGCTTCCAGGCAGTAATACATGCAGTGATTCAGATGTGGGTGATAAATTTGCCTCACTTTACACTTATTATTTATGACATGGTCTAACCTCCTTGGGTGTTTCTGCCTTGACAGATTGTGCTAGCTGTGAGCCATCCCATATTAGTTATTTCAAAAACAACGATGTTATCTGTAGTCTTTTTTTTAAAGAGTTCAGATCACACAGGCCTAGTGATACTTTCTGTTCATATAAATAGTTTTAATGTCACTCTAATTGCTATAGCCCTTCATAAAATGACTTATTGTCAAGTGGATTTACATGAAGTAGATAAAAACAAAAAACTGCGGATGCTGGAAATCTAAAACAAAAACAGAATTACCTGGTAAAACTCAGCATGTCTGGCAGCATCGGCGGAGAAGAAAAGAGTTGACGTTTCAAGTCCTCATAACCCTTCAACAGAACTAGGTGAATCCAAGGAGAGGGGTGAAATATAAGCTGGTTTTTGTTGTGGGGTGGGGTGGGGGGACTGTGGTTGGGGGTGGTGGGGGGTGTTGGGTGGGGGGAGAGAAGTGGAGGGGGGTGGTGTGGTTGTAGGGACAAGCAAGCAGTGATAGGAGCAGATAATCAAAAGATGTCACAGACAAAAGAACAAAAGAACACAGGTGTTGAAGTTGGTGATATTATCTAAACGAATGTGCTAATTAAGAATGGATGGTAGGGCACTCAAGGGGCTCTAGTGGGGATGGGGGAGCATAAAAGATTTTTAAAAATGGAAATAGGTGGGAAAAGAAAAATCTATATAAATTATTGGAAAAAACAAAGGGAAGGGGGAAGAAACAGAAAGGGGGTGGGGATGAAGGAGGGAGTTCAAGACCTAAAGTTGTTGAATTCAATATTCAGTCCGGAAGGCTGTAAAGTGCCTAGTCGGACGATGAGATGCTGTTCCTCCAGTTTGCGTTGGGCTTCACTGGAACAATGCAGCAAGCCAAGGACAGACATGAGGGCAAGAGAGCAGGGTGGAGTGTTAAAATGGCAAGCGACAGGGATGTTTGGGTCATTCTTGCGGACAGACCGCAGGTGTTCTGCAGCCATCCAGACTGAATATTGAATTCAACAACTTTAGGTCTTGAACTCCCTCCTCCATCCCCACCCCCTTTCTGTTTCTTCCTCCTTCCTTTTGTTTTTTCCAATAATTTATATAGATTTTTCTTTTCCCACCTAGTTCCATTATTTTTAAATATTTTATGCCCCCACCCCCACTAGAGTTATACCTTGAGTGCCCTACCCTCCATTCTTAATTAGCACATTCATTTAGATAATATCACCAACTTCAACACCTGTGTTCTTTTGTTCTTCTGTCTGTGACATCTTTTGATTATCTGCTCCTATCACTGCTTGTTTGTCCCTACAACCACACCCCCCCTCCACTTCTTTCCCCCCGCCCAACCCCCCCCCCCCCATTTTAAACCAGCTTATATTTCACCCCTCTCCTTGGATTCACCTAGTTCTGTTGAAGGGTCATGAGGACTCGAAACGTCAACTCTTTTCTTCTCCGCCGATGCTGCCAGACCTGCTGAGTTTTTCCAGATACATGAAGTAGTTTCAAAGATTAGCAATGACTAACTGTGTCCAAGCTGGTGATTCTGAGGTTTCAGTCTTGCTTGCTCAGCCTATAAGGATATCGTGACCTTGGGCATTTTGTGTTAGCCAAATTTGTAGAATTATTTGTCAGGTTGTAAACCTTAGTTCTTGGTAGGTCATAACATTGACATTATATTAATCTGTCAACCAACTGCCAAAACAGACAAACAGATCATTCATCTCATTCTCTTTGAGAGCATTAGCTGCAGAGTTTACCTATAAACCCCAGTTAGCCCAAATGACCAGTTCTGTGCTGAAGATTCTACACAATTCAAATGTAATTTTCTGGTTGTGAATTGCTTTGGGATATCCTAGGAACATTGAAAGGCACCATGAATTTTTTTCATTTGTTTACAGGATGTGGGCATTACTGGTTAGGCCAGAGTTTATTGCCCATCCCTAAATAGCCCTTGAAAAGGCGAAGGTGAGCAGCCTTCTTGAATCCCTGCAGGTCATGTGCTTTTAGGGAGGGAGTTCCAGGATTTTGACCCAGCGACAGTGATGGAACAGCGATGTAGTTCAGGTGTGTGACTTGGAGAGGAACTTGCAGTTGGTGGTATTCCCATGCATCTGCTGCCCTTGTCCCTCTAGGTGGTAGAGGTCATGGGTTTGGAAGATGTTGCCACAGGAGTCTGGGTGAGTTTCGGCAGTGCATCTTGTAGATTTTTTAAAAATTTATTCTGTCATGGGTTGCTGCATCACTGGCTGGGCCATCATTTTTTGCCCATCCCTAATTGGCCTTGAACTGAATGGCTTGCTAGGCCATTTCGGAGGGCAGTTAAGAGTCAACCACATTGCTGAGGGTCTGGAGTCACATGTATGCCAGACCGGGTAAGGATGGCAGATTTCCTTCCCAAAGAGCATTAGTGATCCAGATGGGTTTTCATGACAATCGACAATGCTTTCATGATCACTATTACCGAGACGAGCTTTCAATTCCAGATTTTTTTATTCATTGAATTTAAATTCCACCAGTTGGTGGGATTGAACCCATGTTTTGTTTTATTCATTTTCAGGATGTGGGCATCACCTGCTAGGCCAGCATTTTTTGCACATCCCTAATTCCTTGAGAAGGTGGTGGTGAGCTGCCATCTTGAACCGTTGCAGTCCTTGTGTAGGTACAGCCACGGTGCTGTAAGGGAGGGAGTTCCAGGATTTTGACCCAGCAGTGAAGAAGTATCAAGCTTCTTGAGTGTTGTTGGAGCTGCACTGATCCAGGCAAGTGAAGAGTATCCCATCGCACCCCTGACGTGTGCCTTGTGGATGGTGGACAGACTTTGGGGAGTCAGGAGGTGAGTTACCCATTGCAGGATTCCTAGCCTCTGACCTGCACTTGTAGCCACAGTATTTATATGGTGTGTCCAGTTCAGATTCTGGTCAATGGCAATCCCCATGATATTGATAGTTGGGGATTCAGTGATGGTAATGCCATCGAATGTCAAGGAGTGATGGTTAGACTCTCTCTTATTGGAGATAGTCATTGTGTGGCACACTTGTTGGCATGAATGTTACTTGGCATTTGTCAGTCCTAGCCTGGAAATCGTCCAGGTCTTGCTGCATTTGGGCATGGACTGCTTCAGTATCTGAGGACTCGCGAATGGTGCTGAACATCGTACAATCATCAGCGAACATCCCCACTTCTGACTTTATGTTGGAAGGAAGGTCACTGATGAAGCAGCTGAAGATAGTTGAGCCTGGGACATTACCCTGAGGAATGAGTGATGTCCTGGAATTGAGATGACTGACCTCCAATAACCACAACCATCTTCCTTTGTGCTAGGTCTGACTCCAACCAACAGAGTGCTTTCCCCTGATTCCCATTCACTCCAGTTTTGCTAGGGCTCCTTGATGCCACACTCGGTCAAATGCTGCCTTGATGTCAAGAGTAGTCACTATCACCTCACCTCAGGGGGGAGGTGGTGGTCTAGCGGAATTGTCACTGGACTAGTAATCCAGAGACCCATTGTAATGCTTTGGCGATCCTGATTCGAATTCTACCATGGCAGATGTTGGAATTAGAATTCAATAAATATCTGGAATTGCAAGTCTAATGATGACCATGAAACGATTGTCGATTGTTATCAAAATCTATCTGGTTCACTAATGTCCTTTAGGGAAGGAAATCTGCCATCCTTACCTGGTCTGGCCTATATGTGACTCCAGACCCACAGCAATGTGGTCGACTCTTAAATGGCCTAGCAAGCTACTCAGTTGTATCAAATCGCTACAAAGTCTATAAGGAATGAAACCGGACACCAAAGCATTAGCCTAGGCTTCTGGATCAGGAGCCCAGCGACATTACCACTATCCCCTTAAATAGTACACACTGCTGCCCTTGGCATCGGTGTTGGAGGGAGTGAATGTTTTTGGATGGGGTGCTTTGTCCTGGACGGTGTTAAGCTCCTTGAGTGTTGTTGGAGCTGCACTCATCCAAGCAAGTGGAAATTATTCCATCACACTCCTGACTTGTGCCTTGTAGATGGTGGACAGGCTTTGGGGAGTCAGGAGATGAGTTAAACACAGCAGAATTCTGAACCTCCGACCTCTTCTTGCAGCCACATGGCTGATTCAGTTTAATTTCTGATCAATCGTAACTCGAGGATGCTGATAAGTTCATAATATGTTGATAATAGGACATTCATCTTGTTTGTATGCTGGTTTTTATAGTCCCATCTTATAGCCCACGCTGCACCACCCCACCCTACAAACCCTCATCACACAATCTAACTTGAATTTGCCCCTTAGACAACTCCAGAGTTTTTGGCCGTCCTACCCTACCTGGAAGAACATTCTAGGAATTGATCATTCGTCGTGTGAAGAAGTGCTTCCTGACATTGGATCTCAGCTTGGCTTTTACTTTTTTTAAAATGTATGTCAGCGGCCTTGCCATAAAATGTATGGTATAACTTGAAATAATGCGCACAATTAATCATTGTGCTTGATGCATATGCACAATTCAGAGTTATAGAGGAGGGGACAAATCTGTCCATTGTCGGCATGTGAAGAAGCTTTTCCAGGGCATCATTAGAGCAACTTTGAAAGAAAAAAAAAGCTTGCATTTATATCGTGCCCTGCACAACCTCAGGATACCCCAAAGTGCTTTACAGCCAATTAGTTACTCTTATCACCGTTTTAATGTAGGAAACGCAGTAGCCAATTTGGGCTCAGCAACATCAACAGCTGTCAGATAATGGCCAGTAAGCTTATTGCTTTTGGGTGTCGGGTGCGGGATAAATATTCACCAGGACAGGCAAGGACTGCGGAATTAATAAAGTTTCTATATGATGTGAGACTTATAGTTGGGACAGGTCTTAGGAATTCCATCCAAGGGTATGCTGATGAGAGTTCAAAAACTGGAAATTGGGGCGCCAGTCCAACAACGTATTCCAGGACCCACGCACTCCTGGATCAATGACATTTTCAACCTCTTGAACCGTGACTCGTTTATACTTGCGACTGCAGCCAACAGTTTACTGACCAACTCACTCCTGTTGTGTAAAAGAGTTTCATAATCACCCCCACTTTGTATACTGATTCTTTGGCCTGATTTGTGCGGTGTGTACCCTCAACTGCCATTGTTGCTGGTAGTGTTGAGGTAGGTGGTTTGTTATGGTTGCGATCAAAAGCTTCAATTATTGAGGAGCTAAACATTTGCGAAATCCGTATTTAAAATTATATCAAAGCAATAGTATTCCCTGGTATCGTTCTGTCTAATATTAAATATTGAACTAAAATTTAAAAAAATAAGAAATATGCAGCACCTGAAATAAGACGACAAATTAATGCTTCCTTTGTAGATTCCTTATTAAAATAGAATAACTAGTCCCTAACATCACTGTGATGGAAGCAATGCTTTCACGCTATGCCAACTAAAGAAAATCTCAGACTTTTTTCATATAGTTTTAAAAATCGCTAACGTCAAAATCAAAGCTGACTTTCCTGACCAAATTTCAAAATGGAGGCAGACGTCAGGCTAGCTACAGAAAAATTAAGTCAGACAACTTGACCTAGAAATTAAGAAAATAAGGAAGTTTGTTCTGGGAAAAATTCAAAATGTATGTTTAAAAGTCTATGGACTGGATTTTGCTATCCCGATGCTGGGCAAACCCCCATCGGGCAGCCGAAAATGGAGGTGGGGGACCTTAAATTCAAATTATCCATATGATGCCGCCATTTTGACCAATGTAGGGATCGTGGACTTAGCTCAGCAGGGGTAGTTTACACAGCTGTGAAGTGAACTGCGAGTTTTGTTTGATTGACAGTTTTATAAGCAGCCAATAGGATTAAAATGTTTTGAAGAGGTTTTTGATTGGCTGTTTGTTTATCTCAACAGATTTTTGAGCACTGAGAGGAGAGAGTTTTTTCAAGGGGAGTTTGAATGTCTGTGTTTGGTTGACAGTCTTAGGAGCTTCTAAAATGAATTTTTAATTTTTTTTCAAGTGGAGTTGAACGAATGTTTGTTTATTTTTTTCATGAGCATTTCAAAGACTTCCCAATGTTATTATTGGATTCATGAGTTTAGTCCATACTGGATACTGAGTGAGAGGGTATGCTGGGGTGGGGGGTGGCAGGCATGAGAGGTATGGCTGGGGTATGGTTTATGGAGGCATCATGGGAAATATGAGGTGGTATGGAGGAGGCAAAGGTGTCGGGTGGAGGGGTGATGGGGGTGAGGACCAGGAGGCCTAACAATCAACAGCAGAACTGGGCCTATATCCCAATGGAGTTGGGCCTTCTAACCTGCTGCTGAAAAGATGATTGCTTCAGTTCCCAGCTCAGGCAGCATTGGGAGGCGGTGGCCCCAACTCCCTGGGATGAAAATAACATGTGCGCTGGTATTCATTCAGAACTCAGGGACTGCATCTCCTCACTCCCCTACAACCCCCCACCCCCCACCACCGCTCCCCCCTCCCCTACCCCGCAAAATACACACACATACACACACACACACACACACACACACACAGTGAAACCTGTCATTTCTGGCTACCTGTAGACTTTGAAGATATTGTTATTCTGAATGGTGTCCCCCGATAATAAATCACAGCTCTGATTATTGAGTTCCAACTTTGTCTAGCGATTTTAAAAAGTTGGATTACAAATAGTCACCTGGTAGTACAGAACTTGAGCATTGCTGAAGAAAGAGACATGTCGAATCTTTTTGTCTCGCACTCATCAGGACACTTCGCAAGAATACCAAAATAAGGGTATAAGAACAATTTATGCTGTACGTGAGGAGAGTGTTGATTGGTTGGCAAGTGGACTCTGATTGGTAGAGGCGTTGCCATAGAGAATGCACCAGTGATGGTGACTGACAGTTAACTGTCAAGCATTGTTTGAAATTTAAACCAGGGAGCCTGACCCTGATTGATCAAGGCATTGCCCTGAGGAATAAGTCAGTGAATCGCTGTCACTTATTTTGTTTTGCTGAAACAGGCACAATGTGTGTACATATTCTTTCTGTCTACAAAGAATAGGGCCTTGCGTATTAATTTAGGTAGCTTCCAGTACGTGCAAATGCACCACACTGCGAGCCCAAATGACTATCTTAAATTGGCTGTCAGTGTAATTCTTAGCACACTGAGGATTGTTTAGCAAATGTTGTCCAATCGCGGAATCACATCTAATGTTGGATCATGTGTTTTGAGTTTTGCAAGCATGGGATGGTTAGGTACGGTCTGTAACTTGTCCATTGTGAACAGCGGCTGGGACATGCTGTTTGATACGATTCGCCAGTCTTTAGGATGTACAGCCTACATACCCAGCATTACATTGGCACTTGCCAACCAATCAGCACTCTCTTCACGTACAGTATAAATTGTTGTTTTCTCCCTATATTGGTATTCTTGCGAAATGTCCTGATGCATGCAAGATGAAAAGCTTTGACATTTCTCTTTTTTCAACAATACTCAATTTGGATTACATGCTTCTGCCATTCACATGCAGCTTCACATTTAAAAGATCTGAATGACTGTTTCATCTGGGATTCCTGTCCCTTATGAAGCTGTGTAAGCAATACATTCTTAAAGAAAGGCAATTCAATTCCTCATGAGCCCATTTTATCTATATTAGTTTAAACATTGTGTTTTAATTTTCTGTGTCTTTAAAACCGACCCCTTTAATAAAGTTTTTGGTCATCTGCCTTAATATCCCTTATTACAGACTAAATCACGCTTCAGAACTTAACCACAAATGTTAAGGTTGATCAAGGCTGCATTTCCTACGTTACAGCTGCGCTTCAAAAGTAATTCATTGGCTGTAAAGTGCATTGGGATGTCTGGTGGTCATGAAAAACACTTTATACAGTACACAAGAGGCCAGAATTAGAGGAGTGCAGAGACCTTGGAGAGTTGTGAGGGTAAGGAGGTTATAGGGATAGAGAGGTGTGAGGCTATTGTTATGACAGCGAACCATAGCCGGAATTACTTACGGACATATTGAAGTTTTAAGTAAAACATGGGGGGGGGGGTTTTAAGCAAAATACAAGCAAAAGCTGGCTGAGACTGTAAAGTAGCCACTTGCTGAAAAATTCCTATGTGGATTACTCTTGACCAACTAGTCCAGAGGACGGAATGTTGCATCTAAAAAGGTGTCAAGGCCTACTTCAGGAAGAGACACTTCAAAGGAAAAAATGCAATACAGAAACTGAACTGCAATCTCCTGTGGTTGCAGAGATAATGAAGGCTGATTACCATCTTAGCAGAAACCATCTCCTGTGAATTCTGTCCCAGACTGTGGGCATGATGTGAGTTGAAAAGAAAGCAGATCTGGGCGTAAGACATGTTTGTTTTTTTTCCTTTCCAGGAATACACAAGAAAAGGAGTTAAAAAGCCAACTGCAGCCCTAATTCTGTGTGTTAGTTTTGGTGTTCCAGGTCTGGTGTGTGACAGCGTGCTGTGAAGGTTGTAGTTGAAGAACATTAACTAGGCATCCCTGCGCTTGCAGGTAAAAAAAAATCTCTCTGATTGCTGGAAGCAAGTCACAAGTCAGCAAAGCTACAGTCAAAAAGGAAACAGGACCACTCCTTTCAGCGAACCTGCAGAACCAAGAATCCACAAAAAAACTGCCCAGTCAGCTATACCAGAATTATCCAATTTAATAGGCGCAAGCTTTCATGATCTACTCCTCACACGCCAGCCAAAGATGGATTTGTATATCTTTTTAATTTTTATTTCTAGACTAACCTCTCATTTCTAATCCGTGTGTACGTGTGTTGCATTTTATTATTTTTTCTTGCGTTTTATTAACTAATAGATTCACTCTTTCTTTAACTCAAGAAAGGCTGGTAAATTGGCTTATTTTTAAAACATAAATACATTTGGACCAGGAAAAGGTATCCACGAGGGAAAGGATCCTTTTTAAATAACCTTGTTTCAACCAACTGAGGGGGTTGAATAAAGGAAGGGAGCCAGTTCATTCCTGCTCATTTGGGAGCATAACAATTTGCGCTATCTTCTCCGGGATAATAACAAATTGAGGGAACCTTGCCCAGGTCGTAACGCTATGGAGAGATCTTTTTCTGTGGCTCTGTGACAAATCTTGTTTTATAATGCTTTGCGACTAACATACTGGAGGAGCTGCATGAATTGATAGATCATCTTGACCGAGTTAACTGGAAACACAGTCTCCTGATCAGTGTCGACAAGGCAAGGGTGATGGAGATGGGTGGAAAGACCCGCAAGATTCTGATTAATGGAATTCTGCTTGAACAGATTGATAGCTTCCGCTACCTTGGGTCACTTATCACAGAAGATGCGGAGTCTACTAAAGAAATTTGGCTAGACTTAATAAGGGTCATAGCATTGTGAACATGTTTAAAAGAGTATGGAGTAGCCACAGCATCTCAATTACAATGAAAATTCATCTTGCAAAAGCCCCCTGTCTGGCCAGTGACAATGTATGGCTGTGAAAGCTGGACTATCAAGAAGAGTGACGAGGCTCGTGTAAGAGCATTTGAAATGAAAGGACTCAGATGGATATTCCGTGTGTCGTGGACAGCCAAGCAGACAAATGGGTGGGGTGCTCGAGAAAGCTGGTGTTAAGAGGAACTTGTTTGTGGCGGTGATATCAAGGAAGCTCACAGATTTTGTGATGTGAACAGGAGGGGAGTGTTTGGAAAAAGAGGTAATGGAAAGAAAAACACCTGGAAAACATGTACGAGGAAGACTCAAGATGGCATGGATAAATAATATCAGAACATGGACTGGCCTGTCTATGGGACAGGCAGTGAGGGCAGCAGAGTATAGAAATCCCTGGAGAAAGATTGTTTAGAGTGCGGTCAACCCTTGGAACGAGGATGGATGAAAGACAGGATAAGACAATGCTTTGTGAAGTGCCTTGGGATGGTTTATTACATTAGATGTGCTATATAAATGCAAGTTGTCGTTGTTGTGTCTTACAGTCTCTGTATATTGTCCTATTGGTAAGTAAATCGATTAGTTTAAAGGGATAATGATTCTGTCATGCCAATATCTGGCTTATGCATGAAGCACCTACTGGGGACTCCCATATTCCAGCTAGTGATTTTATGTCCATAATAGTCTCAACAACATCGGCTGGAAGTGTGGCATTTATTGACATGTCTTCTTGAAGTGCACCAGGAACCAGTACAGCAGACTTTATACTTTGTGGTGTTTTCTACCTTTCAAAAGAATTAAGGAGAGCATAAATTGATCGCGAGCTGTTAGTCTGACAATGGAAGGGTAATTGTTATTCCTTGGCATGCTATCTCAGGCATGACACGTGAACAAGACACATACTCACTGACCTACATTGGCTCTTGGTCCGGAAACTCTTTAATTTTAAAATTATCATCCTTATTTTGAAATCCCTGCACGGCCTCACCCCTCTGTATCCCTATAACTATATAACCATATAACTCTCTATCTCTATCTCCTCTAATTCTGGCCTCTTGTGCATTGTCGATTTTCTGCACTCCATCTATGGTGACTGGACCTTTAGCTGCCTGAAGGTGACACCTAAGCCCTGGAATTGCCTCTCTAAACCTCTCTACCCCCCTCTCCTCCTTTACATCAAAACCTCTTTGGCCAAACTTTGGTTGCTTAACCTGCTATCTCCCTATGTGGCTTGGTGTCACATTTTGTTTAATAACGCTCCTATGAACCTTGGGATGTTAAAGGCAAGTTGTTGTTGTGTGGCCACAGTTTTGTTCGCGAACAGCAGATGGATGTGTTGGGGTAAAGTACCAACTTTAAAAATCATTTTTGGCTTAGTGGGCTGTGTTACTCTCTGTTCCTAATTCTACAATCTACACACCTGTCAAACAAGGCTTTGCTGTGGAAATATTATCCTGTAAAACTGGTTCTCTCCAGTAATTGCTGGAGTGCATGGAAAACACTCCGATAGACCCTTGCATAGATCACATCCCCTTGATTCACAGGTCATGAAAACACCGCACTACGAGAAACAACCTTTATGTAGTGTGAGCTGCTGTATAATGTGGTGAGGCTGCTGGCTCATCTGAATTCATCCTTGCTAAGCATTGTTGGATAGATTCAGATCATATTCTGCAACTTTTAACTAGCTGTACCTGCACAATGTCAAGGATTAAAACTATGGTTCATGCAGAGAGAGCCCTTAGGTGACCAGCAATGTGAAAACCGCATTACTGGTCAACAAATCAACCTCAGCCAAATGGTGGCTTGGACTACCATTGATGACCAGTTGCATTGGCAGAAAAGAGCATATTGTTTTGGAGACAGCAAGTGAGAATTTTTTTGCCTAGTTTAGTGCCCTTGGAAGGCATGGACATCACCTTGCTTACATTATGGAAGTGCCTTAGGCTACAAGGATGCCATTGGAGATATTTGCACAAGAAAATAATGTTTTATGTTTAGATAGACCCTTGGGATACTCGTGGATAAACACTTAGTGCATTTGTTTGAAATTTTATGTGCTATTAAAGAGGAGTTATTGCTCCATTTATTTTAAGTAGGTAATAATATAGCAGAGAGAGGAATTCGAGATGAACACATTAAATGTTCACCCAATTAGAGGAGCATGTCTCTAAAAACTATCCCCGTCATAATGAATTACTTTGAAGTGCAAGGACTGTTGATCTACAGGGAAACACACCAGCTATTTCCAAATAGCATGATCCTGTAAGTAGCAGTGTAACCAGAGGATGCAGATGTAAGATAATTGACAAAAGAATGAGAGGAGAGATGAGAATTTTGTTTGTCACACAACTTGTTATGATCATGAATGCTTCCTGATAGGGTGGTGAAAGCAGATTCAGTGATAACTTTCAAAAGGGATTAGGATAAAGGATACTTACTTGAAAGGAAGTAAGTTCCGGAAGAGAGGGAAAGAGCAGGTGGAGTGGGACTAATTGGGTAGCTCTTTCATGGGGCTAGGTTTTCCCTCCAGGGTAACAGAGGTCGGACTGTTTCCTTGTCCTCAACCTACGCCTGGGGGTAAAACAGTCACTCACTTTCATTGGGGCTATGTCCAATTAAAGAAGATGGTTGGGGCTCTCAATGCTGGAGGGCCAATCTGAGGCCTTCCAGCTTGAAAGGAGCAGCAGACTGCAATTGAAGGTAAGTAAGAGAGGGGCCGCTTCAAAATCTTTAATTGGAAAAAATAGATTTAACAGCTAGGTCACCACTGTGGGTAGGAGGTGGGGCAGACATGTGTTTAGGTGCCCGCCTCCAAGCAGCTAAACTAGCGCTCTCCACCTGCGGGAAGCTGGAGACCTATTGGGAAATTCCAGTTGGCCTCTTTTAATTGGCTTCAATTGCTTCTTAATGAGTCTGATCATCTATATGCTGCCATATGTCGCCTAAACCCTGCCGCCTGAACGTCCTCTCACCGTACCAATCCTACCTCCGCAAAAAATGGCCCAGAGTAGGATGAGACTGGGGAACTGGCATGCTGACCAACAGGACTAATGTTATGCCCTACATCTGATCCCACTGTCAACAGGGGGCCAAAAATGCAGACCGTAGAGTCAGCAAGGGTACAGTGAGCCAAATAGCCTCCTCATGCTGTACAATTCTAGAAATGAATGGCTTCTGTTTAAATGGGTTATCATACAACCATTTATTTACTGAAGGAAAGAACGTGAAAGTTATACTCCTGTTTTTTGATGTTTTATTTTACTCCTCTTGCTTTTGGTGTTAAATGGTTTTCGGCATTATAGGCTATTCAATCTTAACATAGAAAATTTACAGCACAGAAGGAGGCCATCCAGTCCATTATGTCTATCCTGGCTAAAAATGAATTATCCCGTATACTCCCATATTTGCAACTCTTTGTCGTAGCTCTGCAGGTTATCAGGCTGCTTATCCGACATTCAGTACCGGGTAAGCAGAAATTGCCTTTAGTATTGGGAATACTGAAGCCATTATTTCTGGTCATCACTGCAAACTCAGTTCCCCAGCTACCCTTCATCATCTCCCCCTCGACCAATTCTTGAGTTGCAATCAGTCTGTTCACAACCTTGGTGTCACATCTGATCCTGAGATGAGTTTCTGATCTCATACATATGCCATTTCGAAGACCGTATATTTTCACCTCGACTTCGTCCCGTCTCAGCTCATCTGCGGCTGAAATGCTCAATCATGTCTTCATTACCTCTAGTCTCAACTATTCCAATGCATTCCTAGCTGGTCTTCCACATTCTATCCAATGGAAACCTGAGATCATCCAAAACTCTGCTGCCTGTTTCTTAACTCACAACAAGTTTCATGCCCCTGCCACCCCTGTGCTCACTGACCTACACTGACTCCAGATACACAACTTATTGATTTTAAAATTCCCATCCTTGTTTTCAGATTCCTCCATGGTTTCACTCCCCTTTCGCTGCAATCTTCTCCAGCCCCACAACTCTCCGAGATATCTGTGCTCCTCTAATTATGGCCCCATGTGCATTCCCAATTTTAATTGCTCCACCCTTGGTGGTCATGCCTTCAGTTGCCAAGGTCAAAAGCTCTAGAGTACCCTCTCCGCCCCTCTCTGCCTCGCTACCTCTCTCTCCTCCTTTAAGACACTCCTCAAAATCTACCTTTCTAACCAAGCTTTTGGTCATCTGACCAAATATCTCCTTATGTGGCTCAATATCAAACTTTGTTTTGTCCTATAAAGTGCCTTGGCATGCTTCATCTAGTTAAAGATACTATTAAATATAAGTTGTTATTGGCATGTAAAGTGCTTATCCAAGCATTTTTTGAATGCAATGAAGTCTTACAAAGGGATTCAGTTCTGCAAGCTATTGTTCCATATTGCTGTTGCTAGGTAGACGGAAGGATGATGTCTCCAGTACTCTCAAGCATCTTGTGATTGGTTATAAGAAGGCGGATGAGACTGTATTGGTCATTTCCAACCCATCAGTCAGACTACAAAGCCTGGCTCTATGCAATTGTTTCAAATTTGGGCCTTTAATTATTCACTTGAATACCTTTCAAATGGCAAACTATTGCCTACTGATGTAAAATGCTTTGTTTTCTGCTTCTGTCACTAGGCTTTTTTCTACTCCTCCAATTCATTCCCTGCAGTCTTATATTGAAATCATAACACGATAAGACGTAGGAACAGAAATTAGGCCATTCAGCCCATCGAGTCTGCTCCGCCATTCAATCATGGCTGATAAGTTTCTCAACCCCATTCTCCCGCCTTGATCCCCTTACCAATCAAGAACCTATCTATCTCGGTCTTAAATATACTCAATGACCTGGCCTCCACAGCCTTCTGTGGCAATGAACTCCATAGATTCACCACTCTCTGGCTAAAGAAGTTTCTCCTCATCTCTGTTCTAAAAGGTCTTCCCTTTACTCTGAGGCTGTGCCCTCGGGTCCAAGTCTCTCCTACTAATGAAAACATCTTCCCCACATCCACTTTATCCAGGCCTTTCAGTATTCTGTAAATTTCAATCAGATCCCCCTTCATCCTTCTCAACTCCATCGAGTATAGACCCAGAGTCCTCAAACATTCCTCATATGTTAAGCCTTTCATTCCTGGGATCGTTCTTGTGAACCTCCTCTGGACCCTCTCCAGGGCCAGCACATCCTTCCTGAGATACGGGGCCCAAAATTGCTCACAATATTCTAAATGTGGTCTGACTAGAGCCTTATAAAGCCTTAGCAGTACATCCCTGCTTTTATATTCTAGCCGTCTCAAAATAAATGCCAACATTACATTTGCCTTCCTAACTCAACCTGCAAGTTAACCTTAAGAGAACCCTGGACTAGGACTCCGAAGTCCCTTTGCACTCTCCCCATTTAGAAAATAGTCTATGCCTCCATTCTTCCTACCAAAGTGCATGACCTCACACTTCCCCACATTGTATTCCATCTGCCACTTCTTTGCCCATTCTCCTAACCCGTCCAAATCCTTCTGCAGCCTCCCCGCCTCCTCAATACTACCTGTCCCTCCACCTATCTTTGTATCATCTGCAAGGTTGGCCAGAATGCCCTCAGTTCCTTCATCTAGATCATTAATATATAAAGTGAAAAGTTGTGGTCCCAACACTGACCCCTGTGGAACTCCACTAGTCACCAGCTGCCATCCTGAGAAGGACCCCCTTATCTCAACTCTGCCTCCTCCCGGACAGCCAATCTTCTATCCATGCTAGTACCTTGCCTCTAACACCATGGGCTCTTATCTTACTGAGCAGCCTCCTGTGCGGCACCTTGTCAAAGGCCTTCTGGAAGTCCAAGTAGATAACATCCATTGGCTCTCCTTTATCTAACCTACTCATTACCTCTTCAAAGAATTCTAACAGATTTGTCAGGCATGACCTCCCCTTGATGAAACCATGCTGACTTTGCCCTATTTTACCATGCACTTCCAAGTATTTTGAAATCTCATCCTTAATAACAGACTCTAAAATCTTACCAACGACCGAGCTCAGGCTAATCGGCCTGTAATTTCCTGTCTTTTGCCTCACTCCCTTCTTAAACAGGGGAGTTACATTAGCAATTTTGCAGTTCTCTGGGACCCTCCCTGACTCGAGTGATTCCTGAAAGATCACCACTAACACCTCTACTATCTCTTCGACTATCTCCTTCAGAACTCTGGAGTGTAATCCATCTGGTCCAGGTGATTTATCCACCTTCAGACCTTTCAGTTTTCCTAGCACCTTCTCCTTGGTAATGGCCACCATACTCACCTCTTCACCCGACTCTCTTGAACTTTGGGGATGTTCATCATGTCTTCCACCGTGAAGACTGGCGCAAAGTACCTATTCAGTTCCTCCGCCCTTTCTTTGTTCCCCACTATTACTTCTCCAGCGTCATTTTCCAGCGGCCCAGTGTCCACTTTTGCCTCTCTCTTACCCTTTGTATATCAAAAAAAACTCTTGCAATCTTCTTTTATATTACTGGCTAGTTTACCCTCATATTTAATCTTCTCCCTCCTTATTTCGCCTTTCGCCACATTGTATGCTTTCTCTTTAGCTTTTATGCTGTCCCTGACTTCCCTTGTCAGCCCCTTTCAACTCAAACTTCATTTGACTGTGAAATTAAGGGTTGAAATGGATTTCTAATTAGGCATGAGTAAATTGTTTTTAAATATCTGGGGCTTGATCTTACAGCTGTCTTACCAATGCTAAATTACATTAGTGTCACAATCCATGGTATGAGTGCAATTTTCTGACATGCAAACCATGCTGCAGATTCACCTGTCCCCTGCCATTAGCTGTGACAAAGAATCTTAATAAGTCATTGTTTTAGGAATTTGAGGCTGAGGCACCATTGATTCAAAAGTCTAGATTTTAATTTGGGTTATATGGAGGCCAGGCCAGGCAGATGGTAAAAGTTGTTTTAACTCCAGGGTCTTTTTACCATGTTGAAAGACCAATTTCCTACTAAATCTGGCAGAAATCGCTGCCTGGCCAGCAGGGAGGAGTGATATTTCACATGGCAAATATTCTCTTCCAAGGCCTGAGGGACTGGTCTCCTGGCACTAAGGTAAGTGGTCACGAGGAACTTTCAGGTGGAATTGTAGGAGGAAGAGGGATATCTGGGGCAGATGAAGCCTGCAAGGTTTCTTTGTAGAGGCTAGAGGTGGAGATCTGCTCCTCCTAGATCACAAGGAAACCACTAAAAAATCAAAAGCCCAACTCACTTGGCCATGATGCTCTTTGCTGGCAGATTTCATTGGTAGACCTTGCACTGCTCGTGACTGTCACTTTAACCAGTATAAAGTGTCACCACATCCATACCAAAACTCGGGAGCAAAGTGGCTTGCTGCTCTATCATTTTATTCATTGACCCATTTCAAGACCTCAGTTCACTTGTGATCATGGAGCATATAGCACCCTGAAGATTTCTCCCACAATATTAATTTTAATGAAGAATCTCATTCGTGGAGAGGAATTAATTCAGAAATACCTAAATAGGTGTCAAAAGAGAACAAAATTTCTCTTCTATTGAGAAATGCAGTTATAATCTCTTCCTAATCCTATTCCTGTTAATGCTCAGCATCCATTTTTGGGCAATGAAGCATCTTAGAATATTTATTATGTTCACAATGCAATATAAATGCAAATTATTGTTAAGCATTCATTTATTAATATTCAAAAAGCCCGATTTCCAAGCTAATGCATCACTGTGTAATCCCCAATGCATGAGATTGCCAATGTAATACCAATTATTACCAGACCACTGGTAATTTTGTGCTGTGGATGTGTGCTCTGTTGGAGTAGAGTGAGACCACCCAAACTTATTTTACCTAAGGTCCGTCGTCAGAGAGAGGGGGGTTTTACTGTGGGTCAGCTTGAATTGCAGATTCTATAGGTTACCCATTGCAATATCCAAGATCATTGTGATAATGTGATGTTGAACAAGCGGTCAGACAGCACAGAAGTGATTGTAGAATTGTCAGTACTGATGGAGAGGGGATGTCTGATGACATTGTATTACTTCCAGACCTATTTGTCAGTATTCTTCTAACCCTTCCCCATTTTGGCTTTCCTCTCTCCATTCCATCATTGATGGCAGTGATTTCAACTGACTTGTCCCCACACCCTAAAAATTATATAGAATTGCATAGAATGTACAGCACTAAAACAGGCCATTCAACCCAACTGGTATATGTTGGTGGTTACACTCAACAGGATCCTCCTTCCACTCGCTCTCCTCTAGCTCAGTCAAGGAATTGGGAGGAGCTCGGATTGCAAACTTTGGTTATATTTTGATTATTCCCAAGGTGAGCATGTCAGGGGGGTTGACAGGATAGGCAACCAGCACAAAAATTGATGGTTTATATCAATTGGCAGGAATAGATTCAAGTGGCGGCGCGATAGATACATTCATCTGCATAGTTTTTATGCCAAAATCACAACTGTATTTAGAAAGATTGAGTTTTTATTTTGCCATAAATAAAAACAAATGCACCCATTCCAAGCAGGGCAGGAAGCCAGATGCTGAAGTAGAGTGGAATAATGCATCGTTTCTCTACCCATTCCAAGCAGGGCAGGAAGCCAGATGCTGAGGTAGAGTGGAATAATGCATCGTTTCTCTGACCCATGTTTCTTTGAGTGCAACGTGATCAGTGAATTTATCCTATGTTACACTGAGGTCGAATTTGTACAGAATTTGATGGAGTGGGTCATCTCACAGCAAGTCCCATTAACTAGACTTTTTCCCTCACCCTTCGGTTTGAAAAATATTTGCAATTGCTAGCAGTGGGAGCTGATAACAGCGAGACAAGGGTTATGGGGGCATCTTATATCTTGACAAATGACAGAAGCATTGGAAGTTAAGGATTGAGAAAGAAACAAAGGAAAGATGAAGGGAATAGAATGAATTAGAGTCAAATTGGCGCAGAAAGAAAAGCAAAAAGAGGGAAAGTAAGATTAGATTAAGAGAGTGAGAGAGGGGAAAGATACAGGAAAAAAGATCAGAAAAGAAAATTTTAGATTGTAAAAACCTCCAAGAGCAAATTATTATCTTAAGGAATGAGGCTCCACGGTTTCAGTTGTTCGCTTTCTAGGCTGTAAGAAGTTACATGCCGTTGTGGGAAATATAAATCTTGTTAGTGGAAGAGTCATTGCGCTTTTAGGCACCAGTCCTAACTTTCTGTGGCCAGTTTAATTGGCAACTAATGCGAAAATGCAGCAACGTCATGAAACTAACAGGGAGATTGACAAGCTGCCGCTCTTGCAAGCCTAACAGTGGAGCAATGCAAACCGTGCTGCAACTTATGGTGATTCACAACTCATGGAGTATTTCTTCGTCACCACAATTTGTTGGATTATTTAGATACTAATAATGGCGAGTACCACTAAGCTCAACGTTATCTTTCCAGCAAATTCTGAGCAGCTGATTTCGGCAGCTTTTGTTCTTTTTACTGTCTCTTCTTCTCTTGCAGACCTCGACCCAGGGAGCTTCCACCGTGATATACGCAGCGGTTTCACCGGACTTGGAAGGGGCAGGAGGTTCCTACTATGTGAACGGTCAGAAGGTGAAATCTGCGGACATTTCATATGATGAGGACCTTCAAAGAAAACTTTGGGCCCAGAGCTGTAATCTAGTTGGGAATCCAGAGAGGCACCAGTGTGCTTCTTGAAGAAAGAAGGAGTCTGCTCCATTCGTGTGACATGAGGACTGGGTGTGCGAGCTATATGCCTCTGTCACTTCCTCTTGATAGGCAGACACCAGGAAAAACAAACCAACCCCGAGAAACTGCAAAAATTGAAACAAAATCAAGGATAATTAATTAAATTGCTAACCGTGTTTGTGTTCATTAGCAAACCGAAAACCACATCTTTTAGTTGCTCAGTTTGATTCATTATATTGATAAAGTTTCCAAGTCATTAATGTGTGATTGTATTAACCATGTTAAAGTATTCAGGTCTAGAGAGAGAAAAAATATATATTCATATGCACTTTGGTACTCTACTATTCCAGTACTTAATTACTGCCTGTAGAGGCCGCTGGTGATCTATATAATTATTTTGCTAATACTAAAGGGATGTTTTTCATTAGACTCTGCCAGTTCTGATAAGAGATCCAACCTAGACTAATGACCTGTCTTCCTGTCCAAACTGCTAATCAACCTGCTGTCCATAAGCAGCATTTTCAGTGCTTAAGTTTCCAGCATTTGCACTTTTCCTTTACTATCTGGCTGCTGTGTCAATACTTGATGGCAGAAGCTAGTACTACAATAACTTGCATTTATATAGCACCTTCAACCTCGTGAAACATTCCGGAATTCTTTACGGGAGTGTTATCAAAAATAATTTGACACTAACAGAAGACGACATTAGGCAGGCGGCCAAAAACTTTGCCAAAGAGGTTGGTTTTAAGGAGCGTCTTAAAAGAGGAGAGGTTTGGAGAAAGAATTCCAGAGATTAGTGACTAATTGGACCAGCCTTATAAATGCTGTGGCTACAAGAGCAGGTAAGAGATGGGATTTTTACAGTTAGTAACTCACATCCTGACACAACCCACCACCCTAATTCTCAAAAGCCTGCCCACCATCTACAAGGCACAACTGAGGAGTGTGAAAGAATACTCTCTACTTGCCTGGATGGGTTTGATTCCATCAATGCTCAAGGAACTCAACACCATCCAGGATAGAGCAGCCCATTTGATTGGTACCCGATCCATCAGCTTAAACACTTCTTCCAGCGGTGCTGTGGCTTCAGTGTATAGTATATACAAGATGCACAGTAGTAACTCACCAAGGCATCTTCAAGCACAGCTTCCAAACCTGTGATCTCGATTATCCAAAAGGACAAAGGCAGCAGGTCTGAGGGAATACCACCAAGTTCCCCCTCCAAGTCACACATCATCCTGACTTCATTATTGTTGGGTCAAAATCGAGGAATTCTGCCTAATTGCACTGTGGGAGTAGCTACACCACATGGACTGCTACAATTTAATAAAGCGGGTCCACCACCACCACCTCAAGGACAGGACAATTAGAGATAGGCAATAAATACTTGCTTTGCCAACAATGCCCACTTTACACGAAGAAATAAAAAAATAGGGAGTGGCAAGGCCAAAGGTGGATATTAAACATGAGGATAAGGATTTTAAAGCTGGGCATTTACCAATGGGATTGTCATCTGTTTTCTTCAGTGCACCAATAGCCACTACAGTGAAGTGAGAGTTGCCTAACGAAAAATAAAATTGGGCTTTCTTCCATACAATGATCTTCCGGAATCATCATATTATGTGTATATGGGGAGATGGTGGGGTACTGGTAATGTCACTAGACTAGTAATCTAAAGGTTCAGGCTCTTGCTTTGGGGCCATGGGTTCAAACCTCACCTGTAGCCATTGGGATTTAAATTCAATTAATAAATCTGGAATAGCAAATCTCAGTAATGGTGACCATGAATGTATCATTGATTGCTGTAAAAGCCCAACTGGTTCACTCTTGTTCTTTAGGGAAATCTGCCAACCTTATCTAGTCTGGTCCACAGACCCACAGCAATGTAGTTGACTCTTAACTGCCCTCTGAAATGGCCTAGCAAGGCTCTCAGTTCAAGGACAATTAGGGATGAGCAACAAATGCTGGCCTTGCCTGTGACTTCCAAATCCCATGAAAAATAAAATAATAATAATGTGTTTGACAAAGAATAAATAGTCATTGCTGCAGTGAGCCCAGCTGTTAAAATTATCGTTTTCATTTTAATGTTGCCCTTTCTGTGTAGCTCCTCTCTGCACCTTTTCAGGTTTCCAGATATTCTGGTGTTGTCCCTCTTTTGCCTATAATGATTCTATGTTTGAGGCCAACATGGTTTCAAATCATGCCAATGATTCCCCTTCCTTGTTTCTGCAACCTCCTACAACCTTCTAACCCTCCAACACTACTCCTGTCCTCCAAAACCTGTACTGTGTGCAGATATGATCAGCTAATCTAAACAAGATTCCAAGTATCTGGAATCTGAGATGGGTGAGTCGTTTCTTTGGGAAGTTGGTTTCTAAGTATGCTAGCTGAAGTTTTCAGGGTCATAAAAGTGATTAACCAAAGTCTACTCCTGCAAAGGAGCCCTCCAAGTAGGATTCTTAAGGTAGTACCCAAAGAGGTCAGAGCATTCTCACTTCTCAGTCACAAGGTTGTGGGATCAAGTCATACTCCAGAGACGAGGGAAGGAATTTAATGCCCCCTACCGCCCCCCCCCCCTGCCCCACAGAGGTGGGGTATCCATGTGATTGGGCAGCGTAACAGTATTTTGAAATACAGGGGAGTTCTCCCCAGTGTCCTGGCTAACAATTGGATCTCAACCGAAATTACGAAAAGCAAATTATCCAGCCATTATCACCATGCTGTGTGGGGGACCTTGCTGTGCGCAAATTGGTTGCCAAAATTCCTACATTGCAATAATGACTACCGTGCAAAATTATATAACTGACTGTAAAATAGTTTGGGAGTTCTATTGAGAAAGGTGCTATATAAATGCAAGTCTTTTTTTCATTACCTCTACTCCTGCTTGAATATTGTGTTGGGACTTCCTTTGAGAATGTTGTCCATTTGTCCAGGTGGAGTGTTGTTTTTTTAAAAAAATGAAGCCACATCAGACTGTCATTTGATCAAGGGAACCCAGAAGAGGTTATATTTTATTCCATCTTTCTTTCACTCTGCTGGTTGGAGATGTTGAATAATACATAAGGGAACCAAAACATAATTAAAAACCGTGTCATCACACAGCTCCATGAGAATTGATAAATTGGCACAGTTGGAACAGAACAGGCAGTTATTACCAAAGGAAATTAAACCCCGTTAGTTTATTACCCGACTGATCGTATTTTTCGTGTTTCCTTTCTCCACCCCTCACCTCCCAATGCTGTGTAGAAATATATCACCGAAACAGGTATTGCTCACTTAACCTTTTGTCAGAGGCCCCAATCAGTGGCTTCTTTGAGGTTCCTCTCTGGAATCCTTGCAACAATTCCCACCTCAGAATAATGTGATGAGACTTCCCACAAGGCAAGCTTCTGATTTCAATCAACCCACTGGAGCCAGTTGTTAGGCTCATTTCCAGGCAGTTCCCCAGAATAGGAGAACTCATTCTTCTATTAATTGGTCCTTATACTTCAGTGCAGCACCGAGAGAGCGCTGCACTGATGGAGTTGCTGTCTTTGATTTGAGACATTAAGCTGAGGCCCCAGTGTCCTGACCAATATTTATCCCTGAATCAATACCACTCAAGACACATTATCTGGCTTTCTGTCTCATTGCTGTTTACTGTGCAAAATTGGCTCCCTATTTCCCGCATTATAACAATGATTATACTTCAAAAGTACTTCATTGGTTATAAAGTCCTTTGGGGTGTCCAGAAGTCATGGAAGGTGCTTTATAACTGCAAACTTGTCTCTTACAATGGGCGATCAACAGAGTCAAGTTTAGCAGCATTTTATTAGCTCTGCGCATGACACTCGTGCTGCAAGAGCTAATCGATTAGGTTTACCACACACAGCTTCTTCGTGCACTTGTCCACGACCCAAAGTACAAGATGTTCCACAGACCCGAGAGACATGACCACAAAGGCCTTGCTTCGCCTAATACCTGAACCCAGTTACACGTTCAAGTGCTAAAGGTTGCACTCATTTCCATCAATCTCAGTACACATAATCAGTTCAGAAATTATATTAAAGTCTGAGACTGCCATCATAGAGGTCACCACAGGAAGTGTAGGACATGAGTCTCTTTACCTCGCATCTATGTAAAAATAAGAACAGCTTGCATTTATTTGGTACCTTTCAAAGGTCTCAGCAAGCCCCAAAGCATGTTTCAACCAATTAAGAACTTTTGAAGTGTAAGGCATGCGGCAATCAATTAGCATACATCTAAGTTCCACAGACACAAAACGAGCAGATAACCTGCTTTATAGTGCCATTGGTTAAAAGCTAAATATTGGTTAGGATACAGAGGGAACTCCTTGCTCTCTCAACAATAGCACCATGGGATCTTTGCATCCACTTGAGAGGGCAGACAGGGTCTCAGTTTAACGCCTCATCTGAAAGACAGCCCCTCCAACAGTAAAGCACTGAAGCATCAGATTGATTACATGCTCAAGTTCCTATAGTGGGATTTTTGATTTAGAGGTAAGAGCCACAGCAGTCACTGTAGTTGGGAGAATAATTTTGGTATTGAGAGAGCATTTTTGGCTGGTTCTCTCATGTTTGTGATAAATACATGGGAATTATGATTAGCTGATGGTTTGTTTATTGCAATGGCTTCTAACCTTAAGGCTAGAATAATGGAGTTTGGTGCTGATGGAGAGGGCTGAGTTGGGTGGTTGATGAGAATCAGCCAAATGGGCTGTGTAAAATAATTTGGGGTACTTTTAATGCCATTCTGAATTGATTGGTCATCTGTTGGAATAGATTGTTTGCTGGGTTGCTTTTATCAAGATAAACTCTCCTGCTAGATGTATTACCTTATCTGTAAACTGAGGATCGCACCTGCTGAAACATGACTTGTGGCTGATGCCACTGCTATAAAAATAAAAGATTAGCTCACCACAGAATAGCTGGAAGTAGGGATTCTTCTTCAATGAGTTAACACACTGCCTGCTGCAATACTAAGCTGTATAAAAGGATGATTCCATCACGCCTGTACTAGCCCTCTGAAAGAGCTGTCCGGTTATTTCCACTGCCCCTGATCTTTCCCCAGAGCCCTACGATCGTTTCCCCCTTCAATTATTTATCCAATTCCCTTTTGAATGTTAACAATTCAATTTGCTTTCACCGTCCTTTCAGGCATATTGCATTCCAGATCGGAATAATCTGCTGCATGCAAACATTTTTTTTTCTCTCATCTCACTCCTGGCTCTTTTGCCAACCGCCTTAAATCTTGTGTAAAAGGCAAAATTCTGCAGGTTCTGGAAACCTGAAATGAACAGAAAGTGCTCAGCAGGTCAGGCCGTGTCTGAGAGAAATAGGGTGAACGTTTCAGGTTGGCCTTTCGTCAGAATTGGAAGTAGTTTAACGGTTCTGTTAACTCTTGTGCCCTCTGGTTACTGACTTTCCTTGCTAACTTTCTCAAGACCCCTCCTAATTTTGAACACCACCATCCTAAATCTCCCATTAGCTTTAACTGAGCCATAGGTTAGTTGGTAGTCCTCTCAATGCCTCTGTGGCAGAATATTGTGGGCTCAAACCCTAATAAAGAGACTTGAACACAAAAATCCAGGCTAGAGCAAACTGAGGGAGTGCTGCACTGTTGGAGGTACCCTCCTTCAGATAAGACATTGAAACCATGATGAACTCTCATCAGGCGGTTGCGAAAAATCCCATGGCTCTATTTTGAAGCATTATCACCGGTGTCCTGGCCAATACTCATCTTGCAATCAACATCACTCAAACGGATTATCTGGCCATTATCTCATTTTTGTTTGTGGGAGCTTGCTGTGTGCAGTTTGGCTGTCACATTCCCTACATCATGGTGACTACACTTCAAAAATACTTAATTAACTGTAAAATGCTCTGGAATGCCTTGTTATGAAAGGCGCTATATAAATGAAAGCCTTTTTCTTTTCTGCTCCAAGGAGAATAAACACAGCTTCTCCATTCTTTCCATATAGCTGAAGTTCCTACCTCCCTGGTTGTTTTCTAGTAAATCTCTTCTGCACCTTCTCCAAGGCCTTGACATCCTTCCTAAACTGTAGTGACCAGAAGTGTTCACAAATCTCTAGTTGAGACCTAACCAGTGATTTATAAAAGTTTAACATAACATCCTTGCTTTTGTACACTTAGCCTCTATGAATAAAGCTATGTCGTTATATCGAAGAAGAGCAGGGAAGTTCTCTCCAATGCTCTGGTCAATATTTATCCCTCAACCAACATCCCGAAAACAGATTATATGGTCATTTTCACAATGATGTTCTGAGATCCTGCAGTGTGCAAAATGGCTGCCGCACTTCCTACGTTATAACTCACTACACATCAAAAGTACTTCATTGGCTGTGAAAAGCACTTTGTGACATGTTGAGGTCATGAAACGCTCTGTATAAAATGCAAGTCTTGTCTTTATTTTTAAAACAAGAATTGCTCTATCCAGTGAGACCAGCATTTATTGACCATCCCTAGTCACCCTTAATTGAGTTAATTGCTGGACCGCTTCACAGGGTAGTTAAGTATCAACCACATTGGTGTGGGTTGGAAATTCATGTAGGCCAGGTAATGGTGACAGATTTCCTTCCCTGAAGGACATTAATGAACCAGCTAGGTTTTAATGACCATCTGATAGCTTCAAGGCCATTTTTATTCATTCTCTGGATTATTAGTCCAACAACATAACTGCTACACTATTTCATGTAGCAAGCCTGTTCTGAGTAGATGAAGCTCCTGAGAAGGTAGATAAGATGAAGGCAGTCCAAGACAAAGGGACAGATGGACCATCAAAAATTATAAGGGCTAAGAAAAAGGTATTAAGGAAGGACCAAAGTTCTAGTGAGTTTTCCGATTCAGCTAATGTTTTCAAAGCAATCAATTATTCCTTTGACTTGCTGATTCCCATTTCGTTCCACAATTAACTACTTTGCTACATTGTCTTGGCCAAGGGGCCATTCTTCAAGTATGATCCTAAATGGTGAATGATGACAATTAGTCATGGATAAGCATGATAGATGAGCTGATTGTGGGACAACATTTTGTGATATGCAACATGCTAAGTATAGCATGCTTGGGGCTGGCGGCGGGGGAGGGGCGTAGGCACGGAAACAGATGACTTTGGACCTATGATCCCAAAAGCTCTTCACCTCTGTGGTGTCCCTGGCATGATGTAGACCAGTTGACAGAGATTGATTGCCATGATTAACAGCTTCATTATCACTGTATCAAGTGACTACCAGGATAGTAGAAGGAGAACCAAATGGACGTTTGTCTTTTTTGTGTAGAAATTTCTTTGTTCCTATGTGTCCAAGTTAAAAGTCATGTATTTGTGAAGTTATACATCATACCTCCATAAATGACTTTTTCCACATCCAAAACTTTGACTTAGGTCTTTATTAAAAGCACAAAAGTATCTCCTGAGATATGGAATGACCAAAATGGTGCTGCAGCAAGTTATGATAGGGACAGATACCACTGCCTCTTAAACATAATCCACAAGCCAATCCACAGTGCCAACATCCAAATGGCTGCAGCTTATCATCCGTGAAGGATCAGTAATTTATCATCGGGCCTTCTCTGTAAATTGGCGCATTATTATTCTGGCTGTCTAAAAGGCATAAAAAGGACATACCAATAACCGTTCAAAGGAATTATCTTTCAATCAAAAAAAACCTTGAAGCACCAATATCTCTATGAATTGGCAGGTTAGACCTCACTTTAAGATTTGGGGATGGGATCTTCTGTTTGTGTCTCATCATTGGGCAGAAAATCTTACCTCACGGATGAATAATGGCACTTCTGACAATATAGTGCTGAATCAAGGTGTCAATTTGAATTATGCAGTCATTAGTTACATTTCTGTGACCGAGTGCCTGCAGATTAAGGGAAGATTTAGGGGGAGCATTGTGGAGTGAGATATTCTACAATGTGAGGTCCTGAGGTAATGCATGCATTTTAATTTCATGTACAGATGCAAAAATTGAAGATCCCGCAAACAAACTAACTAATGGCACGCCCTTGTAACATGGAGGGCACCATGGAGTTCTAGCATGGAGAGAGAGAAAAAGAAAGGGGGAGAGAAAGGGAGAGAGGCTGTAAAAGATGGGTAAAGTCAGTGCAAGGTAAAGAAGGTAGAAAAGGCAAAGTAAAAAGCTAAGGGAGAAACAGCATTAAAAGCAATCCACATTCCACCTCAACAGTAAGTCATTAGTCAGTCTGTGGCCCATGAGAGATTGGGCATTGTCTTGAGCTTTCTTCTTGGCCTCATGTCTTTGTCATCCAGCCTGCTTCAAAACCAGCTTCATCTTGGTGAAGCAGGGCTTGTCATCGTGGGCCGTCCAGTGCACACTCTTCCCAGCTGTTGAGTCCAAGCCAACCTTCTTCAAGTAGATTTTCAGGGTATCTTTGAAATGTTTCCGCTGGTCGTCCTGTGATCGTTGACCAGTCATGAGCTGGGAGCGGAGAGCACACTTCAGGAAGTGCATGTTTGGCATTCTGTGCAGCGGCCTGTCCAGTGCAGCTGCTCATGTTCGTACAGCACTCCATCCAGGTGGTGCGTAGGATTTTTGTAGGCAGTGCTGATGCTATGCCTCGAGCTTTCTCAGGTGTCAGTGATAAATCAGCAGGTTTCGCAACCATTGAGAAATGTTGGGAGGGCGACTATCTTGTAAACTGTGGCCTTTTTATCCACACACAGGTGATGGTTAGTGAAGACTTGTCTGAGCAGCTTCCCAAAGGAGGATCTCGCGAACTGGAACCAGTGCAGGATCTCCAAGTCTGTGATCGCCGACCAGGACATGTGGCTACCAAGATAGCAGAAGTGGTTGACTACCTCCAGGTGGCAATCGGCAGCCATGATGCTGGGGGGATTTGGTGCACGCTCTATTTTCAGCTGGAGGAGGACCTTTGTCTTATTGGCAAAGATACATCCCTAGAGCTTGTTACGTTTCTTTGAACAGATCATGGGCGACCTATAGGTCTGCTTCTGTGTCCGTCTGGATAGCATTGTTATCCGCATACTGTAGATCCCACTACCAGGCCGTTGAATTAATATGCAAGCAGCTATTATAACCTAGGTCGGGAGTTAATGCGGTTAATAGTCAGAAAATAGAAGGATTATTCTAATGTGTTCCACTCTTTAGTTTTTGATTGGTGCCCTGATGTGGATTGATGCAAAGCTGCTGAAGCTACTTGTACACATTCATCAAATTGTTCAATGGGTCAGTGCAGCTTGGAACACACCTGGAAGACCAGATGGTCCCAGGTTCAATTTCCAGCCTTTTCTGAGTTAACTCATCTCAGCTGAGGCCATAACCCAATTAGGTTCAGTGTCCCTGAGCCACAGAAGGGAAACATTTGGCCTGGGTTTGTGCTCCTGATTGCTATCCAGTGATCTTTGCTGGCCTGGAAATGGCTGCCTGCAGAAACAGTGTGAAAAAACATTCCACTCAGCTATAATGTTCTGCATGCTCAAATAGTCTTCTCACATTGGAAAAATGGTTACTTGGGGTGAGCCATTGCAGTATAGGCACTTGAAGCTGTACCACTACAAAAGCTAATTTTGTAGCCTGCGGCAAAAGAATAGCCCTCACCTTTCATTGCACTTACAGCTGTCCACAGCATTTTTGCAGACTCTTGAGCGTCAACTTAATGTATTTAGAAATTATTTCCAGTGAGGCATCCTCTACAAGGGATCTGTAGCATGAGTGAGCAGGACAAGCAACAGCATGGCTCTTTACCCAATCAGATTTAAGAATCCTTACTGAAGCATGTAGAGTCTAAACCAGAAAATGCAAGTTAAAAATTTAATTCAATATAAAATTAATTATAGAAAGTGAAATAAAGATAAAGAAAGAAGGGATAAGAGAGATTAAAAAAAGATCTCCATCATTAATTAAATTCTGAAGGAATGAGACTGTGAAAGTATTTTCAGTGCCAGATCGGTGTTTGGCACTAATGAAGACTTACCACACTGTGAAAAATTCATTTCTACCTGAATGCACCAGTCCTAACTTTTTTCTGGTGTGTTTAGTAGATAACTAGTGGGTAAATGCTACACTTCATGCCTTGATATGGATTTTAATGCTGATTCTATCAGTGAAGTACTGGTGTAATGAAGCTTATGGAACAGGGCAAATTGGACAGCAACTTCTGAAATCCCATGTTTAACTGCACACTTGCGGATCCTGGAATTCACTGTCCGATTTACTCCTTAATAATGGTAACAGCGGGTAGCTACACCATTATTATGACCATAAACTATGGGAAAAGACTTTCAGGAGAATAGAAGTAAACACTAGAAAAGCCTGCCAAAGAAAGATTACCTTTACCACTGAAAAAAATTACCATTTTCTGCTTGTTGTGAAGTGACTCTTCACATTAGCACCCTACTGGAACTGTTCTCCCAGCCAGTGAGAGATCTGATTATGCATTATATGCATATAGCAGTGCTAACTGATGTAATCTGCCAGCTTCCATATAATTGGTATCAGGGTAAACAATTTGATGCAGAGCAGCCCATATTGTTCATTATAACTGTACTCAATTTCTGTTTATTATTTTCTCTTGATAGTACAGAACTTGAATATTGATGAAAAGAGACATGTTGTCGAAGCTTTTCATCTTGCACTCACAGGGCAAATGCAAGAATGCCTAATTTCAAACGATCACAACAATTTATACCACAGGAGAAAAGGGGGTGCTGATGGTCATCAAGTTGACACTGATTGACCCAGGCCATGAGTGCAAGATGAAAAGCTTTGGCAACACGTCTCTCTTTTCAGCAATGTTATTATTTTCTATAACAAAAACAGAATTACCTGGAAAAACTCAGCAGGTCTGGCAGCATCGGCGGAGAAGAAAAGAGTTGACGTTTCGAGTCCTCATGACCCTTCGACAGAACTTGAGTTCGAGTCCAGGAAAGAGCTGAAATATAAGCTGGTTTAAGGTGTGTGTGTGGGGGGCGGAGAGATAGAGAGACAGAGAGGTGGAGGGGGTTGGTGTGGTTGTAGCGACAAACAAGCAGTGATAGAAGCAGAATATCAAAAGATGTCAACAACAATAGTACAATAGAACACATAGGTGTTAAAGATAAAGTTGGTGATATTATCTAAACGAATGTGCTAATTAAGAATGGATGGTAGGGCACTCAAGGTATAGCTCTAGTGGGTTTTTTTTTTTATTTTATATAATGGAAATAGGTGGGAAAAGGAAAATCTTTATAATTTATTGGGAAAAAAAAAAAGAGAAGGGGGAAACAGAAAGGGGGTGAGGATGGGGGAGGGGACTCACGACCTAAAGTTGTTGAATTCAATATTCAGTCCGGAAGGCTGTAAAGTCCCTAGTCGGAAGATGAGGTGTTGTTCCTCCAGTTTGCGTTGGGCTTCACTGGAACAATGCAGCAAGCCAAGGACAGACATGTGGGCAAGAGAGCAGGGTGGAGTGTTAAAATGGCAAGCGACAGGGAGGTTTGGGTCATTCTTGCGGACAGACCGCAGGTGTTCTGCAAAGCGGTCGCCCAGTTTACGTTTGGTCTCTCCAATGTAGAGGAGACCACATTGGGAGCAACGAATGCAGTAGACTAAGTTGGGGGAAATGCAAGTGAAATGCTGCTTCACTTGAAAGGAGTGTTTGGGTCCTTGGACGGTGAGGAGAGAGGAAGTGAAGGGGCAGGTGTTGCATCTTTTGCGTGGGCAAGGGGTTGTGCCATAGGAGGGGGTTGAGGAGTAGGGGGTGATGGAGGAGTGGACCAGGGTGTCCCGGAGGGAGCGATCCCTACGGAATGCCGATAAGGGGGGTGAAGGGAAGATGTGTTTGGTAGTGGCATCATGCTGGAGTTGGCGGAAATGGCGGAGGATGATCCTTTGAATGCGGAGGCTGGTGGGGTGATAAGTGAGGACCATCTTCAATATTCTCCCTCCACCTGGACCCCTCCCTCTGGATTCTTACCTTCTCTCGATCTTTTCATTGAGAACTGTCGGCGCGACATTAGTCGTCTCAATTTCTCTGCTCCTCTCACCCATTCTAACCTGTCTCTCTCTGAACTTACTGCACTCCATTCTCTCAGGTCCAACCCTGACATTGTCATCAAACCCGCTGACAAGGGTGGTGCTGTTGTTGTCTGGCGCACTGACCTCTACCACGCGGAGGCTGAGCGTCAACTCGCAGACACTTCCTCCTACCTCTCCCTGGACCATGACCCCACCACTGAACATCAAGCCATTGTTTCCAGGACTGTCACTGACCTCATCTCCTCTGGGGATCTCCCTCCCACAGCTTCCAACCTGATAGTTGCCCAACCTCGGATGGCCCGCTTCTATCTCCTACCCAAAATCCACAAACAGAACTGCCCCGGTAGACCGATCGTCTCAGCTTGCTCCTGCCCCACAGAACTCATTTCTCGTTATCTTGACTCCCTTCTCTCTCCCCTTGTCCAGTCCCTTCCCACCTACATCCGTGATTCCTCTGACACCTTACGTCACATCAACAATTTCCAGTTCCCTGGCCCCTACCGCTTCCTCTTCACCATGGACGTCCAATCCCTCTACACCTCCATCCCCCACCAGGATGGTCTGAGGGCCCTTAGCTTCTTCCTCGAACAGAGGCCCGAACAATCCCCATCCACCACTACTCTCCTCCGTCTGGCTGAACTTGTTCTCACGCTGAACAATTTCTCCTTCAACTCCTCTCACTTCCTCCAAATAAAAGGTGTGGCTATGGGTACCCGCATGGGCCCCAGCTATGCCTGTCTCTTTATGGGGTATGTGGAACATTCCTTGTTGCAGTCCTACTCCGGCCCCCTTCCACAACTCTTTCTCCGGTACATCGATGATTATTTCGGTGCTGCTTCATGCTCTCGTCAGGACTTGGAAAAATTTATTAATTTTGCTTCCAATCTCCACCCCTCCATCATTTTCACGTGGTCCATCTCTGACACTTCCCTTCCCTTCCTTGACCTCTCTGTCTCAATCTCTGGTGATAGACTATCCACCAATATCCATTACAAACCCACCGACACCCACAGCTATCTCGACTACAGCTCCTCACACCCCACTTCCTGTAAGGACTCCATCCCATTCTCTCAGTTCCTTCGCCTCCGTCGCATCTGTTCCGATGATGCTACATTCAAAAACAGTTCCTCTGACATGTCCTCCTTCTTCCTTAACCGAGGTTTTCCACCCACGGTCGTTGACAGGGCCCTCAACCGTGTCCGGCCCATCTCCCGCGCATCCGCCCTCACTCCTTCTCCTCCCTCCCAGAAACATGATAGGGTCCCCCTTGTCCTCACTTATCACCCCACCAGCCTCCGCATTCAAAGGATCATCCTCCGCCATTTCCGCCAACTCCAGCATGATGCCACTACCAAACACATCTTCCCTTCACCCCCCTTATCGGCATTCCGTAGGGATCGCTCCCTCCGGGACACCCTGGTCCACTCCTCCATCACCCCCTACTCCTCAACCCCCTCCTATGGCACAACCCCTTGCCCACGCAAAAGATGCAACACCTGCCCCTTCACTTCCTCTCTCCTCACCGTCCAAGGACCCAAACACTCCTTTCAAGTGAAGCAGCATTTCACTTGCATTTCCCCCAACTTAGTCTACTGCATTCGTTGCTCCCAATGTGGTCTCCTCTACATTGGAGAGACCAAACGTAAACTGGGCGACCGCTTTGCAGAACACCTGCGGTCTGTCCGCAAGAATGACCCAAACCTCCCTGTCGCTTGCCATTTTAACACTCCACCCTGCTCTCTTGCCCACATGTCTGTCCTTGGCTTGCTGCATTGTTCCAGTGAAGCCCAACGCAAACTGGAGGAACAACACCTCATCTTCCGACTAGGGACTTTACAGCCTTCCGGACTGAATATTGAATTCAACAACTTTAGGTCGTGAGTCCCCTCCCCCATCCTCACCCCCTTTCTGTTTCCCCCTTCTCTTTTTTTTTTTTTCCCAATAAATTATAAAGATTTTCCTTTTCCCACCTATTTCCATTATATAAAATAAAAAAAAAAACCCACTAGAGCTATACCTTGAGTGCCCTACCATCCATTCTTAATTAGCACATTCGTTTAGATAATATCACCAACTTTATCTTTAACACCTATGTGTTCTATTGTACTATTGTTGTTGACATCTTTTGATATTCTGCTTCTATCACTGCTTGTTTGTCGCTACAACCACACCAACCCCCTCCACCTCTCTGTCTCTCTATCTCTCCGCCCCCCACACACACACCTTAAACCAGCTTATATTTCAGCTCTTTCCTGGACTCGAACTCAAGTTCTGTCGAAGGGTCATGAGGACTCGAAACGTCAACTCTTTTCTTCTCCGCCGATGCTGCCAGACCTGCTGAGTTTTTCCAGGTAATTCTGTTTTTGTTTTGGATTTCCAGCATCCGCAGTTTTTTTGTTTTTATCTCTGTGTTTAATTGACTGCCACTGCTCTTCAAGAAATGCCTACCTCCTTGAAGAAGTTCTGTTCCTCTCTGCGACAAGATTTCCGGATTTCTCTGTTGCCTTGTTCACCTTCATTGCTTTCCATTTCTCTCCTAGTGTTTGACAAGGTGTTTACTAAAACCCGCTTTCACAGCCATATCTCCTTTCTCAGTGACTGTCTCCGTCTCCGACTTACCCCACATGGATTTCAACTGAAATTCCACCCCTCATGTTTCGAACCCACCCAGGATTACAGGTATCTCCGGGACATAAAACGTTTCTCGGACTGCTGTTCCCGTCACATTCTGAAATCCACTCTCAGTGCCATGCGCCGCCATATGAACACACTCGACCTCTCCCTCCAGCAGCACCGCCGTACCCTTTTTCAAAGCTGCGCGTGCCCCCAGTTTCATTTTATCCTTCGGCTCATCCGACGCCTCAACAAGAAACTTTTTCTCTTTCTCTCAAGTGCTAAGGAACGCAAGCTCCAACAACTCATCGACACCAACACCCATCTAGGACCCTCCACCCCTGCCTGTCCCTCCGTCCCCACCCCATCTTCCAATCCCAACCCCCGCCGTGTATTCACTATACCCCCTGACCTTCCCCTCTCCGATGCTGAACGTTCAGTGCTCAGCAAAGGACTTAGTTTCATACCCTTACGCCCTCACCTCAATGAATTTCGGGCTCGGCATGATACTGAACTCTTCTTCCGCCGTCTTCGTCTCCGGGCTCACTTCTTTGGGCAGGAGTCCTCTCCCAGTTCAACGGATCCTTTTACCCATCTTCAATATTCTCCCTCCACCTGGACCCCTCCCTCTGGATTCTTACCTTCTCTCGATCTTTTCATTGAGAACTGTCGGCGCGACATTAGTCGTCTCAATTTCTCTGCTCCTCTCACCCATTCTAACCTGTCTCTCTCTGAACTTACTGCACTCCATTCTCTCAGGTCCAACCCTGACATTGTCATCAAACCCGCTGACAAGGGTGGTGCTGTTGTTGTCTGGCGCACTGACCTCTACCACGCGGAGGCTGAGCGTCAACTCGCAGACACTTCCTCCTACCTCTCCCTGGACCATGACCCCACCACTGAACATCAAGCCATTGTTTCCAGGACTGTCACTGACCTCATCTCCTCTGGGGATCTCCCTCCCACAGCTTCCAACCTGATAGTTGCCCAACCTCGGACGGCCCGCTTCTATCTCCTACCCAAAATCCACAAACAGAACTGCCCCGGTAGACCGATCGTCTCAGCTTGCTCCTGCCCCACAGAACTCATTTCTCGTTATCTTGACTCCCTTCTCTCTCCCCTTGTCCAGTCCCTTCCCACCTACATCCGTGATTCCTCTGACACCTTACGTCACATCAACAATTTCCAGTTCCCTGGCCCCTACCGCTTCCTCTTCACCATGGACGTCCAATCCCTCTACACCTCCATCCCCCACCAGGATGGTCTGAGGGCCCTTAGCTTCTTCCTCGAACAGAGGCCCGAACAATCCCCATCCACCACTACTCTCCTCCGTCTGGCTGAACTTGTTCTCACGCTGAACAATTTTTCCTTCAACTCCTCTCACTTCCTCCAAATAAAAGGTGTGGCTATGGGTACCCGCATGGGCCCCAGCTATGCCTGTCTCTTTATGGGGTATGTGGAACATTCCTTGTTGCAGTCCTACTCCGGCCCCCTTCCACAACTCTTTCTCCGGTACATCGATGATTATTTCGGTGCTGCTTCATGCTCTCGTCAGGACTTGGAAAAATTTATTAATTTTGCTTCCAATCTCCACCCCTCCATCATTTTCACGTGGTCCATCTCTGACACTTCCCTTCCCTTCCTTGACCTCTCTGTCTCAATCTCTGGTGATAGACTATCCACCAATATCCATTACAAACCCACCGACACCCACAGCTATCTCGACTACAGCTCCTCACACCCCACTTCCTGTAAGGACTCCATCCCATTCTCTCAGTTCCTTCGCCTCCGTCGCATCTGTTCCGATGATGCTACATTCAAAAACAGTTCCTCTGACATGTCCTCCTTCTTCCTTAACCGAGGTTTTCCACCCACGGTCGTTGACAGGGCCCTCAACCGTGTCCGGCCCATCTCCCGCGCATCCGCCCTCACTCCTTCTCCTCCCTCCCAGAAACATGATAGGGTCCCCCTTGTCCTCACTTATCACCCCACCAGCCTCCGCATTCAAAGGATCATCCTCCGCCATTTCCGCCAACTCCAGCATGATGCCACTACCAAACACATCTTCCCTTCACCCCCCTTATCGGCATTCCGTAGGGATCGCTCCCTCCGGGACACCCTGGTCCACTCCTCCATCACCCCCTACTCCTCAACCCCCTCCTATGGCACAACCCCTTGCCCACGCAAAAGATGCAACACCTGCCCCTTCACTTCCTCTCTCCTCACCGTCCAAGGACCCAAACACTCCTTTCAAGTGAAGCAGCATTTCACTTGCATTTCCCCCAACTTAGTCTACTGCATTCGTTGCTCCCAATGTGGTCTCCTCTACATTGGAGAGACCAAACGTAAACTGGGCGACCGCTTTGCAGAACACCTGCGGTCTGTCCGCAAGAATGACCCAAACCTCCCTGTCGCTTGCCATTTTAACACTCCACCCTGCTCTCTTGCCCACATGTCTGTCCTTGGCTTGCTGCATTGTTCCAGTGAAGCCCAACGCAAACTGGAGGAACAACACCTCATCTTCCGACTAGGGACTTTACAGCCTTCCGGACTGAATATTGAATTCAACAACTTTAGGTCGTGAGTCCCCTCCCCCATCCTCACCCCCTTTCTGTTTCCCCCTTCTCTTTTTTTTTTTTCCCAATAAATTATAAAGATTTTCCTTTTCCCACCTATTTCCATTATATAAAATAAAAAAAAAAACCCACTAGAGCTATACCTTGAGTGCCCTACCATCCATTCTTAATTAGCACATTCGTTTAGATAATATCACCAACTTTATCTTTAACACCTATGTGTTCTATTGTACTATTGTTGTTGACATCTTTTGATATTCTGCTTCTATCACTGCTTGTTTGTCGCTACAACCACACCAACCCCCTCCACCTCTCTGTCTCTCTATCTCTCCGCCCCCCACACACACACCTTAAACCAGCTTATATTTCAGCTCTTTCCTGGACTCGAACTCAAGTTCTGTCGAAGGGTCATGAGGACTCGAAACGTCAACTCTTTTCTTCTCCGCCGATGCTGCCAGACCTGCTGAGTTTTTCCAGGTAATTCTGTTTTTGTTTTGGATTTCCAGCATCCGCAGTTTTTTTGTTTTTATTATTATTTTCTATTACAGGCATCTACCAATGGTAATGATAGGAGACTGAGTGTGTTGTGTGTTCCAAACAGCTCCCTGTACTGTACAGCATCATGAACCACATTGGCATATGCATCACTGCCATTAGTAGATGAATTTCAGCTAGTAGAAAAAAGAAATGTATGCAGCTTGAATTGTTCACACTGAGCTTTGTATTTTTGTCATTAACAGCACAGAGTTGTCACAGGGATGACACAAGTCTACTTGTCTGTCACCACATTTGACCTCAATATGAATGTTACAAATGTGAAGTTTTCCTTTTTTTAATATATGAAGACCTGGGGTGATTGAGAATCCAGTCACAAAATTTGATTAATATAGCCCTTCACCTATTCCAAAGTAATTAAAGCTTGATATATAGGATTTCAAAAAAAAATGTTGGGTGATGTCCTGAAGCTTGTAAGTTTTCGATCGCACTGTATGAGGAAAGTCAGCAGTAACTTATTCCAGTTTGATATTAGCCACAGCTAAATGCAAGCAGAACTACTGTCCAGCACTAGGAGGGGCGAGTTAACACCCAGCTGGACATTACTATCCAATAATTCACCTGTCCTGCTGAGAGATACTGTGACTTCTCAGTGTCTATAACAGGTGCCAAGCAGAGAGATCAATTGTCTCACACTGGAGATTCAAACAGGGTGAAATTGAGAAATGAAAGCAGAAAATGCTGGAAATACTCAGCAGGTCTGGCATTATCTGTGAAGAGAGAACCAGAGTTAACGTTTCAGATCAAATATGACTCTTCATCAAAACTCTTCCTCTTCTGTTCTGAAGAATCATATTTGCTGCAAAACATTAACTCCTTTTCTCTCCCTCCACAGATGCTGCCAGACCTGCTGAGTATTTACAGCACTTCCTAATTTTATTTCAGATTTCCAACACCTGCAGTATTTTGCACCTGTATTAAGGTGAAATTGTGGTCTGGTTGACCCAGCAGTAATTATGGAAAAAAAAACTGGAAGTTGGAAGCAAATGCAGAATGTTTTGTAATTGCACAGCAAGGTCTGTCAGCAGACTCATGGTGTAGGGGGTAACATATAAGCATGGACAGAAAATTGGTTAGCTAACAGGAAACAGAGAGTAGGCATAAATGGGTCATTTTCAGGTTGGCAAGATGTGACAAGTGGTGTGCTATAGGGATCAGTGCTGGGACCTCAACTATTTAGACAGGTGAGGCGAGTGGGCAAAAATTTGGCAGATGGAGTATAGTGTGGGAAATGTGAACTTGTCCACTTTGACAGGAAGGAAAAAAATGTAGCATATTATTTAAATGGGGAGCGATTACAGAGCTCTGAAGTACAGAGGGATCTGGATGTCCTGGTACATGAATCACAAAATGTTAGTATGCAGCCACAGCAAGTGATTAGGAAGGTGAATGGAATGTTGTCATTTATTGCAAAGGGAATGGAATATAAAAATAGGGATGTTTTGCTAAAGTCATATAGGGTACTGGTGAGACCACATCTAGAGAACTGTGTGCAGTCTTGGTCTCCTTATTTAAAAACGGCTTAATTGCATGAGAAACAGTTCAGAGAAGGTTTGCTCCACTGATTCCTGGAATGAGAGGGTTATCCTATGAGGAAAAGTTGGACAGGTTGGGCATGTATTGGAATTTAGAAAAATGAAAGGCAATCTAATTGAAACATATAAGATCCTGAGGGTATTGGACAGGGTGGATTTTAAAAGGACGTTTCCCCTTGTAGAAGAGACTTGAACTAGGGTCCATGGTTTAAAAATAATTTAAGACAGAGATGTGGAGAATTTTTTTTCTCTCAGAGGGTCGTTAGTCTGTGGAACTCTCTTCCCCAGAGAGTGGTGGAGGCAGGGTCATTGAATATTTTTAATGCTGAATTAGACAGATCCTTAATTGACAAGGGTGTCAAAGGGCATTGGTGGTAAATAGGAAAGCGGAAGCCACTTGAAGCCACAATCTGATCGGCCATGATCTTGTTGAATGGCAATGCAGACTCGAGGGGCCGAATGGCCTACTCCTGCTCCGAATGCGTATGTTCCTACATTCATATGTAAAAGGAGAAAGGCAAGGGGGAAGAAAGCTTTCTGAGGTATGGTGCTCCTAACAGGGAGTAGTGCTCACATTCAACACATCTTGTAAACTTGTAAGGCACAGCCTGTGATCCCTGAGATACACTCCCAGTGAGAGCTGCTCCCTATTGGGACAGCTAGGTGGAGAGATCGATACTGACATTTCCAGGTTGGCCAGTCATCACATAACTCAAATGTGTTAACCTGCCTTTTCTCTTTCGGATGCTGAGCCACCTGCTGTGCATCTGCAGCATTTTTTAAATTATCATTTTGCGACTTCAGAAAAGCCTTTTATTTTCAACTAGGTACAGTTAAATCATATTTCAGTAACTGATTTAAAATACAAAGCATCACACAGGTTTTCCTTCACTGTCTTTGCCTCTCACTCGATTTTACAGTATGCCTTTTGACAGTTTGACATGTCAATGAAAAGTCTTCGTTTTGGATTGAAGATATCCACTCAGACAGTTAGATTCTTAGCCATGGTTCTTGTGATAGCACTCTCACATCTGAGTCAGAAGGTTGTAAGACCCACTCTAGAGACCTCAACACATAATCAAGGCTAAAAACCCAGGGCAGCACTGAGAGAGTCAGGGGGTGCTGTTTCTTGGGTGAAAAATTAAACCGAGTTCCCATCTGCCCTCTCAGGGGGAGGCAAAATATCCCATGGCATCATTTTGAAGGAGAGCAGAGAAGTTTCCCCTGATGTCCTGGCCAATTTTATCCCTCAACCAACTCAAACAGTTCGGAAGAAGAGTCATATGGGCTGAAATATTACCTCTGCTTCTCTCTCCACAGATGCTGCCAGACCTGCTGAGTTTTCGAGTGAGAGGCAAAGACAGTGAAGGAAAACCTGTGTGATGCTTTGTATTTTAAATGAGTTACTGAAATATGTTTTTCTTTCAGGTCACCAACTTCCACAGTATCATGCTTTTATCACAAAAACAAATGATCCTGCCATTATCACGTTACTATTTGTGGGATCTTGCTGTGTGCAAGTTGACTGCCACGTTTCCTGCTTTCCAACTAGGACTTCAGTTCAAAAGTGTTTCATTCACTGTAAGGTAATTTGGGACACCCTGTGGTTGTGAAAGGGGCTATATAAATGCAAGTCTTTCTTTCTTTCTCTCTTCCGTCCACAACTTTTATAGTTACCATTTCATTCTGATTCATATTACCATGCCAGTTTGCAATTCAGCTAACTAATTTGCAACTGATGGTCCTTCAAAAAGCCTCACATACGTAACTTTGCTAAAATGCATTCTGACAATCCGCAGAAACGCTGGCAACATGAATTACCCTTCGCTGACTAATGTAGTTGCCTCCTCAAAGTTGTCCAGTAGATCAGCGAAGCCTGACCCACTGCTTCTCAAAACCGCTCCGGCTGCCTCTCACAGTTTGATTCTCGGCCGGCTGCTGTTTTCTGTCTTTGTGCCCATATCCACGCAGCCCCTGGCAGTAAAAGAAAAGTCAATGATTTACAATCGGAGTACCGCAGCCTAGCTTGAAAAATTGGCCAGCCCTTCAGTTAAATGTGTTTCATTGCTTTCATTCCTATCAACTATTTTGTTGAGATGCTGGCCTTTGTGTTTGTATCAAAGTTGAATGGAGAAAAAAAAATTTAAGATCAAAAGATGGATGATGCTATAAATTTTCTATCAGATTTTTTGAGAACAGGAGAGAAAAAATATTGAGGCGAACAAAGCCCATTACTTTTGATAGATATGAATCTCATCCATCCACCTGCTCACAATATCATTTAGTCCTTTGTCTCTTCAGAAACTTTTTTTTGGTGAATGTTTTCACTAGGTGAGCAACTATCATCAAATAGACTGACTGTTCTGTCTAGACTGTTACATGAAAACGATACTTGGGTGAAACTAAGGAGGGTAGCAAACACATGGATCTGTAGCTCAGCAGGAATTCAGTGTGTTCAGGAGGGAAGAAGAGAAACTGGCAAAAAAAAATAATTAAAATGGATGTTTTGTACCTGGCGCCAACAGTTCAGTCTTGGACCAATTAATCTGGGGCACATTTATCGAGTGATTAACAGAATGGTAAGAAGAATATGAGAACAAAACCTGGGCTGACTCTCTAGTGCGCTACTGAGGGAGCTCTGCACTATCAGATGAGATGTTAAACCAAGGCCCTGACTACTCTTTCAGGGGGACATAAAAGATCCCATGGTAACATTTTGAAGAAAAGGAGGAGAGATATCCCCTTTGCTGCAGCCAATTATTCCTCAACCAACGCCACAATGCTGTTTTTTTGTTCAGAAACCGGGAACCACATTTCCTACATTGTCATGCTGAGAAAGCACGAAGAAAAAAATCTTAAAGCTTTGTTTCTCTTCCATATTCCCTTGTTTAATTTCTCTTTTTTAAATGGGTAACTGCTGGGCTGATAAAATGGCTGTAGCTGGATGCATGCCGGTAGTTCTCAAAGATTCTAAGCCATTCCAATGTACAAAGGCTAACTCACCATCCTCCTGGAAAGCGACATCCCCTTTCCATTGTATCAACATTCCTCCCGTGCCAACACAAGGGACTGGTAGATGGGCTGTCTGCCCCAGCCAGTTCCGGACAAAGGCAGAGCTATTTGTGACTCTTCATCTCCAGTTGTGCTAATGGTTCCACAGTTGCCTGCTCAAAATACAATGGATTTTAACAAAGGTGCAGTGTTAGCTGAATGGCTCAACCTGAAAGCATCCTGTCATGTGAGTGAGACTTGAACTGTTTTGGGTTCTGCCTTCAGTTGCACTTTAACCTTAGGAGAGAAAACCTGACTCCAGGCTAGTAGCCTGCCTCTGACTTCCATCTCTTTCAAAGTCTGATCTCCAGAAAGAATCCTGCAATTCACCTACAAAGTGAACAAATTCCCACAATACAAGAATACTTTGCTACATATTCAATTGCCTCAAACTGCAACCAAGTTCCTAGGAAAAAGACCAGGAATTCTGCCAGAAAAAGCAACTTGAAAGAATCTTTATTGGACATTGATTTACTGGACTCTATTCACCTGAATTAATGCCAATACCTTTTGATTTTTTTCTTTAAGTAACTCTCAATTCTTTTCTTTCCTTTCTCTGCCTTTCTTCCTGTATGCTCGTGAACATGAATGTGTGTCATGATCCATCCCTCAGGTTTTGAATGTGTTAATAAATTCTAGTGTGTTTTTTATTCATTCATGGGATGTGTGCTTTGCTGGTTATGTCAGCATTTGTTGCCCATCCCTCGTTGCCCTTGAGAAGATGATGGTGAGCTGCCTTCTTGAACTGCTGCAGACCATGTGGTGTAAGTATATCCACCGTGCTGTTAGGAAGGGAATTCCAAGATTTTGACCCAGCGACCATGATAGAACAGTGATATATTTCCAAGTCTGAATGGTGTATAGCTTGGAGGGGAACTTCCAGGTGGTGGTGTTCCCATCTATCTGTTGCCCTTGTCCTTCCAGAAGCTAGTGGTCATGCATTTGGAAGGTGCTGTATAAGGAGCCTTGGTGAATTCCTTCAGTGCATCTTGTAGATGGTATACGCTGCTGCAACTGTGTGTCTGTGGTGGAGGGAGTGAATGTTTGTGGATGTTGTGCCAATCAAGTGGGCTGCTTTGTCCTGGATGGTGTCAAGCTTCTTGAGTGTTATGGGAGCTGCACTCATCCAGGCAAGGGGAGCGCATCCCATCACACTCCTGACTTGTGCCTTGTAGATGGTGGACAGGCTTTGGGGAGTCAGGAGGTGAGTTACTCATCGCAGGATTGCTAGCCTCACCTTAAGGAATTTGCTGTGGGGTTATGGTTAGCATTGGACCAGAGATGAAGAGAAAGTTCTTTAGCCAGAGAGGGGTGAATCTATGGAATTCATTGCCACAGAAGGCTGTGGAGGCCAGGTCACTGAGTGTATTTAAGACTGAGATAGATAGGTTCTTGATTGGTAAGGGGATCAAAGGTTATGGGAAGAAGGCGGGAGAATGGGGTTGAGAAACTTATCAGCCATGATTGAATGGTGGAGCGGACTCGATGGGCCGAATGGCCTAATTTCTGCTCCTATGACTTACGGTCTTATGGACCTCATAAACAAGAGTTTGGAAATAAAGCACAACCCATTTCAACAAGGGAAGGTATACTGTCACGACTCACTGGGGGTAGGGTGCTGTAATATCGAGCCCCACTGTTCCCTGAGCTGCGACAAATGTGAAAAGTTTGACTAAACCACCAGATTTCCATAATTCTACCTAACTGTTTAATTTAGCTTAACAGAATATGAGCATCAGGTTTGCAATCTTAATAAGTAAATAACTGTATATTGAACCAATTGTCTTTAACTAGTGGCAAAAGAAAGAAATATGAACTGCTAATTTCTAACTCTATAACTTAAACTCTACCCCATCTTAAACACTGATACACAAACACACAAGCACACAGACATAAGACACACAAAACATAGACTTTAAGGGTGACATAAAACACTTCAATAGCACTAATCCAGAATACAAGATTAGATGGGTTGATTTTGATTGATGTCTTCCAAATTGCTTGCAGTTTGTTACTGATGTCACGAGGTGGTCTCCCAGCACTTTCAATCTGTGGTTCACTGGTAGAAAAACTTGCTTTTCAGGCTAGGAGCTGTTCTCCCTGCACTGTTTCCACAAAAACCCTGGACACCTGGTCAGGAGCCAATTAAAATGCTGTCACTAGGCAATTCCCCGTGGTCCAGAACTCCTTTCTGGTACCATCCTGCTCTCTTATGGCACCATATGTTCCAGGGTAGCAACCTTGTAGATATTCCTCATCCTGTTCCAGCAACATGTCTTTCAACTGCAGCTATGGTAGTTTTTTAAAGCCACGGTCCATTTTAAAGCCACAGTCCAAGAAAAATAAAAAATAGGTTTTTTACTTGCTTCCACCCTTAAAAGAGATGAATTTCAAAAATGCATTTTATCACAATGTATGTGACACATGGACCAGAAACCATGAGACTTACATTCCTTCATCCATCCTTCTCACTTATTTCAGTAATTTATACCCAGGATAATGATTCCGTGATCATGTTATCTTTACCGGCAATGTGAATAATCTTTATTGAATGGTTGAAACAATAGACTCCATCTAAACAGTCTCGCATTTTGGGCTTTAAACTTCTCAATGAATGCCAGTGGCTTATGGTCAGTGTAGATTAATGTTTCTTTGTTATTGTGTCGGACATAAACTTCAAACTGCTGAAGAGACAACAGCAATGCTAGAGTTTCTTTTTTCTTCTGTAGAGTACTTCCTCTGATATTGATTTAGTTTCTTGGAAAAATACCCCACTGGTTTCTCTATCCCTTTCCTTGCTTTTGGATTTTGCTCTTGTTTTTTTCTTGATCTTTAATCTTACCCTGTTCCGCATCATTACTGCTAGATTTAACCCAGTTTTCTTTGTGTTTTTGCTCCCTGCCTCTGCTTCTTGAGTTTGCATGTTTCCCTCTTTCATTACATTTTCTTTCACCCTATCTTTACTTCTAGATTTGTCCTTTTCCCCTCTATCTTTGTCTTTATGCTGTTCTCTGTTTCAGCTTCAAGATTGGCCCTTTTGGCCCATGTTCTCACTGCTATGACACAGCAGCTGTTAAAAGCTGAGTTGTTTAAAATCCCAGAGGGAAGCTTTAAATAACTATATTTTCAAGTAGTATGTTACGAGTTGCAGCTATAAATTCAGGAATAAGACCACCAGCTCTCGAGAGGTTTTTATATCAAACTACATAAGACATTTATTAATTTACACAAGTTAAACAAATACACATGGCTACAGATTACTACTATCATAATTTTTAAATTCCCAAACTAATCTCCATTAAGGCAACAACAACCCATAGATTTTGAGCAGGCACTAGGCAAAGCATTTTCACCTTACAAATTCAAAATGAGGTTCCCTTCACTTTGGTTCTTTTGCAGGCAGTTGTTGGCTTACAGGATTTGATATTACAAACCTTTGCTTTACACACACAAAACTGCTGTCTGTTATACCCAGCGCATCTCTTTGAATGTAAATCCTCATTGTATCACCAGCCCCTTTTGAACTCCCACCTCTTGTCGCAATAAAACCCCTTTCATCTAACCAATTTTATTAGTAATATAAACATTGCTTGGTCCTTTCTAGCTAGGTGCAAGATTTCACCCCGAGTCTTTGACTGCTCTATTCAACAAAATGCAAATGTCCTCTACCTCTGCTTTTATATCTCAAAACTACTATACATCAAAGCACCCTACTAGCTGGCTTTAATCCAATTAAAACACACACAGACACACCCACAGACTAAATCTCTATTCAAAAAAATAATTTCTAATAACATTACATAAGTTAATAGCTTCAGGGCACTTGCTCTCTGCTTTAACTTCATTCTTGAATTTTAGATTTTGATTTGGCCTGTTTTGCTCTCTCTTTGCTTTTAATCTGTTTACGATCTCCACTTTGGGATTTTGCCTCTTTACCATTACTCTGCTCTGGATCACATGCTGGATTTTGATTTGGCTTGTTTTTCCAACCCTTTTCCATTAGTCTACTCTGGTGCTACTTTACATGCTCCTGTTTTCACTTTGGGTAATGGCCCTACACAATCTACTAATACCCAACTAAATAGTTCTTCAAAAAGTGGCATGGGTATTAAAGGTGCTGGTTTGATTACATGTTGGAGTTTGCCTACTACCTGACATGTATGATACATCTTACAAAATTGCACTATGTCCTTACGAAGTCTTGGCCAGGTAAAATGCCTGTTATCGATGCTTGGGTTTTCCGTATTCCTATGTATCCTGCCATAGGGACTTAATGTGCTACTCGCAATATCTCCTCACAATATTTGGGCGGTACCACTATCTGACGAACAACCATCCATTCCTTATTCGCAGGCCTGTGAGGGTGCCTCCACTTCCTCATCAGAACTCCACTTTTACGGTAATAGCACTCCGGAATTCCATCAACCTCAGCTTCAGTGTGAGCTGACTGTGCTAACTTGTTTAACACTGGATCTGCTTTCTGAGCCTCAATTAATGAAGACCTGCCAAAGACTTCCTTTGAATTATCCTCATCCTTAAAGAAAGTTTCGGCTACTCTAACATCTTCCCATGGTATTAATTTGACCTCTGATGACGGACTTTGTTTAGCCATTGCTCTGGTCACCAAACATGATGGAAAACTACCAGGAACTTATTCTTCTATCTTCTCCGTCCTTTTAGCCTCTCTCGGTCTTTCTGTAATTATGGGCGAAGCTACAACCTTCATTCCTGCCAAATCATTCCCCAGGAGTAAATCAACTCCATCCACAGGTAATTTCTTAACCACTCCTACAACCACTGATCCAGACAATAAATCACATTCCAATTGCACTTTTGCATAATGGAACCGGGATATATTCCCCACTTATCCCATTTGCCAATACCTTAGCTTTCATTGAACTCTCTGGAGGGAAAACTAGGTCTTTCTCCAGCAAAAGAGTTTGAGTAGCTCCTGTGTCCCTTAATATAGTTATTTTGGTTTGGCTGCGTCATTTGATAAAAAAGGGGTTATCTTCCCTTTGGACAAAAACTCTTTATCTCTTTATATGTGTTTCTCACGTGTCAGTGCAGACTCAATGGGCTGAAGGGCCTCTTCTGCACTGTGATTCTGTGATTCTGATCTCTCATCCAACTTATTCACTATGCTAAAGCTACAATTTGGTCTGTGGCGTGTTTTTTTTTGAGTTCCCTTTTCAAACTCACTCTTAATGAACTCCAGTAAGTTCCATTGGCTTCCCTTGCAACTTCCAGCACTCTGAACGAATGGCTCCCGCTTTATTACAGTGGAAACACTTAGGCCTTCGAGTTTCACCTCCACCCTCAGTACCCTCTTCCCTGATCTGGGGAGGAGGTCGTAAGGTATTCCCAGCTATCCATTCTTCACCCTGGCTACTTGCCTTCCTTTTGCTCTCCCACTTTCTATCCTTTTCAAATTTATGGGGTTGATGGAGAAAAGGTTTAGTTTTATGGATCAGCTCATAATCACCAGCCATTACTGCTGCCTGTCTGGCTGTTGCAACCCTTTGGTCTTCAACATGGATTCTTATTACAGAAGGTAGGGAGTTTTTAAATTCTTCCAAGAGAACGGTCTCTCTGAGAACTTCATAGGTAGTTTCAATTCCCAATGCTCGTATCCACCTATCAAAACTATTTTGCTGAGGCCTTTCAAGTTCAGTGTAAGTTTGCCCAGACTGTTTCCTTAAATTTCAAAACTTTTGTCCATATGCTTCAGGGACCAACTCATATGCTTTCAAAATGGCATTTTTTTTACCACATTATAATCCCTAGAATCCTCTTGACAGTGAGGCATAAATTTCCTACCTGACAATTTGCTGTGCATGGGCAATGTCCAGTTTTCCTTTGACCAATTCATCTGTTCAGCTATCTTCTCAAATGAAATAAAGAATGCTTCAACACCTCTTCAACTTTTGGAAGAGCTTTTACAGATGTAAATATCTCCCCACTGGATCCTGATCTGAGCAAAGGTTCTGCCTCACCTCCTGGTGTCTCTCTTGAATGCCAGCATTCTAAGCTGCTCTCTCTCTCTCTTCCTCTTTCCTCCTTTTCTAACCTCACCATTTCTAACACCCTTTGAAAGGCTCTTTCTCTTTCCTTTTCTTTTTCTTTCTCTGCTCTTTCTTTTCCTGCCGCCTCTAACTCAATTTCTTTTTGTTTCCATTGCTTGTTCAAGTTCGAGCTTCTTAATTTCTAACTGAACCTTCACTATCTCCACCTGTGATTCACTAGTCTCAGGTATCACTTCCAACTTTAAATGCTGTGCTAAAACTTCAATTATCTCTGACATCCTAGCTTTGGCAGGCAACCCTACTCTTAATTTACTTGCCAATTCGATTAGCCTGGCTTTTGGGGTCCCTTGTAAACTTGTCAGGTACATCTCTTCCACTTGCAGGAAGGTTTTAGCAGTTTCCAGTATCATCTTATTTTTGGTAGTACAAACCTGGTGTTTCCTTTTAGATTTTATTACTTACTAAATCTACACCCAAAGACTCATTGTCTTTTGTTCCAAAAGATCCTGGACTCAAGCCCCCAAACTTTGTCATGACTCATTGGGGATGGAGCATGGTAATATCGAGATCCACTGTTCCCCGAGTGACAAATGTGAAAAGTTTGATCAAACTACCATATTTCCCTAATTCTACCTGTTTTATTTAGGTTAACAGAATATGAGCACCAGGTTTGTAATCTTAATAAGCAAATAACTGTTTATTGAACAAATTGTCTTTAGCTAGTGGCAGAGGAAAGAAATATGAACTGCTAACTTCTAACTCTATAACTTAAACTCTACTCCTTCTTACAGTCATATACACAAACAGGCAAACATACACACACACATAAGACACAAAACATGGATTTTAAGGGTGAAATAAAGCAATTCAATAGAACCAATTTGTAGTACAGGTTTAGATGGGTTGATTTTTATTGATGTCTTCCAAATTCCTTGCAGTTTGTTGTTGATGACTTAAGGTGGTCTCCCAGCACTTTCAGTCTGTGGTTCACTGGTTGAAAAACTTGCTTTTCAACGTCGCTACTGGTGATTTTTCTCCTTTTCCTCCTGACAGGGTTTTCAGAGAAAGCAGGTTGCAGAGATGTGAGGGATAGCTAGCTAGCTATTATGGCAGAAATGTTGGAATCTTACAAACACAGGAGAGAGAGGTTTCAGGTCTTCTGTTCTCCCTGCACTGATACCACACAAAACCCTGGTCACCTGGTCAGGAGCCAATTAAAATACTGTTGTTAGGCAGTTCCCCCTAGTCCAGAACTTCTTTCTGGCACCATCCTGTTCTCTTATGGCACCCTATGTTTCAGGATAACAATATTGTCAATATTCCTCATCCTGTTCCCGTGAACATGTCTTTCAACTGCAGCCATGGTAGTTTTTTTAGAGCCGCGGTGCAATTTTAGAGCCACAACTCAAGAAAAATAAAAAATATGTTCTTTACAATACCAAGGGAAATAAATTAGAAATTAAAACTATTGCTGTCACAGGCAGAAGAGGGGAACAGTAATAATAATTTAATTCACCTCACCCTCATGGCCGTAACACAATGAAAATATTTTTAAAGTACTTCATTGACTGTAATTAACTTTGAGATGTCCTGCAGTTGTGAAAGGCTCTATACAAATGCAAGTCTGCCTTTCTTTATACTAGGCTGGTGGTTATGCAAGTAACCTGGCAGTTTGAAACTAAATAGAATAATGCTGGTAATCTGGGAAAAACAATGTAAAATATGCCCTCCTTTAAGGCATTGTAAAACCTGACTGGGTTCACTAACATTAGCTAATTTCAGCCAAGATGACAGTAAGTGCACTACAATGAACCTCTCTCCCCCCCTAGGCTCAGCAAGAAGGTACGTCAGGAATCCCCATGCAAATGTTTTTCGTTCTAGTTTGATCTGCACCGGAAGAAGGTTGACATGGGTGAGGTACTGAGGGTGATCAGCCCCAATTGGAGTTAGTGTCTAGAGTCGATGAGTGGGGAAAAATAGAGAGGGAAAAAATCTATAAAAACAGTGTGATGTTCCTTCAGTTCCTACATGATGACATCAATGCACCTTTAGCTATTAACACTGCACTCCATCCTCAAATAGAATTGAAAATATAAGCATTAAAATAACTGGCGTCTATATGCTCTGAAGACAGGTCATTCTGTGTTCAAGAAACTGGCCCAATTTAATTCTTTTTGTCAACTTCGAAGCTTTATGCTTCATTACTGTATAAGGGCCTGGCACATAAACAATTAATATCAGCCTGAGGACTGTATCGCCCACACCATAAGAAACACGTGATCCACACCTAGGATTCAGCCTAGTGTTTGTCGGAGCGGTGTGCACAAGCAAGCACGGAATCAGTTCCTAGCTTGAACCTTTTATATATGTACATAGTTTTCTTGTGGTCAATAAATACAAATGTTACCCTTCTTAAGACTACAAAGACTTCATTAAGACTGACTGAATGGTATCCAACGCACTACAACATTCATCATCACAATTTTATGATATCACCCAGGGCCTTGGATCGGCTTCTGGTAACTCCTTAAAAGCCATCCCATAACAACAACAACTTGCATTTATATAGCATCTCAAACAAAGCAAAACATCCGAAAGTGCTTTGCAGGAGGGTAGATCAAATAAAATTTAACAGTGATCCGCAAAAGGATGTTAGGAAAGGACTTGGTCAAAGGTCTAAATTTAAACAAGCATCTTAAAGAAGGAAAGCGAGGTGGGGGTAGGGGAGGTGGGTGTGAGAGTTTAGGCAGGTAATTCCAGAACTTAGGGCCCAGGCAGCTGAAGGAACAACCACCAATTGTGGAGCAAAGGAAATTGGGATATGTAAAAGGCCAGAATTGGGTGAGCACAGAGACCGAGAGCATAGATATGAGGATGTGCAGTATCTTGTACAACCGTGCCTGCAGTAGGCACAGTGGAATATCATGCACAGTACATATCACAGATCTAAATTTAGGAAGAAATGGTTTGTTGATTGCTTTTCATCGCTTCATTTACCCTCCAGTTCCCTGCTGTTTCAATCACACTCAGCTTAATAGTGCAAGAGTTTTGGCTGCATGTAGTCAGCAATGTGATTGCATTCACCAACTTAGCATAGTCTATTGGTGACGATGTATATGAGGTGATTATGGTGGCCGTTATTTCCTATTTGCAAACTGCAGTCTACTCCTGACATTTGAAAGTTGTTGATTTTTATGCCAACAAAATCAGAATTATCCAATAATTAAAATGACATAATGATGTACAGTGGACTAACTGGAAGCCGATCTTCCAGCTTCAAGATCATGAAATTCGAGACTTTCTCCTCAAACCCCTTTGGCTTCTGTCAAAGATCTCTTTAATATTCTCCTGCCTATTTTCTGTTCTCTTTTTAATTCACCCTTTCTCTTGCTCAACAATACCAATGGCAACTGACATTGACGTAGCAACTTAAAACCAGTAAAGTGCCACTTGTTTCGCAGGACTGTTGATGGTTCTGATTGGTCAAAACGTTGCCAGGGTGAATGCAGCATGACAACGTCTCGACCAATCAGAGCTGACTTGCCAACCACTCAGCATCCTTTTCTCATGCAGTATAAATTGTTGTTCTCTTTGGAATTTGGCATATTTGCATCTGTCGTGATGAGTGCAAGACATAAATCTTCAACAGCTTTTTCCTTTTTTTCAGCAATACTCAGGTTCTGTACAGTCAAGCAGCTAATTATGGAATTGTTACAGCACAGGAGGAGGCCATTCTCTTTCACCTGTCCCTGCCAGTGGATTGCAAGAGTAACTTAGCTAGTCCCACTCCCCTGCCCTGTCCCCATAGCTGTGCAAATATTTCATCTTCAGATAATTGTGTGATTCCTTTTTGAAAGCCAGAATTGGACTGACCTTCACCACGCCCATAGGCAGTAATATTCCAGATCCTAACCACACAATGCGTAAAAAAAATGTTTTGTCTTGTGCCACTTTTGATTCTGTTGCCATTCACCTTAAACAGGTGTCCTTGACCCTTCTGCCAATATTTTAACTCTTTGTTATTGCCAATTTGTTTTCAAGGCTTTTCTTTTATTCTGGTTGCAATCTCTTTACGCTTCCTATTCTTGACCCTCTTTTGGTGAAGGCGCTAATGTCTTCAGCCCAGAGGAGCCAGCTGACCTATGATACCACAGCAAGTACTCCTCTTGGGCAGTGTGAGTGGACAAACTCAACCAGGCCTGATCCTGTCTTCCTCAGAGTTCGAATCTTGCTCTTTCTAAAAGGAATCGCCAGCTTGGAGAAGGAGCCTAAGCGGATATCTTCCCAAATTAGGCCAGGTATTTTGAGACCAGTTTTAGCTCCCACGCACCTCTTCAGTGGCTGGTTTCAGCTAACACAATGTGAACTGAAGGTCAAGACCTTAACAAGGATCTACTACTTGATGGGTTGGGGTATAGAGGAGCAGGGGTCGCCTGATTTTGAGGTGCACCATTTTCAGGACAAAAATGCTTGGAAATCATTTTCTGCTTAATTTACTAATATGTTAAGTAACATTTAAGCAGACCATTGCATCACTTGTCCAAGCTGAGGTGAGGAGAATTTTTCTTTTGAATAAAGCCAGTTTTTAGGACATTGAGTGACCTACCAGAGACAGCAGTGCCAAAATAGCTCTTGAAAATGAAGGGGGTTAAGCATTTGAAAAATAAACAAAGATTATGATTAAATTAAGGTTATGGGCAAAAGGCAGAGGAATAAGCTTACTTGGATTGTGTTTTCAAAGGTATGGGGGGTGGGGGGGGGGGGGGGGTGGGTGGGGGTGGTGGGGGGGTGGGGGGGGCACGGATAAACTCCTCCTGTGTTATAACATTGTGTGATGATGTGTGCCTCTTCCAGACCTTTCTCTTCCCTTCCTCCAACATATTTGTTTGCCACACATTTTAATATGCTGCTCCTCTAACATTGATTGCACACAGTGACAATGAATTCTGAAAGTCTTGGGTCAGCCATTATTAACGTTCAACTCAGCTTGCTGAAGAATTCTTTTGGTATTAAAGGCATCATGCTACTGAGTGTCAGAAATTTCTTATAACTTATATTTCCAGATCATAGACTTTAAAAAAAAATCCCAAGTATAAAGTATATTTTCATAGAGCTTGTCCATTTCGGTGTCAGGACGTTTTTAATGGTGTGATACATCTTCATTACTGCCAAGCATCCTCTCTGGCCCTGAAAGTGTGGGGTCCAGATTTTAATTATTTTTGGAGTTCTAAAGAATGAAAAAAGTGCAGTTATTTTTCTTGATGACTCTTTCATTTCCCTTTCTCTTAGTCCAATTTTTCTTTCACCTTCTGGACATAACTTGACATTAAAGTTACTACTCTAACTTAGATTCCTTGCTTTTAGCTCTGCAAGCAGAATTTTAACCGCAAAATAGATAGGTCAAAGTGTTAAAACTCTGAAGCCCAATGCCAAATTGCCTCCAGCCCACCCCTTTCTGGTTCTAGTGGGGGAAAATGAGGGGGGGGGCGGCGGGACGGCGGTTTGTTGGGGACGGTGTTGGATGGGCAGCCAACCCGGGAGGAGCTTTGACAATTTAAGTATTATAATAAGACAGCGTGTCTCATGATTAAGAGGTCCAAGGAGACCCAGTAGCTAAAGGGAGTGCCTATCCACTTACCTTTTGGTCCATTATACCTGGTTCATAAATGCCCAGTGATCAGACATTCCCAAATCCTTGGAATCTCCCACCAAACTCCCAACCCCCAACAAGCTTCCAACCCACTTGAAGGCCCCAGAAGCTCCCGCCCCCACCTCAAGTCTCCCATTTGCCTTTCCAAGAGGCCTCTGTCTTCCCTCCTCCAACCTAACGCCCAGCCAAAGCCTCCCATTCGCGCACCCCCACCAACCCCAAAATCCAATGCTTCCAAGTTCGCCCCTGGCCTCTGATCTCCACCCCTTGAGTACTCTGAATTCCCTGGCCACGAGGCCTCTGCTTTTCCCCACCCTGGCCTCCAATCACCTGATCCCCTCTATAGAGGCATCTGAATCCACCCCCCTCTCCCTCAGGCACCCTGACCACCGCCCTTGGCCTCTGACCACTCATCGCCCCCTGCAACCCTCATCTGCTGCAAGACCCTTGAATCATAACAAGTTCCAGTATAAAATCCCACAGAATGTCTACGAGCAAGTGTGTCAATGTAATGAATGGTTAGCGCCATTTATTCTCCACTGACTGCAAAACCCGGCACAATATCCCTGCATGACCTAATGTTGTGCATTTATTGTTCCTTCTCTCTACGGAAAGCTTTAATGATTCAGCTCTGCATTAGAGTGCTTCAGCTGGAGTTTGGCAAGAGCGGGATTTTTAAGGGTCAATTTCTATCTAAAGTCTAATCTTTTTCTCATTTAGCAACTAATTGAAAATTGCTATTTCAGTTGGGAGAAGATGAGTTTTAGTCTAGCTTTAAAACCGGGGTTATATAGGCTCCGCCTGCAGCTGCAGCTAGTATATTAGTTAACTGGCTAAAACAGGTTTTCAGAAGCTAAATTCAGACAGTGTAAAAGCAAGCCATCTATAGTGCTGCTTTTGTCTGCAATGGAGCACTGCTATAGGCTGCATTAGAGTGCTTCAGTTGGAGTTTGGTGAGAGAGGGAGTTCACTGAGGAGGGAAGGAGGTGATCCTTTCAGTAGTCATGAAGATATAAATGTACATAATGTGATTGGAAATTATTTTAAAATTGGACTTGTAGCAGGGCCTGTGTCTATGGGGTGTGTGTGTGTGTGTGTGTGTGTGTGTGGCTTAATTTGATTAAAGCCAGATAGCCTGGGTACTTTGATGTATAGTAGTTTGAGCTGTTACTTAGATAAATGGAAGGCTAGAAGGTAAAGAGTACGTTTGCATTTGTTGAATAAACCATTCAAAAGAAGGGAGTAAAATATTGCACCTAGCTTGGAGACACCAAGCAATATGTTATGAATAAAATTGTGATATGAAAGGGGTTTTATTTTTAGAAGAGGTGAAGTTCAAAGATGTAGTGATACAATGCGAATTTACATTCAAAGGGAAAGCTAGGTATAACCCGAGATGAGTTTGTGTGTGCAGGTCAGAGGCATATAAGATCTAAGCCTGTAAGTCCTACATCTGTCTGCAAAGGAAACAAACTGAAAGGAACCTCATTTTGAATTTGTAAGATCAAATGTGCTTTGCCTGATGTCTGTTTCAAGTCTATGGGTTATTGTTGCCTTGGTGAAGATTTACCTGGGAGTGATTAATTTGGGGATTTGTTTAAAAGTTATTATGGTAGTAATTTGTAGACATATGTATGTGTTTAAATTTGCTGTTAAATTAATAAAAGTTTAATTTAGTTTATATAAAAATCCTCAAGGCTTGATGGTTTCATTTCTGAATTCAGAGGTACATCTCAAATGTGCGAATTGAAAATATAGGTTATGATAGTCTTTCAAGTTTCCCTCTGGGATTTAAACAACTCAGCTGTTACCAACTGCTGTGTCGTAACACATTTTCTACCTTTCACCAGTAAGAAGAGCAGTGGCCTTGATAAGTAGGACCTGGTAAGCATTTCTTCTTCTGTCCTTAATTTTGAAAAAATTTATTCATGGTATGTGGGTGTCGCTGGCTAGGCTAGTATTTATTGCCCATCCCTACTTGCCCTTGTTTAGGGGGCATTTAAAAGTCAACCGCATTGCTATGGGCCTGGAGTAACATGTAGACCAGACCAGGTAAGGACACGATGCCCTAAAGGGCATTTGTGAACCAGATGGCTTTTTACAACAATAGATTCATGGTCATTATTAGACTTTTTTTAAATTCCAGATTTTTACTGAATTCAATTTCCACCATGTGCAATGGCAGTGTTTGAACCTGGGTCCCCAGAGCATTACCCTGGGTTTCTTGATTACTAGTCCTACAAGGATACCACTATGCCATCACCTTCCCTTAATATTCTCTAAATTAGAGGAAGTAAATGTAAAGGAAGTAATTTAAGGATAAGTCATGGCAGTGCAAATTGGCCAAGTGGAATGCTCCTCCTGTACAATGTGGGAGGTCATGGACACATCCAGTGTCCAGGGTGAACATATGTGCAGGAAGTGTCTCCAGCTGCAGCTACATGAAATCCAGGTTTCAGAGCTGGAGCTGCAGCTGGAGTCACTGTGGAGCATCTGCAAGTATGAGAGCTTTGTGAATAGCACATATAGTGAGGTGGTCACCCCACAGGTAAAGATTGCACAGGCAGAGAGGGAATGGGTGACTGCCAGACAGAGCAAAAGCACTAGGCAAGTAGTGCAGGAGTTCCCTGGGTTCATCTCTGTCTCCAACAGATTTTCTGCTTTGGATTCCACTGAGGGAGATGGTTTGTCAGGGATATGCATGCAAGAACCAAGTCTGTGGCTCAGCTGCACTGGGGTGGGGGCTGGGGATGAGTGGGAGAGCAACAGTGATAGGGGATTCTATCGCAAGTGGCCACAGGCGTGACACCAGGCTGGTATGTTGCCTCCTTGGTGCCAGGGCCGAGGATGTCATTGAGCAGCTCCAAGGCATTCTGAAGGTTGTAGTCCATATTGCTACCAACGACATTGGTAAAAAGGGGAATCAGGTCCTGAAAGCAGAATATAGGGAGCTAGGAAGTAAATTAAAAAGCAGAACCTCAAAGATAGTAATCTCAGGGTTATCCACAGTGCCATGCGCTAGCAAGGTCAGGAACATGAGAGTAGACCAGATGAATGCATGGCTGGAGAGATGGTGTAGAAGGCAGGGATTTAGATTCCTGAGGCATTAGGACTGATTCTGGGGAAGATGGGACCTGTACAAACTGGACGGGTTGCACCCTGGCAGGACCGGGACCAATGTCCTTGCTAATAATGTGGGGGAGGGTTTAAACTAGATTGTCAAGGGGTTGAGAATCTGAGCAGGGAGACACAAGAGAGGGAAACAAAGATAAGAATGCAAGACAGAAAAGTTGAAAGCAAAAATGGAAGGCAGAGGAAACAAGGTCCAGCAGCAAATAGGGCCAAAGTACAAAAGAAATGTGTAAAAATGTTAAAAAGAAAAGCCTAAAGCCACTGTATCTGAATGCATGGAGCATTTGCAATAAGGTAGACAAATTAACAGCGCAAATAGATCTAAACAGGTATGATATGATGGTGATTACAGAGACATGGCTGCAGGGTACCAAGCCTGGGAACTGAATATCCAAGGGTACTCAATATTTAGGTAGGACAAGCAAAAAGGAAAAGGAGGTGGTGTGGTGTTGTTAGTTAAGGATGAAATCAGAGTGATACTGAGAGGATAATGGCTCAGAAAATCTAGATGTAGAATCAGTCTGGGTGGAGCTAAGAAGCAGCAAGGGGCAGAAAACATTAGTGGGAGTTGACTATAGGCCTTCAAACAGTAGTGGTAAGGTAGGGGATGGCATTAAACGGGAAATTAGTGATGCATGTAAGAAGGCTGCTACTGTGATCGTGGGTGACTTTAATTTATAGGCTGGGCAAACCAAATTAGCAATAATACTGTGGCGGATGAATTTCAGGAGTCTGTACGAGATGGTCTTTTAGGAACTGACTAGGGAACAGGCTATCCTAGATTTGGTATTGCGCAATGAGAAAAGTTTAATTAATAATCTTGTTGTGCGGGAACCTTTAGGGGACAGTGACCATAACATGATAGAATTCTTCATTAGGATGGTAAGTGAAGTCCAATCTGAAACTAGGGCCCTAAATCTTAACAAAGGAAACTACAAAGGTATGAGGCATGAGTTGGCTAAGATAGGTTTGGAAACTTCATTAAAATGCATGGCGGTAAATAGACAATGGTTAATATTTAGGGAATGAATGTATGCATTTACAATTATACATTCCTTTAAATACACACCAGGAAAAGCAGCCCAACCATGGCTAACAAAATAAATTAAGGATAGTATTAGATCCAAAGAGGAGTCATATAAAGTTGCTAGAAAAGTAGCAAGCCTGAGGATTGGGAGCAGTTTAGAATTCAGCAAAGGAGGACCAAGAGATTGATTAAGAGGGAAAAAATAGAGTATGAGAGTAAACTTGCAAGGAGCATAAAAGTGAACTGTAAAAGCTTCTATAAGTATGTAAAAAGAAAAAGATTAATGAAGACAAATGTAGGTTCCTTACAGTCTGAAACAGGAGAATTTATAAGAGAGAACAAGGAAATGGCAGAGCAATTAAACAACTGTGTTATTTCTGTCTTCACGGAGGAAGACACAAATAACTTCCCAGAAATACTAAGGAACCAAGGGTGTAGTGAAAAGAAAGAATTGAAGGAAATTAAAATTACTAAAACACTAGTGCTGGAGAAATTAATGGGACTGGCCAGAGCTCAATAATCTACATCCCAGGGTACTAAAGGAGGTGGCCACGGTAATAATGGATGCGTTGGTTGTCATCTTCCAAAATTCTGTAGATTTTGGAACTGTCCTGGCAGATTGGAAGGTGGCAAATGTAACCCCAGTATTAAAAAAGGAGGGAGGGAGAAAACAGCAAATTACAGACTGGTTAGCCTAACGTTAGTACTAAATGCTAGAGTCTATTATAAAGGTTGTGATAACAGGACAATTAGAAAATATCCACAAGATTAGACAAAGTCAACATGGGCTTATGAAAGGGAAATCATGTTTGATAAACCTACTGGAGTTTTTTGAGGAAGTAACTAGCAGAATAGATAAGGGAGAACGAGTCGATGTGGGGTATTTGGATTTTCAGAAAGCTTTTGATGAAGTCCCGCATAAGATGTTAGTGTGAAAATTAAAGCACATGTGATTGTGGATAATATATTGGCATGGATTAAGAATTAGCAGAAAGGAAACAGAGAGCATGAATAAATAGATCTTGTTCTGAATGGCAGGCTGTCAGGAAGAGATATTAATGTATATAATGTCATTGGAATATTTTTTAAATAGAGGTTAAGTCTGTATGTGTGTTAATTGGATTAAAGACAGTCTGAGTACTTTGATGTATGGTAGTTGAGATGTAAACAGCAAGGTAAAGGGTGCATTTGCATTTTGTTGAATAGAACATTCAAGAGTGGGAGTGAAATCTTGCACCTAGCTAGGAGAGACAAAGCAATATGTTTATATTACTAATAAAATTGGTACTATGAAAGGTGTTTTATTGTTAGAAGAGGTGGAGTTCAAAGGGCCTGGTGATACAATGTGAATTTACATTCAAAGAGGAAGCCGAGTATAACAGAAAGGAGTTTGTTTGTGCAGGTCAGAGGCATGTAAGATCTATGGCTGTAAGCCTACAATTACCTGTAAAGGAACCAAATTGAGAGGAACCCCATTTTGCATTCATAAGGTAAAAATACTTTGCCTGCAGTCTGTTTAGGTCTATTGGTTATTGTTGCCTTAGTGGAGATTAATTTGGGAATTTGTTAAGAAGCTATGATAGTAGTAACTTGTAGCCATGTGTATGTGGTTAATGTGCTGTAAATTAATAAATGTTTAATTTAGTTTGATATGAAAACCTCTCGAGAACTAGTGCTCTTGTTCCTGAATTTAGAGCTGCAACTCAAGCCATACCAATTGAAAATGTAGGTTATGACAGTTGTTCAAAGCTTCTCTCTGGGATTTTAAATAATTCAGCCTTTAACAACTGCTGTGTCATAACACAGGCGATGACTAGTGGGGTATTGCAGGGGTCAGTGCTTGGACCCCAACTATCCACAATATATATCAATGATTTGTATGAGGGAACAAAATATAATATTTCCAAGTTTGCTGATGACACAAAACCAAGTGGGGAAGTGAACAATGAGGAGGGTGTCAAGAAGCTTCACAGTGACTTAGACAGGTTGAGTGAGTGGGCAAATGCATGGCAGATGCGATATACTGTGGATAAGTGTGAAGTCATCCACTTCAGTAGGAAAAACAGAATGACAGAGTATTATTTAAATAGTGGTAGATTGGGAAATGTTGATGTACGAAGGGGCCTTGATGTCCTTGTACACCAATCGCTGAAAGCAAGCATGCAGGTGCAGCAAGCAGTTAAGAAGGGAAATGGTACATTGGCCTTCATTGCAAGAGGACTTGAGTACAGGAGCAAGGATGTCTTACTGCAGCTGTACAGGGTCTTAGTGAGATCACACCTGGAGTATTGTGTACAGTTTTGGTCTCCTTACCTGAGAAAGAATGTACTTGCCCTAGAGGGAGTGCAGGGGGTCAGCAAACTGATTCCTGGGATGACAGGATTGTCATATGAGGAGAGATTGGGCCAACTAGGTGTGTATTCACAGGAGTTTAGATGAATGAGAGGGGATCTCATTGAAACATATAGAATTCTGACAGGGATGGACAGATTGGATGCAGGGAGGATATTTCCTCTTGCTGGGGGTTTAGAACAAGGGGTCACAGCCTCATGATGTGGGATAGACCATTTAGGGCTGAAATGAAGAGAAACCTCTTCACTCAGAGGGTCATGAACCTATGGAATTCTCTACTACAGAAGGTTGTGGTGGCCAAGTCACTGAATATATTTAAGAAAGAAATGGATTTCCTGGATCCTAAAGGCATCAAGGGGTATGGGGAGAGCACGGGAGTACAGCGTTGAGATAGAGGATCAGCAATGATCATATTGAACGGCAGAGCAGGCTTGAAGGGCTGAATGATCTACTCCTGCTCCTATTTTTTATGTTTCTATGTTTCCAATCTTGCCTCCCTCACTTCCAAACTCCACCCATCCTGCTCCACACTGACGTTTTCCTGTGCACAAGATCTAAAAATCAAAGCACACATGTCTAGTATTCCTCATTGTTGCTGCATTGAGAGAGAGTTAACATTAAAGAGAGCAATTCTCATGATTTCAGTGAGCGGGAGGGATGATTGGTGCAGCTTCTGGATACAGCTGTGGAGTGTTATTTCGAAATGATGAGTGGATGGAAGTTCACACAGACATGACTAGAGAATGATAATCACTTTAACTGAACATTGCTGGATGTGAAAGTTCCATTTCGGTCTATTACTTCCCTTCAGAGACCAAGCAAACAAGCAATCTCTTTCTCTCTCTCACACACACATACAAACACACAAAATCAGACACACACACTCACAAACAATCAGACTCACACACACACACACACAAAACGATCTCACAGAATATTTCAAGCAGTCTCACAACGTTTTTTTTATTCTTTCATGGGATTTGGACATCACTGGCAAGTCCAGCATTTGTGCCCCACCCTAACTTCTCTTGCGGGGATGTTGTTGAGCTGCCTTCTTGAACCGCTGCAGTCCATCTGCTGTAGTAACACCCACATTAGGGAACGAGTTCCAGGATTTTGATCCCGCAACAGAAGGAACAGCGATACAGTTCTGTGAGGGTGGTTTGTGGCTTGGAGGGGAACTTGCAAGTGGAGGCATTTCCCTTGCATCTGCTGCCCATGCCCTTCAAGGTGATAGAGGTCATGGATTTGGAAGGTTTTGTCAAAGGAGCCTTGGTGAGTTGCTGCAGTGTATCTTGTAGATGGTACACACTACTGCCAGTGAGTCAGTGGTGGAGGGAGTGAATGTTTATTGTATTGGGTGGTGTGCCAATTAAGCAGACTCCTTTGTCTTTCTGGTAACTTCACTTCTTTTCACTGTTGATAATTGTGCTGTGAGAAATGATTTCAAAACAACAGGAAAACAGTTATCAGATCAATTCAATTGAAATCAACTCAAAAACTCAGAGAGGAATGTCACATGAATGTGTGAGGAATCGGACTGCTATGAAATGTGGGACAGTTAACATCTGTCATGGGCTAGGGAGATTCTGGTGTCAGATATTTTTCCAACTGGAAACTACCATGTTGCATTAGAATCAAATACATGTTGAATGGAGGGAACTTTCCAATAACTTTCAGAAATGGGTTGACAATGATATTGGAAAAAATATCAATTTATGCCATGAAATGCAAAATATTGATCCAGTTAAAGGGCCAAATTGAAGTTTCCACACACCATTCCTGCTGATTTTTCACATTTGAGAGCCACTTAAAACTAATGTTGACCAAGTCTTTGTTAAACCAGCAACACTGAAATTTGTCCTCTTGGTGGCTTATATCATTCTTTTCGATCGGATGAATGGGAATTTTGAGAAAGCCTGATTGGCACTCAGTTCAATGAAAGGAATAGGCAAGATGAATATCACGTACTAGACTGATATCCAGACGTGTACTCACTCAAAAAAACCTAGGGCCTAAGGGAAACATCATACAGCACTTTATGTTATGATCATAGGATGTAATGAATTATTTCAGTCAGCCACAGCTAAATCGCAACAGCACCATTTCCATATCAATTTACTCTAGCCCTGTGCCTGATCAGGTGTAACTGTAAGGCAGGGAACTTAAGCAAGGGAAGTTAATATTCAGATTTACTATGGACTTTGCATGAATGGAATTTTGTTACATAGTCCTGCGAAGATTGTATATTCCTCACTTTATGAATGGGTGCCTGTGCCTTCTCTGTTCAAGGTATCATTTAATATTAAATCTTTAGATTGTTCACTTGATGTGGTGGAGGGGTTAGAGTGAAATTGAAACATCAAAGAATCCCTTGAAAGGTCATCGTGCAAGTCTCTCCTTCTTCCAGTGAAGTACCAGCTGGAAGAAATGTGTACAGATTGGCATTATATTAGGGACAGGCTGTTGATTGTGAGTTTTGGGAGAGGTCTTAATTACTGGTGATAACTACTGCCTCAAAGCTGCAACAGGCCTGCCGGAGGCCAGAAAATTGTTCACCTATAAGGTGCACGATGCTCCACACTGTGGCATTGATTCCCTTCTCTAAGCAGAAAGAAAGAACTTGCATTTATATAACATTTTTCACAACCTCAGGATGCCTGGGTTACAGCCAATGAGGTTGTAATGAACCTGAAGTACTGGGCAGATTTATTACTTGAAACAGATAACTTTATTACAGATCTACATGTTTGAAGCAGGTCCATGAATAGAAAGCTCCGCCCCTAAGATTACTCGTGCTTAGGGCTCATTTGTCAGAATGAACACATGACCCCTGAAGGCAGTAGGAAAGATTATACCTACAATCGCTACATTTCCTCCTCCCTTAGTTTTTGTACATTTCCTATTTATAAAGAATATCTTAATCCACAACAGATACATATAAAGATGAAGTTTCTGAAGTGGTTTTCTAATTCGCTTATAGCGGCTTAGCTCTACTATTTGAGATTCTCCCACTGGATTGACATGATCAGGAACTGCAGGATCAGGGACATCCTTAGACAGTGGCAGCTCAGGATTAAGTAATTCAGAGACATCAGGTATGTCTATTCTATGTTGATTTGTCACATCTGCGATTAAAGGTTTGACATCAATTACAGGCAAAATAACTGGTTGTTGAAATGTCTCTCTACTCCTTAGATGATCCCCATGTTTTCGAACAATCTGGTCTTCAGCTTCCACTTGGAATGACAAAAGTCCAGTTTCAGAGATAATTATACCAGGAACCTTGTATGAAGGCGGAGTTTCATCAATAATTCAGACAGTGTTGAACCCGTAATTGCATCGTATCAATTATCGTACGATAATTGGGAAGGAAACATGAAAGTCGAGTTTCTAGAGTACCCTCAGATAACCTCTTCATTCCTGATTTGGAAGTTTGCACAGCTCTTTCAGCTAACCCATTTGATGAGGGATGATATGGTGCTGTTTTAATTCCATTTAAATTCATGAATCTCTGAAATTCCGTACAAGTAAAGACATTACCGTTATCCAAAACAATGACTTCCAGTGTGCCATGTACACTAAAACATTGGTGAAGCTTTTCAATAGTTGCACACGATGTTGGTAATCTAATTTCATACATATCCATCCACTTAGAATGCGCATCGATGATCGATAGAAACATGATGCCTAAAAATGGACCTGCACAGTCTATCTGTAATGTCACCCAGGGTCGGCCAGGTCTCTCCCACGGATCCGGCGGAGCTGAAATGGGCTACTTCTGGCAGTGAGTTCCAGACTCCCACCACCCTCTAGGTGAAAAAATTCTCAACTCCCCTCTTAGCCATCTACCTCTTACCTTAAATCTAGCACTCCTGGTTATTGACCCCTCTAGTAATGGAAAAAATGCCTTTCTATCCACCTTGTCTTTGCACCTCATAATCTTACACACTTCTATCAGGTCCCCTCTTCTCAACCAGAGGGAAGGAATGGTGATATATTTCCAAGCAAGGATAGTGAGTAGTTTGGGAGGTTGGTGGGGTGGGAATTTGCAGGTGGTGGTGTTTCTATGCATCTACTCAGGTGAATGTGGAAGGAGAGCAGGGGAGTTCTTGGTTGATATTTGCTTTGCATACAGAATTGGACACAATACTCCAGCTGAGGCCTAACGGCTTCACATGCCTTCCTTGCTTCTGTAAGTACTGGGAAATTAGGAATAGTGTTGAAATGTTGACACTCACTCACTTGAAACTAAGTCTGGATTGCCCAAACATATTTGACTTAGGACCACTAAAGGCTACAGGGGAAGGAGATATTCATTCCATATGTCTGGGTTGGATATGCCAAGGGACAATATGCCAACCACTGTACTGTTAATCCTTATCCCTGGTACTTTCACTAGCTCCATTTTTTGTATATTTTTGTACAAGGACCATTGGAGCTACAGTTGTTATTTTGAAATGGTGAGAATATCAAACCTGGGATATGTATCTGTTAACTCTGCAAGTATTCACAGAATGCATTCTATGAATTAACAAGTTCTGGAGGTGTGTTAGTAAGAGTGGGGGTGGGGGTGGGGGAGTGGAGATAATCAGTTATTGAACCAGCCTCTTCTGCTTTTCGGCTGCCAGGAACATTTCATACTGCAACGTGATCTTTAATAAGGCATATTTTGCAAAGAAATATTAATAAGCTTTCAAAAAATGCATGACAGTTCTCTAGCTGAGACGCAACTGTTCTCCCTTACCAGCAGTTTTGTCACCAATTTCATGGTAGCCCATCAATCTCTCATCTCTAATTGTCCTTTGTCATATCTAACCCAGACTTATGGAACGAGTGTCACCCTGGCTTCCTGATCACAGCTCCCCCTCAGCCCACCTCCATCTGATTGGCCAGCAGCTCTGGGAGGCAGGACATCCTTCTACATGAGGGGGGAAGCCGCAAATTGCCTGACAATCATAAAATTTGGTTGTAGCTTTTTGGGTCGGGGAGGTGGATTCCCAATGCCCCTTCACTGCCCCAATCCACTGCCCTGACATTTTAGCCAATGGATGAGGCCATTGCCTCCATGAAAAACTCTGGCTACAAATTCAGTTCATTAAATAAATCTTGACTATTAAGGTACTATCAGTAAGATTGACCTTGAAACTACCAGATCACCATAAAAAAAGTTATACTTATTCACTAATGCCATTTAAGGAAGGAAACTTACTATCCTTATCCAGTTTGTCAGCAAAGTGGTTGACCCTTAATGCCCTCTGAAATGGCCCAGCAAGCCATTCAGCTGTATTCAAGAAGGCAGCTAACCACCACCTCCTGAAGGGTGATTAGGGATGGGCAATAAATGCTGGCCTAGCCATATCCTGTTAATGAATAAAACAAGTTCAAATTGACTTGAAAAATCACAGGATGCTATTTGCCTAAACAACAATAGTGACACCTCTTCCTCCTTCAGGTACCATGCCCTAACAGGGCATTGGCAACCATGAACTCCTATTGGATTGGCCCATGATTATGCTTGACAAAGCACTGCACTGGTTTGCTGTGGCCTTCTGCAGTATGGCTGACCAAGAAACTCTACCACCCTTACCAGGTCTATTGGAAGGATGTACAGGCTGATAATTAGCCTGCTTTTTTATTATTCATTCATGGGATGTGGGCATCACTGGCTAGGCCAGCATTTATTGTCCATCCTCTAATTGCCCTTGTTCAGAGGGCATTTAAGAGTCAACCACATTGCTGTGGGTCTGGAGTCACATGGACAGCAGGTTTCCTTCCCTAGGGTTTTTATGACAATGGTTTTGTGGTCATCATTAGACTTTTAATTCCAGATATTTATTGAATTCAAATTTCACGATCTGCCATGGTGGTATTCAAACCCGGGCCTACAGAACAGATGAGTCTAGTGACAATACCACTATGCAACCGCCTCATCATGGTGTGGACAAAACTTCCATGGCCAGAAAGTACTGGAGTGGGACTTGAACCCAGAGCTTCTGGCTGGGAGGTAGGGCTACAAGGGCTCCTGACCAATAGTGACTACAACCCCAAAATAACTGATTGGCTATGAAGCATTTTGTAATGTTCTGCATACATGCTATATGAATGCAAGCTCTTTTCCCTTTTTAAAAATGTGCATGAAGTGTTCCTTTGTTTGTATTGACAACAATAGGTTCTAGCCTATAGTCTTTCAAAACCCAATTTGATTGCCACTTAGGACTAACTTCTATCTCATCTCACCATTTCTGTTACTCACTTCAATCATTATAATCTCCTGTTGTCGGGCATTCAAGGGAGTTTCTTATAAATAATAAGCAATAGTGACAACAATGCCGTCTTAAGAATTCTTGTAATGTGACATTACTACATCTGATAATGTAAATACAAACGCATTATCCTATGAGAGAGAACAAATGGGCCGAGAGAATGGGCATTAATGGCATTTGAATCAGCATAATTGCTCAATTTTCTATCAATCTAAATGCTAGGTCTATGCCACTTTCAATTCAAAAGGTACTGGTTTATTTATACCGAGATTGAAAGCTTCCAATTTAGATTCTGAGTTGAATTTGAAAATTATGAATACAAAATTAATAAGCCTCAAGCAAGATTTAAGATTTGAGGTAATTTTCATTCCCCCAGTAAGGTGTACGTTACACCACCACCTAAAGAATAGACGTTGTTCTACATTGTCAAGTTTGTCACTGTGTATAGTCCAAGTCTGTTCATTTTTGTTCCAGGAGGTCACATATTTGAGCATATTTTTCATTCAGCCAGATAATGATAAAGACAGAAAAATGCTGGAAAACTCAGCAGGTCTGACTGCATCTGTGGGGAGATCTGCTTAATCTTGGATTTTGGGTCTTGTGATGCCTTGGTACTGGGTGGATGCTCATCACAGATTGAAAACGTTGATGATCTGGTCCAGCAGTGTCAGTCCTCTCATGGGGCCGAGTGATACAAATGTCACTTAGATCTTTGACTCAAAAAATGACATAATCCAGGAGGTGCCAGTGCTTCAATCTATGATGCCTCCATGTGGTTTGATATTTGTCCTTCTCGCATAAGAGTGTGATTGTTATAATGAGGCTATGCTGATCACACTTAGGGGAAGGATGCCATTTGCATTTCCCCACCTTATTTTTCTCCAATGGTTGCATTCTAAACACCGGAGTCATGGCCAGCCCTGGGATTAAAGTCCCCCGCAAGGAAGACATTTTCTTCTTTTGGAATGGCAGTGAGGCCAAGGTCAGAATAGAATTTCTTTCTTAAAGTCTTCATTGGAGGCAAGAGTTGGTGCATAAACACTGATGATGGTGGTATATTGATTATAGCTGAGCTGTAGGTGAAGTGTCTTGAGTCTTTCCTTTTTTACAGTTGGGGAGTTCTGGCAGTGCATCCAAGACTCTATTCTGGATGGCAAAACCAACTCCATTAACAGGAGGGTTGCTGTCAGCCTTCCCTTTCCAGTAGAAGGTGCATCCCCCTGCTTGTTCCTTCAGCTGTCCCTCCCCAGGAAGGCAGGTCTCACTGAGGGTGACATCAATTTGGAGCTGTGATAGCTCACATGATACAGAATCACAGAGCGGGATCTTCCATTCTGGAGTCTAGGTCCGGTGTGAGCTGGAAAGTCGGCATGATTCCTGCCGGGCAGCAGGATGGCTGAACACGCTGCTCAGCTCATTAGTCATACTCCCGTGATGAGCACAACGAATCCTGTGATGTGGCAGGCAGGAAGCCACCCATCCCGCCATTACCTCATGAGGTCAAAGGTCCTGACGTCACATTTGAAATGGCACCTGGACAGACATTCACTCATTGCTGGTCAGGATCAATGCATTATTCCTCCAGAGCCCTTGCAGCCACAGCTCCTACTGGAGAAACTTGCAGGTGTGAGCAACCGCAGCCCAGACATACAAAGGTGCCTCCAGCATTGCCTATTGTTTATCTCCAGGTAAGAGCACCGCCTGTGATACACCCATGGTTGGGTCAATATTCGCCAGTAGGGGTGGTGGTGGCATGATAGCATTGTGGTATTGTCATTAGACTAGTGTTCTAGAGACCCAGGGCAATGTTTTGGGGACCCGGGTTCAAGTCCCACCATGGCAAATAGTGCAATTTGAATTCAATAAAAAATCTGATGATGACCATGAAACCATTGCCAAAAAAACCCATCCGGTTCACTAATGTCTCTTGGGGAAGGAAATCTGTCATCCTTACCTGGTCTGGCCTACATGTGACTTCAGACCCACACCAATGTGGTTGACTCTTAAATGCCCTCTGAACAAGAGCAAATAGGGATGGGCAATAAATGCTGGTCTGGGCAGCAATGCCCACATCTCATGGACAAACAATAAAAAAAAATGCTCCCCATTGTACCGTAGCTGGTTCACCAGCATCTTGGCCTGCTCAGGCTCAGGACCTTGTTCCTCATCGCCCTATGCTAACCCGAGATGGGCCCTCCTTCTCCTCATCTGGATGAGAGCCACGTGCAAGAGCCTCCCTCTGACACTCTATAGAGGGACCATTGCCTTGGCAGCATAGAAAGGCTTCCCATATAGTCCCTTGTCAGCTATAACCATTCACCCAGGAGAATGAAGATTTGAGGTTGAGAGCTGGCTGCTGTTCACCAGCTGTGCCCTTGAGGCATCCACCTTCCTTCATCCCTGCCTCTGAATGCAGCTGATGGCAAATGGCACAGAATGAATGGCAGCTCCACACCTTGCTGGGATCTCGATGTTTTTAGACCCATGAGTCAGGAACAAACCTGCTGTTGTGTGGGCTTCACCACAAAGAGGAGAACACAAATGAGCATCTTTGATATCCAATTGCTACGTAATTTTTAGAGAGTCTCTTTAGTCAGCCACTTATGCTGACCTTGAACTCCACCCACCCAAAAAGACCCTCCTCCCACTTTGAAGGATCTCACTGACTGATTAACTGCATGGTCAAGGTCAGATTTGAAAAATGATGTACATCACATTCCAGTCTCGCTCCACCACCTTTGCCCCTCCCCTTGTTACCCACCAACTTTCCGCCCCCCCCACATCACCATAGACCCACCCAATATCACCATTCTTCTCCCCTCTGTCACCCTTGAACCTCCCCCATTACCCTGGATCCCATCATGATCCACCCTCTTTCTTCCCCTCAGAGCTGACACCCGTTACCATCCCTATGCCCACACCAGACCCTGACACTCCAGTTATCCGAGCCGCCAGTCCAGTGCCCTTCCATGAGCTCCCTTCTCCTACCCAACGAGACCTTCACCTACCAACCTCCCACCCTTGTCCCATAACCCACCGCATCCCACTCCCCCTTCTGACTGTAACTGTTCCTTCCTTCCGCCAGTATCCTGAGATCACACCCCCAGGACCACACCATCGAAATCACTGACACCACCTTGTAAAGACACTGTTCCCTGAACCACCCCCTTTCCCTGGACACTCTCCAATACATTTCCCGGACACTCTCCCTCCACTTTCCGGCTTAGCTTGCCTCCCATATCCAGCCTTTGTGCAGCTTTTGCTGACTGCACTGGATATGAGTGAAGCTATGTGAGGTCCTCAAGTAGGTGAAAGCAGCATCTATTGACCTCAGTCATGGAAATGGTGAAGTTCACCAAGTACACCCAACTTATATACAGCCATAAAAATGAGCGTTCTAAATTCTCATTGGTGGGCAGCCTAATTTGGAGGCGAACTTAATTTTGGTGAGGTGGCCTTTTAATGAGCTTGATTGAGATGCTATTGGAGGCGAAAAGGGTTCCCAAAGTTGTTTGTTGGGAAGCTTGACCCACCTTTAACCAAGCTTGAGAGTCGAGAGAACAAATTCAAACAGTTTATCCTGCCATTGGAAACAGGCTTTTGGCCTCTTGCCAAATTAATTGCCCCCCACCTGTCATGATTACCACTGCTGGCGGGACCAGAGGGTTCTGCCCACAGAATTGTTAAAGTGCAATTGCAGTGTTTTTTTTCTGGACGGTGACTCGAGATTATCCACGAATGTTCTAACATTCCGTGTTGCAAAATATCAATTTCTCTTTCTTTGACCACAAAGAGTGGTGATACCCCAGCCAGGAGAAAATGTGACAGCCTAGTTTTAGGGCACCTTTTCTAGTCCCTTCCCCATTTGGGGTGAGTAGAGGGTATCATGAAAAGGGCTGCTCAGTCACAGATGCTGCTGCCCAAAGACACCTCTGTCCCAACGCAGGTGCCAATGACCTTCATGCATCTTTTGCATGTGCAGATTCTTGACTAGGGGCTCCCAGGTTCACAGCCCTGTCCCTGTTGCCAATTCTCTATTACTATAGGACCTAGCAAATGGACCTGGTAGAAGCTTGCATGTGACTTTGGGCATCGTCATTATTCCCATGATCTTGACAGGTTGGGGAAACATTTCAATGACTTGTCGAGCCATGATCACCTTGCCAATGCAGGCTTCTTTCAATCTCATAGCCAGAGAGACATGCAGTCTTCCTTTATCAGTTCTGCCATTGAGGACTTTTTGGATTGCACATTGGCTACATCTGCCCCCAAACTTGCCACCATGGGTGGTCCTACCTGGAACAAGGAGCTCTTGACAGGATAGCTCAAGTGATCATCTGAGTGCACAAACCTCTCCACCATGTTAAGGTGGCAATCAATGGGAAAGCCATGTCTACAAGCATTCAGGCAAAACTCCAATGGACTAGACACTGTGTCTGGATGCCTGTAAGTCCGCTCCCTTGCAAAGTCTTGTTCTCTCCACTCTCAAAAGGCCTACATTCAAGGGAAGACAAAGAAAACACTTCAAAGACGGTCTGAAGTTCTCCTTGAAGCGCAGCAGCAGTGACATTACTGACTGGGAGGGACTTGTTATCAATCTCTCAGAACGGCAAATTGTCCATCAAGCTACATCATGACTTAGTGACGAGACAGAGTGGTGGCAAAGAAAAGGAAGCTACTCCTGCCCCAGGTGTCCAAAGTTTCGAGGTGGACAATCAGCCTGTTTAGTCAAAGAGCCATGGCAGATACTCACGGCCCTCAGTAGACATCATCTTTGACACGAGGGACTGCTGGCAACATGTCCTGGTCTGAAGAACATTTGACCATAGGTAGAAAGATTTTAACCTTGTGATGGTAAATGGTGAGATGGCGCTTGGAATGATTCCAGGGAATTCTTTGAAACATCCCTGCAAAAACAGGTTGTGGAGGGCTCAAGGTGGGGGGAGGTGTGGTCTAATGTACAAACAGAAAGTCACAGAACTACATTGGGCTTCACAGAAGTGAGGAAAATTGATTTGGTGCATGATCCACATTGTAAATAGCTGAGAGAACTGGATAATCTAGATGCAGCAGGATGAGAGAAGTTTTATTTCCTTCAAATTGTACCAAAAGCAGTCATTAAAAATTAAACTTGGATTGTGGGCACAGAACATGGAGGCCAATAAGTAATTAATAAACCTCAAGCAAGAGACTTTGTATTAGATGGACTTATGATCCCCCAGCGATATTATGGATACGTGAAAGAGACTCCTAGAGGTGGCAATTAATACTGCGTTCCTTAACATTTTGAAAATACAGTTGGACAACTATGTTAATATGAAAGCAAACTACTGTGGATGCTGGAGGTGTGAAATAAAAACAGAAACAGAGTTAATGTTTTGAGGCCAGTAAGACTCTTCTTTGGAATGGAAGAGGGGCAGAACTGTGGTGGTTTTATGCTGTTGAAACAAGGGGGAGGATCAGGTTGGGCAAAGGTGGAGGGGGTTGTTGAAGATAGCTTAGAGGGTGGAGGAGTAGGTGCTAATAGCAGAATAGAGGTCAGCGCTGAAAGTAAAACATGAGCGCACAATATATACTGGCACTAGGAAAAAAAATCCAAAATCAAGGATGGAGTTCATGGTCTCAAGTGGTTGAAGTCATATTGAGTCCAGAAGTCTGTAAATGACCTAATTGGAAGATGAGGTACTGTTCATCAAGCTTGCTTTGGGCTTCACTGGGACATTGCAGCAGGTCAAGGACAGAATTGGTGAGCATGAGAGCAAGGAACTAACATAGCTATGTTCTGAAGGAGATAGCTGAAGAGATAGTGGAGGCGTTAGTGGTGATCTTTCAGGAATCACTCGAGTCAGGGAGGGTCCCAGAGGATTGGAAAGTCGCTAATGTAACCCCCCTGTTTAAGGAGGGAGTGAGGCAAAAGACGGGAAATTACAGGCCAATTAGCCTGACCTCGGTCATTGGTAAGATTTTAGAGTCCATTATTAAGGATGAGATTTCAGAATACTTGGAAGTGCATGATAAAATAGGGCAAAGTCAACATGGTTTCATCAAGGGGAGGTCATGCCTGACAAATCTGTTAGAATTTTTTGAGGTGGTAATGAATAGGTTAGACAAAGGAGAGCCAATGGATGTTATCTACTTGGACTTCCAGAAGGCCTTTGACAAGGTGCCGCACAGGAGGCTGCTCAGTAGGATAAGAGCCCATGGTGTTAGAGGCAAGGTACTAGCATGGATAGAAGATTGGCTGTCTGGCAGGAGGCAGAGAATGGGGATAAGGGGGTCCTTCTCAGGATGGCGGCCGGTGAATAGTGGAGTTCCACAGAGGTCAGTGTTGGGACCACAACTTTTCACTTTATACATTAATGATCCAGATGAAGGAACTGAGGGCATCCTGGCTAAGTTTGCAGATGATACAAAGATAGGTGGAGGGACAGATAATATTGAGGAGGTGGGGAGGCTGCAGAAGGTTTTGGACAGGTTAGGAGAATGGACAAAGAAGTGGCAGATGGAATACAACTTGGGGAAGTGTGAGGTCATGCACTTTGGTGGGAAGAATAAAGGCATAGACTATTTTCTAAATGGGGAGAGAATTCAGAAATCTAGAGTGCAAATGGACTTGGGAGTGCTAGTCCAGGATTCTCTTAATGTTAACTTGCAAGTTGAGCGTCGGTTGTTAGGAAGGCAAATGCAATGTTGGCATTTATTTCTAGAGGACTAGAATATAAAAGCAGGGATGTGCTGCTGAGGCTTTATAAGGCTCTAGTCAGACCACATTTAGAATGTTGTAAGCAATTTTGGGCCCCGTATCTCAGGAAGGATGTGCTGGCCCTGGAGAGGGTCCAGAGGAGGTTCACGAGAACGATCCCAGGAATGAAAGGCTTAACATATGAGGAACGTTTGAGGACTCTGGGTCTATACTCGATGGAGATTAGAAGAATAAGGGGGGATCTGATTGAAACTTACAGAATACTGAAAGGCCTGGATAGATTGGACGTGGGGAAGATGTTTCCATTAGACCATAAGACCATAAGACATAGGAGCAGAAATTAGGCCAATCGGCCCATCGAATCTGCTCCACCATTCAAACATGGCTGATAGGTTTCTCAACCCCATTCTCCCGCCTTGTCCCCATAACCTTTGATCCCTTACCAATCAAGAACCTATCTATCTCAGTCTTAAATACACTCAATGACCTGGCCTCCACAGCCTTCTGTGGCAATGAATTCCATAGGTTCACCACTCTCTGGCTAAAGAAGTTTCTCCTCATCTCTGTTCTAAAAGGTCTTCCCTTTACTCTGAGGCTGTGCCCTTGGGTCCTGGTCTCTCCTCCTGGAAGCATCTTCCCCACGTCCACTCTATCCAGGCCTTTCAGTATTCTTTAAGTTTCAATCAGATCCCCCCTCATCATTCTAAACTCCATCGAGTATAGACCCAGAGTCCTCAAACGTTCCTCATATGTTAAGCCTTTCATTCCTGGGACCATTTTCGTGAACCTCCTCTGGACCCTCTCCAGGGCCAGCACATCCTTCCTGAGATACGGGGCCCAAAATTGCTTACAACATTCTAAATGTGGTCTGACTAGAGCCTTATAAAGCCTCAGCAGCACATCCCTGCTTTTATATTCTAGTTCTCGCAAAATAAATGCCAACTTTGCATTTGCCTTCCTAACTACTGACTCAACCTGTAAGTTAACCTTAAGAGAATCCTGGACTAGGACTCCCGAGTCCCTTTGCACTCCAAATTTCTGAATTCTCTTCCCATTTAGAAAATAGTCCATGCCTCTATTCTTCCTACCAAAGTGCATGACCTAATACTTCCCCACGTTATATTCCAACTGCCACTTCTTTCCCCATTCTCCTAACCTGTCCAAATCCTTCTGCAGCCTCCCCACCTCCTCAATACTACCTGTCCCTCCACCTATCTTTGTATCTGCAAACTTAGCCAGGATGCCCTCAGTTCCTTCATCTAGATCATTAATGTATAAAGTGAAAAGTTATGGTCCTAACACTGACCCCTGCGGAACTCCACTATTCACCGGCTGCCATCCTGAGAAGGACCCCCTTATCCCCACTCTCTGCCTCCTGCCAGACAGCCAATCTTTTATCCATGCTAGTACCTTGCCTCTAACACCATGGGCTCTTATCTTACTGAGCAGCCTCCTGTGCGGCACCTTGTCAAAGGCCTTCTGGAAGTCCAAGTAGATAACATCCATTGGCTCTCCTTTGTCAAACCTACTCGTTACCTCCTCAAAGGATTCTAACAGATTTGTCAGGCATGACCTCCCCTTGATGAAACCATGTTGACTTTGCCCGATTTTACCATGCAATTCCAAGTATTCTGAAATCTCATCCTTAATAATGGACTCTAAAATCTTACCAACGACCGAGGTCAGGCTAATCGGCCTGTAATTTCCCGTGTTTTGCCTCACTTCCTTCTTAAACAGGGGGGTTACATTAGCGATTTTCCAGTCCTCTGGGACCCTCCCTGACTTGAGTGATTCCTGAAAGATCACCACTAACGCCTCCACTATCTCTTCAGCTATCTCCTTCAGAACTCTGGGGTGTAATCCATCTGGCCCAAGTGATTTATCCACCTTCAGACCTTTCAGTTTTCCTAGCACCTTCTCCTTGGTAATGGCCACCATACTCACCTCTGCCCCCTGATTAGTAGGAGAGACTAGGATCCAAGGGCACAGCCTCAGAGTAAAGGGGAGACCTTTTAGAACAGAGATGAGGAGAAACGTCTTTAGCCAGAGAGTGGTGAATCTATGGAATTCGTTGCCACAGAAGGCTGTGGAGGCCAAGTCACTGAGTGTATTTAAGACCGAGATAGATAGGTTCTTGATTGGTAAAGTGATCAAAGGTTACGGGGAGAAGGCGGGAGAATGGGGTTGAGAAACGTATCAGCCATGATTGAATGGAGGAGCAGACTCGATGGGCTGAATGGCCTAATTTCTGCTCCTATGTCTTATGGTCAGTTGGGAAAGGGAATGAATGTTGCCTAGGATAGGAAAGAATGAATGGCGGTAGATTCAAATTCTGTAGCAAAGATTTTAGCATTAACATCTTAGTTAAATATATGTGCTGATTATGATAGTTTGAGAGAGATTAGGCCCTTGGCACCAAGCCTCTCTTAACAGGGTCATGGGGTGGAGAAGATGGCCCAGAGGTCACTGTGCACATTACCTCCTAGATGCCCAGGACCTCCACCACTGACCCTATTACAGTTTGTGGCATAAGGAAGTGGTCCTTTGTTTTACACAGGAACGACAGGCACCTGTAGAATAGAGTACATCTAGCATGCTGGCTGTATAAGACCTGGCAAAGTGTTCCAATTTTGTGGTGAGGTGGATGATGGAGGGTTGTTGGGCCCGTTTTTCAGGTTCACTCAAACAAGTTTAAGGTGCTCCCTTTGTAAGGTGGAAGCTGCATTTAAATATTAAGTTCAAAAATTCTCCTATTTTCCCTCATTTTCACCACTGCACTATTGGTGGTCATGCCTTCAGCTGCCTGGTCCCCAAACCCCTTTACCTCTGTTTCTTCCTTTAAGACACTTGGTAAAACGTATCTTTGGCCAAGCTTCTGGTCTTGTTTGTGCCCAATATTTACTTGTGGCTTGGTGTCATATCTTGTTTTATTATGCTCCTGTGAAACAGTTTTTATTATATTAAGAAGGTCCACCATCTTAGACTCAACCCCAAATTTGGGGTTTAACTTTGCCTTTGGTTGGCTGACGTGCCAATACTGTGCTGGGTTCTTGCCCATTACTACTGGAAAAGTCTGTACATGCTAGTTCCTAAGATAAATGGCCAAAGCTTCAAAGTTGTTTCTCCACCTATTAATCTCACACATGCCTCTCTATGATATATATCCAACCAGGATGATACTGATTTGAATAATTTATTCAGAAGCTTTCATCACACTTTATGAACTGGAGTCATTTAGTCATGTTCCTTCTCAAGGTACATCACAATTCAAAAGACTGACATTTTGATATGAACAGGGACCTAAAGACTTCCTAATTATTGCAATTGCCTTTTGGAATGACATCCGTTAATCATAAAACTATAAGTTCATTCAAGGACAAATAAAGGCCATTTGTCCCATTGAAGTTCTTAACTCTAATACACGCAAGATACTTTTATATGAAAGAACTGCAACCAACAGGAATATGGTCTGTTCTCTGTTAGCTTTATTACATAGAATCAGTGACCCAGATCCATATTATAGTGGGAGATTAGGGGACCATCTGCAAAATACATGGGCCACATGTGATATGATTATAGATAGCAAAAAAAAAAATCATTCATTATTTCGCTCTACATTGTTAGTCACAAGAAGACAGACCACAAAGAGAGCTAGTGTAAGTAGCAAAAACACAGCAACTTACGTTCCTATAGAAAGTCTTGTGTAACAATCCCTGGAGGAATAAGCAACCGAGAATTCAAGGTGTTGGTTAAAGGTATAAAAAATAGTATTTGTGGAGATTTTGCACTGCAGAGCTTGTTTGGGGTTGAAGTCGAATGGGTATGAAGAGGGTTGAGAATGTAGGAACTTCACTGCCACATCGCGTGGTTGAAAGAGACAACAATAATACATTCAAGTGGATGCTTGATACAGTCATGAAGGAGAATGGAGCAGAGGGATAAAGGGAAAGAAGAGGTAATGACAGTCCTTTTAGACCTTTACATGGCTCTCCATTCTTCTTTATATATGTTTCTCTGTAATCTGTAAATTCCATTGTTTTGTGTCTTTTGAAATTTATTTCTATGGTTGGTAGCTTTGGGAAAAGCAAACATACAGTTTGACCTTGCTTTTCTTGGTAGTTGTAAACTTCCTATCATCCCTTTGAAACACAAACAACCCCTTCACATACCTAAAAATGCAAATTTCCTTCACATCCTACATGCTCAGCCCCCATCCATGAGCATTTCAAATGCCTTTTACCACTAACTTCTCAGTTTTACAGCACTGAAAGAGGCCCTTCAGCCCATCATGTCCACATCGGTCATCAAACCCCTTTCTACTCTAATCCCATTTTCCAGCACTTGATCAATAGCTTTGTATGCTATGGCATTTCAAGTGTTCATCTATATGCTTCTTAAATGTTGAAGGTTCCTGCCTCTACAACCCTTTCAGACAGTGAGTTAGATTACACCCCACCCACCACCCTCTGGTGAAAGATGTTTTCCTTAAACCCCCTCTAAACCTCCTGCTCCTTATCTTAAATCTATGCCCCCAGGTTATTGACCCTCCACTATCTACTCAATGTCCCTCTTTTTTTTGCACCTCAATCAGGCCCCTTCTCAGCCTTCCCTGCTCTAAGGAAACAATCCCAGCCTATCTATCTAGTCTCTCTTCATAGCTGAAACACCCCAGCCCAGGCAACATCCTGGTGAATCTCTTCTGCACCCTCTCCAGTGCAATCTCATCCTTCCCATAGGTGTAATGACCAGAACTGCACACAGTACTCCAGATGTGGCCTAACACTTTATACAGCTCCATCATAACCTCCCTGCTCTTGTATTCAAGAACTTGACTAATAAAGGCAATTATCTCATATGCTTTCTTAACTACCTAATCTACCTGTCCTGCTGCCTGCAGGGAATCTTTGGACATGCACACCAAGATCCCTTTGATCCTCTGTACTTCCTAGGCTCCTATCATCCATCGTGTTCTCCTTTGCCTGGTTAGGCCTCCCAAAATGCATCACCTCACACTTCTCAGGATTAAATTCCATTTGCCACCGGTCTTCCCATCAGACCAGCCCATCTATATCATCCTGTAGCCTAAGGTAGCCTTCGTTATTTACCACACCACCAATTTTCATGTCATCTGTGAACTTATTGATCATACCTCCTCCATTCATGTCTAGATTATTAATGTACATTGCAAACAGCAAGGGACCCAGCACCAAACCCTATGGTTCACAAAAACAAATTTCGACCATCACCCTCTGCCTCCTGCCACTAAGCAAATTTGCCAAAATTACCCTGGATCCCATGGGCTCTTACCTTCATGACCAGTCTCCTATGCGAAACCTTCTCAAAAATCTTACTGACATCCATGTAGACTACATCAACTGCACTACCCTCATCTACACATGTTGTTACCACCTCGAAAAATTCAATCAAATTTCTTAGACATTATCTCCCCCTGACAAAGCTATGCTGACCATCCTTGAATAAACCTTACCTTTCCAAGTGGAGATTAATTCTGTCCCTCAATTTTTTGCCAAAAGTTTCCTTACCACTGATGTTAGACTCACTGGTCTATAGTTCCTTGGTTTATCCCTACCACCCTTCTTGAAGAATGATATCACATTAGCTGTCCTCCAGTCCTCTGGCACCTCTCCTGTGGCCAGAAAGCATTTGAAAATTCATGCCAGAGCCCCTGCAATCTCCCCCTTTGCCTCCCACAGCAGCTTGGGATACAGCTTATCTGGGCCTGGGGATTTATCCAATTTTAAGCCTGCTAAAACCTCCTCTCTCTTTCAATGCTAATTTGTTCAAGTATATCACAGCACTTCCCCTCCCCTGATTGCTATACCTACATCATTCTTCTTTATAGTGAATAGAGATGCAAAATACTCATTTAAAACCTCACCAACATCTTCTGGTTCCTCACAATGATTGCTACTTTGGTCCCTACTCTCTCTGGTTATCCTCTTACCCCTATTATACATATAAAACACCTTTGGATTTTCCTTTATTTTATCTAGCTGTGATTTTTTTAAGCCTCCTCTTCACTCTCCTAGTTTTTTTAAGTAACCCCCTGCACTTCCTTTTCTCCTCTAAGGCTTCTGCTATTTTGAGCCATCAGTATCTACCATAAGCTTCCCTACCCCCCGCCCTTATCCAATCCTGTACATTCCTAGACATCCAGTGTTCTCTGGACTTGTTGTTCCCACCCTTCTGTTCTCACAATAAGAGGTTGTGGTGGAAGAATTAATCCAGGCAGGTCTTTTGGTTAAAGCTGGTTTATTTCCAAAACAACTCCTCAATGCTACTAATTTCCTAGTAGCTTCAACCCAAAGTGTTCCAGCTGTATCTTTTTATTCTATTCAGTTGGGATAATTAATGCCAATTAATAATCTGTTTAACTACCAATTAGCTTTAACAAGATGATTGCCACATTAACAGTTACCCCTCTTTTCTTTAAATTAAACTAAAAAAACTTGAACACTTTTTTTAAGCTAGCTGAAAGAAATAATGTCATGTATTTCCATGTCTATAATTCCCGAATTTCTTTTACCACATGTATATGCACACAATTATAAAACAATTTTTTTTTCATTGCGTTATAAGACACCCGTCTTCCAACACATTTAATAATTTTCTTTAGAACAGGCACTTCTTTTTGTTAAACAGTCTGATCGTTGGTGACTTCCGTCAACCCATTTTATCTTAGAGATCTCTTTTCTTTCTAATATCTCCCTTATGCTGGCTAGGTCTATTCGTAGTCTTTTATCCGTGACACTATGTGGAATGAAGATTGTCCCAAAGAGACCGGTTACCAACATAACATTCTATGGGCAAATTTTCCCCACACGGCCCCTTATAAAATATTTCTGTCAATATATTGGACATATCTAATGCCTCTACTAAAGCTAACGTTTCAGCAGCTAAGGTGCTTTTCACCACCCTTTTTATTTTTTTGGCCTCCCAAGCCAGTGAGCAACACTTATTCTTTCCCACCAAGAATATGATGAACCCTGCTGTGCTAGAGCACCCATCTGGAAGATTGGCATGTGAAGCATCGCTAAAAATGACCAACCTCATATCTTCTGGATCACCCAAGGCTGGAAACGTGAGCACACATCTCTCAGAATTAAAAAAAAAATTAAGTGTTTCATTTGCTCTCAGAACTTGCTCAACTGTCGCTTGTTTCATCATGGGACTCAGCTCCAACACATCACTGGCGTCAGGCCTAGTCTGAGTGCACTACCAGTTCAACTGCCCAATCAAACAGGATCCTCCTTGTGAGGATCTACAGTGAGTTATTGGGATATTAACATTTTCTAGATGAGATAGTTGATTCAATGTCACTCCTAACTTGCTCTGCTTAATGTCTAAACCTATGTATTTAAAGGCCCCTGAAGCCTGACTTCTGACCGGGAATTCCTTCTTTATCTTCTCGATTACCCATTGTTCAAATTTTACAGAACCTCCCCATAGGAAATCATCAACATGCATGATAAAGATTCCAGCTGGTTTCTCCTTATGATACCAATAGAACATCACGGGGTCTGCCTGTAACTGACTGCAGCCTGTTTTCAACAGGACAGATCTCACGGAAAAATACCAAACTCTTGATTCATCATTCAACCCATAAGCACACTTGTTCCATTTTAATAGCTTTCCTTCTACATCCCCAGCTTCTTTGGATGGTTTCAAAAAACTTCCTTTTGAAACTTCTGCCTCTGTAAAAATACAGCTTTATATCAATCAATTTTCACTCCAGGAATAAGATGCCAAAATAGCTTAAAAGACCTTCAAACTTACTTTCCCCGCAGTAGGCGAGTTCACTCTGACATCCTGATCTCCTAGTCTCTCTTCAAAGCCTCAGGCTACTAATCTCACTCTGGCCTTTTATGTGCCATCTGGGAGTACCTTTTATGTTCAGATCCATCTGTGAGATAAAGCTGGCTGTCCTCAGTCAGGTATTTCAGAATATACCCCAAATTCTTTCCAACTTTCTAACTCTTTCTGTTTGGCTTCCTTTATCAGCTTACTTTCCAATTTATTAACAGCTACTAGAATCTCTGACATAAGGGCTTCTACTTCTAATGAGATTGCGAGCTTTCTCTCTAGTTCTCCTTGTTAAGCTACGGCCTCTACTCACATTCCTCTCCCTTTCTGGTCTGCTACTATATGATCGTCCTCCCATGCGAACAGAACTCCATTCGCAAGTCCGCGATCTTTTTCTAGGGTCACGACCACTTCCTGGTCCAATGTCAGAACTCATACTGCACTTTCTGGGTTTCCACACCTTTCCCTCGGTTTGCCAATCAAAAAGTTTTGTTTCCTGCCCTTCATCCTGCACATTTAGCCAATGTTTGTATTTACCAGTGGCATTTCCTGCTCTCCCGATGATAGTGGCATCCCTCCGCACACTGGTCCCTTCTGGCATGTATGTTACCTTTATTCCTACTTTGGGCAGTTGCCCTTTTGGATGAATAGCATTGTCCTGTACCTCAGTGTTACTTTGTTCATGGTCAGTCAACCCTGTATCTGCCGTCGTCTGCTCCTCATAACTACCCAGTGTTTGTGTATGTGAAGTGTATGATGCCTCCTCACGTTCTATGTCCTGTTCAGAACCTGTGAAGGTACAGTCAGTACCAATTAACCATGAAGAATGTACCCTAACAGTTTGATTACCGTGTTGCACAATTACTACTTTCCCATCACTCCCTATAACCTTGCCAGGTCCTTTCCACTCTTTCTGGCCTTCCCTTTTATAATATACCATGTCTCCTTGTCTAAGCTGTATTCCTGATGCTCTTATGCAGTGCCGTAGGGCCCGCTGAATTTTCTCCAAAAGCTCACCTTTAATGAAAGCTTTTCTGCCCACATGCAAAGCATTCAGATGAGCACAAAAAGTGGAGCCAATGCTAGTCCCTTTTAGAGCAGGGGGAGCATCTGACAACACTGAAGGCAACTTCGGATTTCTTCTGTACAACAACTGATATGGACTGTACCCCCCAACCATTTGCAGAGAGTTCTTTGTGTGCATCGCCCATGCTAGCGCCATTTGCAATTTACAGCCTGATTGATCAGCTAATATTTTATGTAACATGTCATCTATTACCACATGGTTTTTTCCACAAGGACCATGAGTAAACAGACTCTCAGCTGCAGTGTGCATAACTCTGATGTTTAAATTTTCACACATCTTGAAATCCCTCATTGGCAATTCCCCACCATTATCTGTAAGGAACTTCGCTTGTGTTCCTAATCCTGTTCCTACCCATTTCTCCATGACCTTATCAACAATGGCCCTATTGTCTTTACTATGTATCAAGTGGATAGAATACAACTGGTTGCCAAACTATGAAGCGTAGTAAAAAAAAAAAAAATACCCTATCCTTGTTCCAAACTTTCAAGTCCATTGCCAATGCATTGTTAAACTCCCTGGCGAGTGGCAGCTCACAACAGGACGCAGAGGTGTCTTGCGATATTTAAGGCAAATTTCACACTGATCAGTGATTTATTCAATAAGGTCATCGTATCTTTTATCGACCACTCCCGCATCTCAAAGCAGAGTCTTCAGTTTCTGTGGCACTGGATATGCAAACTGTCTATGTAATTTCCAAATCATCTTATTTTTGTCCACTAAATTCTCATTCTCAGCAGTTAACAAAACTTCATGAACTGTTTGATGAGAAATATCTGTCTCCCTTAGTGGCAAGCAGTAATGGCCTGACTGAGTAAAATGGAGATCCACATTTTTCTCCAAACACAACGGCTTTATCATTCTTCATACCTAGTGTCATCTGAGCCTTCTTCATCGCAAATCAACTCAACAATAGTGATATCTCACTAGAAACCACATCAGTGCTGATAAACAGATTGTCCCCTGCTATTGTACAAGGGAAGGCCACCCTTTTGGAGGATGTTAATGTGTTATCATCTCCGAACCTGAACAGATAGAGCTTTCATACTCCTTGACCTTCTGTCGGTCTGCTTCATCGAGAGACTCCAGACAGCAGTCAAGCCAGTCCATGCCGCACACCGTAGAAGTGCAACCACTGCCCAGAACTGCACAGTTGAAGGAATCTACCATCAAGATGCTCATCACTGGATTCAAACTCTCAGTGATCAATACAATTCCATCATGGCAGCCACCATCATCATTTTCAGTTTCAGATGAATCCGTCTCGTGGGTCACTTCAAAAACACGATTCCTTCGCCGTGGGTAGTTCATTGTGTAATGGTACTGGGAATCACACCAAAAACACAGATTATCCATTCCGCGTGCATTTTTGGGGTTAAAATGCCTACGGCCACTGTCCCAGACACGCTTTTTGTCCCAACTCAAATTGGCTAGAGTGGTGACCATCCTCAGACCTCTTGTCATTAACCCCATCTTTGTACTGGAATCTTCATCTAATATTTGGTCAACTGTGAAATTCGGTCAACATTGAATCCTCTATCCAGCATAGTTGTTCACATTTGCTAAAAAAAAGTAGCAGGGAATGACTGTTTCCCCAGAATTGTTTTTTAGGGCAGCAGCGATTTGATCTAGGAGAGACTCTCTCCCCTGGAACTGAACTCCTGTTAGTACTAAAAGACTATCAACGTGGGAAATGCGAGCACAGCCCAGTAATTTAAATTACAATACCGATTCTGGAATTTCAAGTTCAAATCTCTGTAATCTCCTTTACCATTTATCAAAATCCATGATATGTTCTTCCATGGGCTGAGTATCTGATTTCCTAAACCTATCAAAGATCGTCCAAGCTTCATACGCTTCCAATAACTCATCCTTTTTGTAGAACTTATCCAAAAATTGTATCTGATGGTTTAATCCCTCTTCATGATCCAAATCATCCACTTTCCACTCTGAAAATACTTTACTCCTCATCTTACTTTTGGCTGGTAATGCTAATGCCAAAGCCACACCTTGCTTCTTCTGGGGTATAGCAGTAACCCGGGTCCACATTTCAACTTCAGCCTTCCATTGCTGATAAGATTCAGATTAAAAAAAAGTTGGTGGATAGTCAAAGCTTGCAATTTTGCACCATCCTTTTGCCATTCCATAACTTAAATTGTCAGCAACAGTTCACTTCTTTTCCCTCAGAGGACTGAGACAGATAGCTTCATATACAGCAATCAATCAGCAAACCTTAAAGTTCATCCTCTGCTGCCAAGTTACAATAAGAGGTTGTGGTGGAATAATTAATCCAGGCAGGTCTCTTAGTTAAAGCTGGTTTATTTTCAAGACAACTCCTCAGTGCTACTAACTTCCTAGTAGTTTCAACGCAAAGTGTTCCAGCTCTAACTTTTTATTCTATTCAGTTGGGATAATTAATGCCCATTACCTGTTTAACTACTAATTGGTTTTAACAAGATGATTGCCATATTAACACCTTCACCTTTATGGGAACATTTTGGCCCTCTCACTATTTCCTTTTTGAATGGGTCCCACTGCTCTGAAGTAGATTTTCCTACAAGCAGCTGCTCCCAGTACGCTTTGCCCAGATCTTGCCTTATCATATTAAAATCAGCCTTCCCCCAATTCAGAACCTTTATTTCCGGTCCGCCTTTGTCCTTTTCAATAACTGTTTTAAATCTTACTGAGCTATGGTCATTATCACCAAGCCTTTCACACTTTGTCTATCCGAGTTAATATTGGGGAAGTTGAAATCCCCTACTGTTATTACCCTATTATTTTTCCAAATCTGTGAAATTTGCCTACATATCTACCCTTCTATCTCTCCCTGACTGTTTGAGGGTCTACAGTACACTCCCAGCAATGTGACTGTCCCTTTTTGTTTTTAAGGTCTACCCATCTGGCCTCATTTGAGGAACCTTCTAAGATATCATCTCTCCTTATTACAGTAATTGACTCCACCTCCTCTTTTATGCCCCCACCCCCCCCCCCCCACCTCCCATTTTGCCTGAAGATTCTATACTCCAGAATATTGAGCTGCCAGTCCTGCCCCTCCCTCAGCAATGTCTCCGTGATAGCAATGATTTCATATCCCCATGTGTTAGTCAACACCCTCAATGCATCTGCCTTACCTTGCATTACAACAAATGCCATCCAGCTTTGCCATGCTCCCTTGTGCCTTAACTTGAATATATGCACTCTGCCTTCCAGACTGACTTGGTTTTTCTTCAATGCTTGTCTGTACATCAGTCCCTATTATACCTCCACTCTGTATCGCATCGCCCTACCAAATTAGTTTAAACCCCCAACAACAGCATTAGCAAAACCCCCCGCCCCCAGCAAGGATGTTGGTCCCGTTCCGGTTCAGGTGCAACCCGTCGGACCTGTCCAGGTCTCACCTTCCCCAGAAATGGACCTAGTGATCCAGGAATCGAACGCCCTCCCTCCTGCATCAACTCTTTAGCCACGCCTTCATCTGCTCTATCTGCCGACTTATATACTCACTAGCACGTGACACTGGTAGTAATCCAGAGATTATAACCTTTGATATCCTGTTTTTTAATCTGCTCGCTAAATTCTTGTTGCAGGATCTCACCCTTTTTTCTACCTATGTCATTGGTACCAATGTGAACCATGGTCTCTGACTGTATGCCCTCCCCCTTCAGAATGCCCTGCAGCCGTTCAGTGACATCCTTGACCCTGGCCCCAGGAAGGCAGCACACCATCCTGGAATCAAGTTTACAACTGCAGAAATGCCTGTCTGTACCCCTCACTATTGACTCTCCAACCACTATTGCTCTTCCTCTCTTTCTCTGCCCATCTTGTGCATCTGGGCTCTGGCTGCACTCCCTAGAGACACCATCGTGCTCACTGTTTTTCAACACACAAAAACTGTTCTTGAATGAGATACACTTTGGGGCTTTCCTGACTACCTGCCTGGCTCCCTTCTTCTGACTGGTGATCACCCATTCCCTCTCTGACTGCACTTTCTTAAGCTGCAGGGTGACCACATCCAGAAACGTGCTATTCACATCTCTCAAGCCTCGAGGATGCACTGCTGTGCCTCCAGCTGATGCTCAAGCTCCGAAACCCAGTGCCCAAGGTGGTCAAACCGGTGGCACTTCCTGCACATGTGGTCATTGAGACAGCCAGGAGTGTCTAAGACTTCCTACATACTGCAGGCTGTGCAACCCACGGGACTGAGATCCCCTCTCATACCTTTAGTTAAAATACTCTTACCCTAAATCTAAGTCAAGTAGAACATTATTTAAGTGTCTTTCTTCTTTTAAAAAAAGCTAGAGCTCTTACCTTTCCTTAATGTAGCTTTGAAGTGAAGAAAAACAACTTACCCTCGACCTACCAATCAGATTTCTGCTTTACGCTGACGTAAATTTCATCAGCCTTTTCGAATTCTGGCAGGGTTCCTGTTGGAGTTAGCTGCTGCTCCGACTGACTCGATCTGGGCCTTGACCCTCAGGCTTTTATTGAGAAGCTCCTCTGACACCGTTCAACCCCAGGTTCGCTCCGCTCCGCTCCTGCTGCTGCTCCGACTTTTGATCATTTCAAACTTGCAGACTATCTGACTCTAATTCAATTAAATCACACGGATAGAACCATCTAAACCCAGACCCATAAACCTACTTTACAATAAGCTGCAATAATATAATGAAAAAATATGAAACAAAAACACAAAATGTTGGAACGCTCCAGCATCCGCAGTATTCTGCTTTTATCTTAATGAAAAAATATGTTAGTTCATGACAAGCGTAGTTTCTGGGTAGTTACATATGGTGTTATAATTGAATTGGGAATGTTGAATCCTGCCTGTGGGTCATGAAAGCAGAACATTTCACATTTCCTAACACAGCCACCTCTCATTTGTGGTAATAAAAAAAAAACTTGTAATTTAGATAGGGAATTTAAAAATTAATGCCAATTGTTGGATGCTGCTATGGATGTGATTTGTTCATTATAATAATTCCTCCAAGCTCAAAAATGTTTAAATATATGGATAATAGACAATATTGCAAGGTAATTCTGACAATCACAGGAGTATTTTCAATGCTACATTATATGATAAGGATGATCCATTGTTGGAAACTGCTATATAGTTTCTAAAAAAATTCATTCATTTATTGTTACCAGAAAATAAATCACAGTAACACATGGTCCTATGTGCAGCACAATGAGTTGAGTTTTCCTGGCTGTGGTGTGGCAGGCTTGCAGATGTTGCGGGGGAGGGTAGGAATGGTGGTGCGGTGGGGGTGGAGGGGGTGATGGGTACCACCTGGTGGGTACCACCAGGGATCTTTCCCAGAGGCAGGCTGCGAATAGGGTCAGTTGCCCGTTTCACGAAGGCAGAAGTCAATTATGATGGTTAAGGCCCTAATTAGGGACAACTCGGTGGCCCCGCCTGCATTTTGTGCGGGGACGTCACCAGCTCAATGGAAACGGCCTCCTAGTAGCAACCTGAGGGCCATTGGAGCTAGAGGCTCCGTGCCCCATTGACAGGGTTGCAGGGAGCAAAGCTGCACCCGGGCATCAAACGATTTCTCCTGAGCGGTTTCCCCTCCACTTCGATGGGCCTGTTGGCCTCGACCCTCATCGCTTTTGAATTGAGTCCAGCACCTCCGAGGACGCCTCTGTGTTGAAGAGGCCTCGCGGTCGCCAACCCGCCTCGGCAGTGCCTACTTCTCCTGACGTGGTTGCTGAGGCTCCCAGAGCTGCTGGCCTCTGATTGGGTAGGGAGCATCAGGAGCCTCCTCGCTATCCTCATGAAGAAGCTGATCTCAGAATTAGGAGGCTGCCTCCTGGGAGATTGCACCATTGATCTTGCTGCTGGCTAGTGCGAATTCAGGATGCCCATTTGAACCCAATGTCGAGGTTCCGAAGCCTGCAGCAAAATCCAGCCCGATGTGCCTAAAGCAGTTTGCAGCCCACCTCACTCCAATCTTCAAAGACACATTTCCAGGCAGTGAAAATGTCACGCAAGCGTAGAACCCAGATCCACTTATATTCATCCAGTTATCCCTGATTATATACTTGAAACAAGAGTCTTGAAGTACAGTTTTGACATTGGATGCAATGGGAAAATTGCAACCAAAATGAACTTGAAATCGAACTGAGTTCTGATGAAAGGTCACCCACCTGAAACATTATCCTCTGTTTCTCTATCCACAGATGCTGCTTGATCTGTTGAGTATTTCCAATGTTTTCTCTTTATGTTTAAAATTGCATTGGTTAAGTTAAGCTTCAACCAATTAAATATTGTAGAAAATGTCAACATAAGCTATTTTCGGTGTAACTCACTTAGGTTTAAAATTCCCTGATCTTTCGAATGGCATTGCCTGCACTGCGCTGATAAAACTGATGGAACGAAATGGAAACTCAGCCCTCTTAGTTCCGCCACTGATAATACTCCAGAAAAACTACACCAGGCACCTTCACCCCTGTCCTCTTCAGTTGTCTGCATCTCAATCTTTGATTATTTTTGAAATTCATGATAGAACAAACCTCTGTCATTAACAGTGTTCATATTGTGCAAACAAATTCCTATCTTTTAATATTCTTCCCTAAGAATATGGAACTCACTGAAAAACACTGATTCTGGATTCCATTGCTTTTGCCACCGCTAAGTAGCAAATTACTTGGAATGATAGAATCATAGAAAGCTTACAGCACAGAAAGAGGCCACTTGGCTCATCGTGTCTGCACCAATGAGCCACCCAGCCTAATACACTTTCCATCATTTGGTTCTGTAGCCCTGCAGGTTACAGCACTTGTGGTGCATATCCAGGCACCTTTTATATAAGTTGAGGGTTTCTGCCTCCATACCCTTTCCTAGAACAATATGCTGTGGATCCAACCAAGGAGCAGACTATTTTGGATCTGGTAACGTGTAATGAGGCAGGTTTAATAAATGATCTCCGAGTAAAAGATCCCCTAGGGAACAGTGACCGTAACATGGTTGGATATAGCATTCAGTTTGAGAGTGAGAAGCTTGAATCACAGAATCACAGAATCACACACAGTGCAGAAGAGGCCCTTTGGCCCATCGAGTCTGCACCGACAGTTGAGAAACACCTGACCTTCCTACCTAATCCCATTTACCAGCACCTGGCCCACAGCCTTGAATGTTATGACGTGCCAAGTGCTCATCCAGGTACTTTTTAAAGGATGTGAGGCAACCCACCTCCACCACCCTCCCAGGCAGTGCATTCCAGACTGTCACCACCCTCTGGGTAAAAAAGGTTTTTCCTCACACCCCCCCTAAACCTCCTGCCCCTCACCTTAAACTTATGTCCCCTTGTGACTGACCCTTCAACTAAGGGGTACAGCTGCTCCCTATCCACCCTGTCCATGCCCCTCATAATCTTGTACACCTCAATCAGGTCATTCCCCAGTCTTCTCTGCTCCAATAAAAACAACCCAAGTCTATCCAACCTCTCTTCATAACTTAAATGTTTCATCCCAGGCAACATCCTGGTGAATCTCCTCTGCACCCCCTCCAGTGCAATCACATCCTTCTTATAATGTGGCGACACAGTGCTCCAGCTGTGGCCTCACCAAGGTTCTATACAACTCCAACATGACCTCCCTACTTTTGTAATCTATGCCTCGATTGATAAAGGCAAGCGTCCCATATGCCTTTTTCACCACCCCACTAACATGCCCCTCCGCCTTCAAAGATTTATGGACAGACACACCAAGGTCCCTTTGTTCCTCAGAACTTCCTAGTGTCATGCCGTTCATTGAATACTTCCTTGTCAAATTACTTCATTCAAAGTGTATCACTTCACACTTTTCAGGGTTCAATTCCATCTGCCACTTATCTGGCCATTTGACCATCCCGTCTATATTTTCCTGTAGCCCAAGACACTCAATCTCACTATTAACCACCCGGCCAATCTTTGTGTCATCCGCACAAACATTTGGAAACAACTATGCTAAACTTAAATAAGGGTAATTACAAAGGAATAGGGGCAGAGTTGGTTGGTGTGGACTGGGAAAGGAGTTTAGCAGAAAAAACGGTTGATGATCAATTGCAGACATTTAAGAAAACAGTTCATGAGTCACAACAAAGATATATCCCAGTGAGGAAGAAGGATTCTAGGAAGGGGATAAACCAACCATGGTTAACCAAGGAAGTTAAAGATAATATCAAATTGAAAGAAAAAACATACAATGTGGCAAAGATTAGTGGTAATACAAAGGATTGGGGAAGTTTTAAAAACCAACCAAAGATGACCAAGATAATAATAAGGTTGGAGAAAATAAACGTTTAGGGTAAACCAACACGTAATATAAAAAGAGACAGCAAGAGCTTCTTTAAATATATAAAAAGGAAGAGAGAGGCCAAAGTGAACATAAAACCCTCAGAGAACAAGGCTGGGGGAATAATAATGGGGAACAAGGAAATGGCAGAGGAGTTGAGTAAATATTTTGCATCAGTCTTCACGGTAGAAGACACTAATAGCATTCCAAAAATATTAAATAATCAAGGGGCAAAATGAAGGGAGGAAATATTTACAGTAACTATCACTAGAGCAAAAGTGCTAGGGAAACTAATTGCTGTAAAGGCCAATAAGTCCCCTGGACCTGATGGGTTGCATCCTAGGATATTAAAGGAAGTAGCTACAGAGATAGTGGATGCGCTGGTAGTAATCTTCCAAGAATCCTTAGATTCTTGAAAAGTCCCAGAAGATTGGGAAACAGCTAATCCTCTACCCATGCTCTTATTCAAAAAGGGAGGGAGACAAAAAAACAGGTAACTATAGGCCAGTTAGCTTAACATCTATCATTAAGAAAATGTTAGAATCCATTATAAATGATAGAATAGCAGAGCTTTTAGAAATGCATAATATAATCAAGCAGAGCTAGCATGGCTTCATGAAGGGAAAAACTTGCCTGACAAATTTAACAGAATTCTTTGTGGAGGTAACAAGCTGGGTAGATAAAGAGGAGCCAGTAGATGTAACATGTTTGGATATCCAAAAGGTGTTCGTTAAGGTACTGCACATAAAGCTACTTAATAAGATAAGAGCCCATGGTGTTAGGGATAATACATTAGCACGAATAGAGGATTGGCTGACTAATAGAAGACAGAGAGTTGGGATAAGGGTGGACATTTTCTGGATGGCAACCTGTAACGAATGGAGTGCCACAGCGATTAGTGCTGGGGCCTCAATTATTTACAATATATTATATGACAGAAGTGAATGTGCTATCGTCAAGTTTGCGGATGACACAAAAATAGGTGGGAAAGCAAGCGTTGAGGATGACACGAAGAGTCTACAGGGGGATACAGACCGGTTAAGTGAGTGGGCAAAAACTTGGCAGATGAAATATAATGTAGGAAAATATCAGGTTATGACTTTGGCAAGAAGAATAGAGGAGCTGAATATTATTCAAATAGAGAAAGGCTACAGAAAGCTACGGCACGGAGGGAATTGGGAGTCCTAGTGCATGAACCCCAAAAAGCTAACATATACATTCAGAAGCTGATAGGGAAGGCAAATGGAATGTTGGCCATTATTTCAAAGGGAATGGTGTACAAAAATAGGGAAGTCTTGCTAAAACTAAACAAGGCACTAGTTAGACTACAACTAGAATACTGTGAACAGTTATGGGCCCCTTATCTAAGGAAAGATATACTGGCATTGGAGTCAGTCCAGAGAAGGTTCACTAGGTTGATCCCGGGGTAGGGAGGGATTTTCTTATGAGGTGAGGTAAGAGTGACCACCCCTGACATCAAAGCAGCATTTGACTGTGTTTAGCATCAAGGAGCCCTAGCAAAACTGGGGTCAATGAGAATCAGGTGGAAAACTCTCTGCTGGTTGGAGTCATATCTAGCACAAAGGGAGATGATTGTTGGAGGACAGCCATCTCAGCTCCAGGGCATCACTGCAGGAGTTCCTCAGGGTAGTGTCCTTGGCCCCATCATCTTCAGCTGCTTCATCATAACCTTCCTTCCATCATAACGTCAGAAGTGGGGATGTTTGCTGATGATTGCAAAATGTTCAACACCATTTGCGATTCTTCAGATACTAAAACAGTCTGTGTCCAAATGCAGCAAGACCTGGACAATATCCAGGCTTGGGCTGACAAGTGGCAAGTAACATTCGTGCCACACTAGTGTCATGCAATGACCATCTCCAACAAGAGAGAATCCAATCATCGCCCCTTGATGTTCAATGGCATTACCATCACTGAATCCCTCACTATCAACATCCTGGGGTTACCATTGACCAGAAACTGAACTGCACTAGCCATATAAATATTGTGGCTACAAGAGCAGGTCAGAGATAAGGAATCCTGAGATGAGTAACTCACCACTTGACTCCTCAAAGCCTGTCCACCATCTACATGCACAAGTCAGGAGTGTGATGGAATACTCCCCATTTGCCTGGATGACCGTTGCTCCCACAATACTCAAGAAACTTGACATGATCCAGGACAAAGTAACCCACTTGATTGGCACCACATCCACAAACATTCACTCCTTCCACCACCAAGACACAGTAGCAGCAGTGTGTACAAGATGCACTGCAGGAATTCATCAAGGCTCCTTAGATAGCACCTTCCAAACCCACAACCACTACCATCTAGAAAAACAAGGGCAGCAGATAGATGGGAACACCACCACCTGGAAGTCCCCCTCCAAGTCATTCGCCGTCATGACTTGGAAATATATCGCCATTCCTTCATTGTCTCTGGGTCAAAATCCTGGAACTCCCTCCCTAGCAGCACTGTGGGTGTACCTACATGCACCACATGGACTGCAGCGGTTCAAGAAGGCAGCTCACCACCACCTTCTCAAGGTCAACTGGGGATGGGCAATAAATGCTGGTCCAGCCAGCGAAGCCCACATCCCATGAATGAATAAAAGAAAGGTTGGGTCTGTACTCATTGGAGTTTAGAAGAATGAAAGGCAACCTTATTGAAACATATAAGATTCTTAGGGAGTTTGACAGGGTAGATGCCAAGAGGCTGTTTCTCCTTGTAGGAGATTCTAGAACCAGAGGGTATAATCTCAGAGTAAGGGGTCGCCCATTTAAGACAGAGATGAGGAGGAATTTCTTCTCTCAGAGGTAGTGAATCTGTGGAATTCTTTACCGCAGAGGGCTGTAGAGGCTGGGTCATTAAGTATATTCAAGGCTGAGATAGATTTTTAATCAGTAAGGGAATCAAGGATTATGGGGAAAAGGCAGGAAAGTGGATTTGAGCATTATCAGATCAGCCATGATCTCATTAAATGGCGGAGCAGACTCAATTGGCTGAATGGCATTCTTCTACTTATATGTCTTATAGTCTTATGGTCTTATGTCATTAGTACCCTCGCACCATCCTTTTTGTCATTCAATCTCTCTAGTCTTCCACCCTATCACAGATCTTCATTTTTATTCTTTCACCCCCTGCCACTTTTCCTTGATTCTGTACTGGCTCAAAAACTTATTACACCTGTAACTTTTTCCAGCATTTGATGCTAGATCAACTGTTAATTTTAAATCTAAGATCAATCATTTTTGTTAACCTAAGCTAAGAAATGATATGGGGCAAAAGTGGGAACATGGAATTAGGTCATAGGTCAGCCATGACCACAGTGAATGGTAGAACAGGCTCGAGGGGCTGAATTACCTAATCCTGTTCCTGTGTTCCAGCTCGAAAGAAAGGTCATCAATCTGAACCATTAACTCTCTTTCTCTCTCCACAGGTGCTGCCTCACGTACTGAGTATTTATTTTTTAGCATTTTCTGCTTTTATATCAAATGCCTAGCCTAAGCTGTTGAGGCAGGTACTCTGAATAATTTCAAAGAATTACTCATCACTAACCAATTCAGCATACAGGAGAAACAACTGTACCCAGAGTGTGATCACAATGTGGAACTCATGACCACATGGAGTAATTGAGGTGAACAGCATAGATGTTTTAAGAAGATGCTCAATAAGAGGGAGAAAGGAACAGAAGGGTGCATTGATCAGGTTAAAGTAGGGTGAGGAGACTAGTGTGGAGCATAAACCATTCAGCTGAATGGTCTGTTTCTGTGCTGTAAATTTTATATCATTCTAAGTAATAGCTTTGCCTTTGGAGGTAAATTTCCCCATTAAATGTGGTGTGTTGAATTTGTAGCCTATTGATAAAGAAGAGGTTTTCAACTCAATATAGATAGAGCACGGAGCTCATCATCTCCCTTTATCACTAAAGGCAATAAATTGAGGAGCATTAGATTTGGGAATTGCAAATTTGATTCACTGTAAGTGAGTGAAGTTCTGCCTGACTGTTGTCCACAATAAATCAGTACCTGTGTAGGTGTTACTGTGGCTCAGTAGGTAGCAGTCAGAACGTTGTGAGTTCAAGCCTCAATTAAGAGATTTGAGTAAAACACTAAGGTGGGGCTGCACTGTCAGGTGTGCTATACACTTGATAAGACATTAAGCTGTCCTCTCAGATGGATGATAAAGATGTTCCATGTCATGTTTTTTATAATGATATAAAGGCACCAATCACTCATAAGGAATTGTGCAAACATGTTGTGGGTTCACTTATTGAGACTAGGCACATGGGGACATTTATACAAAAGCATAACTCTTGAAGGCATCAGAGCTGCAGAGCCATGTCTGTGTGCTCTGCTGAAAAGCAAAAGCAATGCTACAACCCCTTAAAGGAATATTACAGCACTCCAGTGTTATTTTGAAAAATGTTCTCTCCAGCATCCTGGCCAGCAGTTATCTCAACCAACATGTGAAGAGAGATTATCTGATCACCTATTTCATTACTGTTTGTGGGATTTCACTCTGCGCAGATTGGCGGTAGTGTTGCCTACAGTTTAACTGCATTTCATTTGCTGTGAAACCCTTTCAGGTATCCTGAGGTCATGAGAGATGTTATATAAATTAAAGTCTCACTTTTATTTCAAGATCTGTGAAATGTGTCCTTTTTAATACTCAGCAGCTTGGGGCACAGCGCAGAGACTGGATAGTGCTGGTTGCCGCACACAACTGTTTAACACACTCCTATCAAATCCCTCACTGTTATTTTAAGGGAGGATGAGCCTATTTATTTTTAATACTCCATTAAAATAACAGAGCAGAACATAATACGTGTGCTTTAAAGGTTTGCATCATAATCTCTGCAATGGCTGGTGAAATGCATATTCTTGGAAACTGTCCAATTTGTGAATTTTTATTGAAAAGAAATCCTGTCACTTAACTTTGGTAGAGGACAATATTCCAAATCCCAGAACTTTCATCGCGGGTGACAGCTCCCTCATCTACTATCTCAAGGGAACTAATGACATTGGAAAAGGTTGCCTAGAATAATGTAAATTGTCTGAATGATGCGGCTAATGAATGTTATATGAAGAATAAAGGTGTTACATTTTTCTTTAAGCTTGTGTGTGGAGGGAAATTGACAACAACTTGCATTTATATAGCACCTTTAATGGAGTGAAATGACCCAAGACTCTTCACAGGAGCAGTTTTAAACAGAATTTGACTCCAAGCCGCCTAAGGGCATTTGTGGACAGGTGAAGAGACCCACTATGGAATTCATGAGAAACTCATTTACCCAGAGAAGTCCTCAAAGAATGTGGAACTCACTATGACAAGGAGTAGTTGGGATGAATAGCTGAGGAGAAGCTGGCTAAACACATGAGGAAAAATGAAACAGAGGGGTAGGCTGCTAGAGCTGGATAACAAAGATGTGGAACATAATTACTGCCATGGACCAGTTGGGCCAAATAACCTGTTTCTGTGTTTTACTTTCTATGTAATTTCCACGCAAAGGCAGAGAGGTTAAGAGAGGGAATTCCAGAGTTTAGGGCCTAAGCAGCTGAAAGCCAGCTGGAGTGCTGAAAATGGAAGATGCACAAGAGCCCAGAGTCTTAAAAAAATTGAAATGACCTTTTAACAAATCGGCAAGTGCGATGAGGGAATTGGCAATATTAGTGTTGTAGGGTGACTGAGTTGTACTATTAAAGATAGAATTGATCTGCAGACTCTTCTTGGGTGGAAACATCAAGTTTATTTACAATGTACTCAGCAGCAACTACACGTGTGCTTTCAACTCCAACTCCACCTCGACACTGACTGCAGAGTAGCACACACTGCTGTCCTATTGGTTACTACAGATCATGTGATCTCTCCTAACATGTATTATTCTTAAAGGTACATTACACACTAAATAAAACCATAATTACTGCAGTTAGATATCTCATCTTCTACCACATTGTGGCACAGACGGTTAATGCTTCAAGATTCCTAATATTATCATTCTAGATTTCTTGAATTGGCACCTGAAACTGCTTCAGCCCAGGGAATATCCTGTTCGCCCACCATTGGCAGCCATGTATAGCATCTACAAGATAAGCTGCAGAAACTCACCAAGGTTCCTTAGGCAGCACCTTCCAAACCCACTACTGCCACCATCTAGAAGGACAAGGGCAGCAGATAGATGGGAACACCACCATCTGGAAGTCCCCCTCCAAGCCACTCACCATCCTGACTTGGAAATATATCACCGTTCCTTCACTGTCGCTGGGTCAAAATCCTGGAACTCCTCACCTACACCTCGTGGACTGCAGCGGTTCAAGAAGGCAGCTCACCACCACCTTCTCAAGGGCGATTAGGGATGGGCAGTAAATGCTGGCCTAGCCAACGACACCCATGCCCCATAAACGAATAAAAAAAATTAAAGGAGCACCAAGGTCTTGGAGGGTTGTGGGGCTGGAGGAGGTAACCGAGATAGGGAGGAGAGAGGCCATGGAGAGATTTGAAAACAGGAATGAGAATTTTAAAATAAATGAGCTACTGGACTAGGAATTACTGTTGCTGGGTGAATGGGATATTCCATGAGCTAAGGCAGCCTCACAAGCAGGGCTGATTCAAGAAATCAAGAAAGCTAATTGTAGGAATCTTGAAGCATTATCCCGCTGTGCCACAGTGTGGTAGAAGATGAGATTTATAACATTACCAATTCCCTCATTGCACCTGCTGATCTAATAAGAGAGCGTTACAATTTTTAAAAAAAATAATTTTTGGGATTTGGTGGGGAGTGGTGTGGGTGCTGCTTACAAGGCCAGGACTTATTGTCCATCTCTAGTTGGCCTGAGAAACCAGCAGTGGAACTGAATGACTTGCCAGGCCACATGGCTGGTCAGGTCAGTGTCATTCACATTGGTGTGTGACTGAAGTTGCATGTAGGCCAGGGCTGGTAGGGACAGCAGATTTCGTTCCCTAAAGGGGCGTTTGTGGAGCTGTTGATATTTGCTACCCCCTTCTAAGCTGGTGAGAAATTTGTGACTTTACCAAGTTGACATCGGCCATTTAGCAAGAAGTTATTTTAATATATTGTGTTGAAATCCTTCTCAAGGATTTCAAATCTTTCAGGTAGTTGCCTCAATTAACATAAAAAAATGTAATACAGGACCAGGTGTCTTCATTTACCTCATGTATTACAGAACAGACTTAATAACCAGATTTGCTGGAATCCTAAGTATGGCTTTTATAGGAAACTTTGAATGAGACTGCTGATCCTGTATCCAGGTAGGTTTAGTTTGGTCAAAGTTTGTAGCTTCAAAGCCATTTTTTATTTCTTTTACGGATAACAACTTTTTATTTACAGATCGTTTTTACTCAATTCGAGTTCAAATCAAGTACTGGTTCAGCCTTGACTGGAGTATTGTGTCCACCCCCGGACACCACATTTTAGGAAGGCTTTGGCGAGGGTGCAGAAAGATTTACGCAAACGGATGCAGGGGTGAGGGGCTTCAGTGATGCGGTTAGTTTGGAGAAGCTGCGCCTGTTCTTGATAAAGGTGTTCAAAATCATGAGAGGTCAGGACAGAGTAGATAGAAAGAAATTGTTACTATTGACGTAAGAGTTGGGAATGAGAGCACAAAGATTTAAAGTGATTGGTAAAAGAATCAAAGCCAACATGAGTTTAATATTTTTATACCTAAGAGAAAAAGCATGCAAAGAAAATTAGGAGAAACATTTTTTGATGAATTCCTGCCTGCGTCCTTCCTGCAGTGCCGTGGAGATGAATCGTTCATTTCTGGAGACTCTAGCTGTTACACTGAAGAGAGCCAGACAGTGAAGGATAGAACTTAAGCCTATTTACACACTTTGTAAGCTTTTATTTACAGAAACACACATTACAAATATCCGCCCCCGATCCAACAACCACAGTTTCAGTCTATCTCTATATATACGTGCACAAGTGAATCCCCAGTTAATGCCCATTACCTAAATGCAATTAAATACACAGTTATCATTTAATTAATACTTGGGGTAAATCTCAGACAGTTGTCAACCCTAGTACAGGCCCTAATATCTGATTTCAGAGTAGCATTAGGAGCTGATCATCTCTCTGATTTTATAGATGGGAACATTGCATGGCAGCGAAAATCTCCCTTTTTCCATATGATATGACTGGAATGGGAGGAGTGCACGAATTATCAAGTCCCACTACTCCGTAGGCCATACTATTCATTTAAATGTTTAATTTTCTCACCAAAATGGCCAATTGTGTACTTATACCTCTAGTATCCATAAGAAAAGAGACCAGGCTTCCTTCAAAAACTCAGAAAGCTTCATTTATTATAAAACAGAACTTCTTGTCACAAGTTTCAAGTATTGGTTAACACACAATAGTAATCAGGGAAGTATAACCACCTATCTCTTCCTAAAGAATTCCCCCAGAGCTCACCTGTGCACACACACACACACACACGCATAGACAAATAGATAGAGTCTCTCTGCAGATTTGGGCTTTGGAAAATGGGCACTATAAAATAAAGGATAAAGTCCACAGGCTCTCAACGCCGTCGTCCTGGAGTTCTCTTGTGTGAAGATGGGCCGCTGGTCCCAGTGGATGCCTGGAAGCTCTCATAACTGGTCTTAGTTTTGCAGGTCCAAATACAGACTAGTTACTGTCATGTGAGGGTTCTTTGGCTACAGGTTGATAGCCACACACAATTTTAGGCAAGGTATAGAGAGCGAGCCAGTCGAGGTAGCCTTTTCTCCTCAGCTTGTTCTCCAACCAGACTGCCTTCTAAACAAGCAGGTTCACAGCTTAAGTATCTTTTTCCTCACTCCCATGTGATTGCCTTTTTGTCTCCCAGCTTTTCATTAATTAAAGTGGTTTGCAGTTCAACACAAACAAACAACTCTTTCTCAAGTACCGTATAGATCGATGATTTCTTGGAAGAGGCCTGCTTGTTTACAGTTCCAAGAGGAACTTATGACCATCTTTTTAAAAAATATTCCCAGGCTAGCATCCAGATGTCCAGATCATGCCAAACCCTTCCATTTTGAAAAAGGAAACTTCAGTCTTGAGAGACGTGATTCTTGTGTGTCTTTTATAAAGTCACAGTAATGAAGAAAATGGTAGAGATTGAAAGTTGTGGAGGCTTCACCTTTTACAATTTATATCTCAGCAGGCACTATCCAACAGCTTTGATTATGTTTTCACTGGTTATGATTAAAGCTTGTACTAATTTAACCAAATGGGAGAGTTCCAGAACTTTCTTCAAAGCAGCATTGCCAAGACAGATTTAAAGGACTTTACAGTACAAAATGAATTGATTTGAATTGTGCTGGCTCTCTGAATGAGCTATCCATTTAGTAATTTCCCTATATTACAACAGTGACTAGAGTTCAAAAGCATTTCATTGGCTATAAAGTGCTTTGGGGCATTCTGAGGTTATGGAAGGTGCTTTATAAATACAAGCCTTTTTTTTCGATGTTGGATGTTGCACATTTATCATGTAATTTTCTTTCCTCCTCCCCTGAAAGTGCTGACTTGCTGGGGTACGGCTCCACAGGCACCTCAAATCCACCTTGCCTGAGCGACCATTCTTCATGGACAATGAGTGTTTCCAGGCCATTGGCCACGTTCCTGATCCTGTCCCTGCTTAATCTGCAAACAGGAAAGAATCACCAACTACTGATCTTGAGTAGAAACCCTGGAAATTCTTTACTTTCCTGAGCTCAAACATTGTGATCATAACTCCTCTCTGGCTGTCGAGATCGACTAACTTGGATATAGACCATCGATTGACCCTGACACCTCCCTGGTCCCTATGGCTTAGTCTCACACTGGGCAGTGTATTTATTTAAGACCTGTTCCCGTTCTGCTATGTGCACCAATGCCAGTGACAGAAACAGAATGCACAGTGAGGGCAAAGGCTCCTTTTTTTGACTAAAGTTAAGCCTGGATGGAACATGCTCATTAATCATTATATGAAACCAGCAGCCCCTGTGTCACACCAGAGATGTGAAAACTCCTTAATGGAAAGCCACATAGAAGAACCGTTTTACTTTTTAAAATATGTAAAGTGTTCCACTACACTTGCAAAAGATAACACAAAATTATATAATACCGCAACACTCTATTGACTAACTATTGCGAAATTAAAAATAGTTACACGGTGGGATACTTATTCATTGCAGTTGCACTCTGTGTATATAAAAATTGAAGGTCATTGGCCATTGACGCGGGATATTATATTTTCAGCATCCATACAGAAGTTTTACCCTTTCATTTACCTTAGTTCTAGATTTACACTAAGTGCGGCAGCGGGAGTGGAAAAAAGTTTTATCTGTGAGCTGCAATGGCAGGTTTTCATGCCATATTGTTCCATTCCTGCCTCATTAATAATGCATTCACAGGAAACACTCTGGATCGCTGGCAGAGCGGCCTCTGATTTTCCCACCTCACTGTCACCTCAGGCCTTCAACAATTTGGGCACCATATTTAAAGGCCCCCCACCCCTGCACAGAGCTAGTGGTGGCGTAGTGGTATTGTCACTGAACTAGTACTCCAGTGACCCAGGGCAATGCTCTGGGGACCTGAGTTTGAATCCCACTGTGGCAGATGATGAAATTTGAATCCAATAAAAATCTGAACTTAAAAGTCTGATGATGACCACAAAACCTGCGGTCTGTCTGCAAGAATGACCCAAACATCCCTGTTGCTTGCCATTTTAACACTCCACCCTTCTCTCTTGCCCACATTTCTGTCCTTGGCTTGCTGCATTGTTCCAGTGAAGCCAACGCAAACTTGAGCAACAGCACCTCATCTTCCGACTAGGCACTTTACAGCCTTCCGGACTGAATATTGAATTCAACAACTTTAGATCTTGAACTCCCTCCTCCATCCCCACCCCCTTTCTGTTTCTTCCCCCTTCCTTTTGTTTTTTCCAATAATTTATATAGATTTTTCTTTTCCCACCTATTTCCATTATTTTTAAATATTTTATGCCCCCCCACCTCCACTAGAGCCATACCTTGAGTGCCCTACCATCCATTCTTAATTAGCACATTTGTTTAGATAATATCACCAACGTCACCACCTCTGTATTCTTTTGTTCTGTTGTCTGTGACATCTTTTGATTATCTGCTATTATAACTGCTTGCTTGTCCCTACAACCAGACCACCCCCCTCCACCTCTCTCCCCCAACCCATCCCACCACCCCCCACCCTCCACCCTCCACCTTAAACTAGCTTATATTTCACCCCTCTCCTTGGATTCACCCAGTTCTGTTGAAGGGTCATGAGGACTCGAAACGTCAACTCTTTTCTTCTCCGCCAATGCTGCCAGACCTGCTGAGTTTTTCCAGATAATTCTGTTTTTGTTTTACCACAAAACCATTGCTGATTGTCGTAAAAACCCATCTGGTTCACTAATGCCCCTTTAGGGAAGGAAATCTGCTGTCCTTACCTGGTCTGGCCTATGTGTGACTCCAGAACCACAGCAATGTGATTGACTCTTAAATGCCTCTGAACAAGGGCAGTTTAGGGTGGCCTAGGTGGTATTGCCCACATCCCATGAGCGAATTAAAAAAAAAGTACACTCTAAGGGATCAAAAGCTGCTGGAAAGTCATGGCTGCCAAAGGGACGAAACATGCTGCCCCCAAATTTAATGATACCTCCCTCAGACACCTACAGGATGTTGTGGAGGTCCATTGTGAAGTCTTCTACCCCAGCTCTGGGTGAAGACCAGCAAGAAGGCAGTGGCAACGAATGTCAGCACCAAAGCCCTGCAAAAGAAGGCAGTCACCCAGAGCTGCAAGTGGATGAATGATCTTCTCCATTCCGCCAGGGTAAGTCACTCTTCTTATCACTTTCAACTCACAAACCCATCACACATCCACATGGATCTCACTCACTGCCAGTTCAAGAGACATCACCACTCACTCTGTCACACACACCTTCATCTGCCCTGCAGATCATGCCCTCATCCTGTCCATGGCACCAGTCACCACCCACACATGCCAGGCAGCCTTCTCACCGGAGAAGAAAAGAGCCAACGCCTCGACTAGGGTCATGGGGACTCGAGGCGTTGGCTCTTTTCTTCTCCGCCGATGCTGCCGGACCTGCTGAGTTTTTCCAGGTAATTCTGTTTGTGTTTTGCCTTCTCACCTGGCTTGGCAGGTGTCCTGCTTACACCCTCTCCATTTGTCCTTACATAGGACAAGCTGGCACATAACAAATTGGAGAGGTTGCAGACTGGTGGAGGAATGCCCCACATCAAGGTCCTCAGAGGCTTTGAAAATAAAGCAATCCAGCTGGCCGGTGACGATCTTGACCGTTCCTGTGCTGATGGCGAGTTTGGTGGCGCTCAACCAAGTGAGGATCCAGCAGTGCAACATCCATCAGTCAACCATGCTGTGAGTCTGTTCCCGAGCCCCCTCCAGGTCTCAGCCCTCCAAAGGATGTCCGCCAAGGTCATCACAGACTGGGTGTAGCAGTCAGCCTCCACCTCCGCTGTGGATGTCAGGGGAGCACCAAGACGTAGTAACAGGGGAGGAAGGTTAAGGAGATGTAACTCTTTCGAGTACAAACACGTTTCCATCTGTTCCTATTCAGATGAAGTTACATTGTTTCATAGTTTGCCATTGTGAGATTTGAACTCTTGATCTTGGGGTTACAAGCCCAGTACCATAACCACTTGGCTATTTAGGCCAAGCGTTAAGGAGATGTAATTGCACAGCCTGGGCATGGGTGTTAATCACTTGTACATAATGTTCATTATTGTAAATAAACTCCCAAGAATGCCTAAATGAAAACAGAATTACCTGGAAAACCTCAGCAGGTCTGACAGCATCGGCGGAGAAGAAAAGAGTTGACGTTTCGAGTCCTCATGACCCTCAAAACGTCAACCCTTTTCTTCTCCGCCGATGCTGCCAGACCTGCTGAGTTTTTCCAGGTAATTCTGTTTTTGTTTTGGATTTCCAGCATCTGCAGTTTTTTGTTTTTATCCCAAGAATGCCTCCTTGCCCATGGCTCCTTGTTATGATGAGCAGTGATTGTGTCACTCAGATGTGAAGCCTTGGCTCCTGCACAAGATAAAGGCAGATGTCTGAGTCCAGGGCCTCTCCATTGTGCAGTATCAAACCTTCACATTGGTCTGGCTTCACACTCACTGGACACATTAGTGATGCCTGCACATCGATGGTGTTTGTATTTGCTGCCAGAATGTCGTGGGCAGGCGAGTTATGATATGGCAGATGGTATTTTCCAGGCTGACCACGTCCACAAAGGCATTGGCCACACTACCACAACTGTTTTGTAATTTGTATTTATTACGAGAAGATTTGTGCACTGAGGTGAGAAGTACTAAGTCTGCTAACACCATTAGAGATTTTAAAATTAAATTAAAACATTTATTATCAAAAGAATAGAATAAAACATGCACAAGATTACAATTGCATTATTATTTAACATTAAAACAATTCCCCAAATTCCTAGTTAACCTGACTCCCAACAACATAGCCCCTTTAAGCAACTGTCCAAAATAGATTTTACATTTATGGCGACAATCCAGCAAGGTTACCACAAGCACCCACTCAACAGTGGAATTCAAAAGGCTTTTAACACAACTTTGGTTACTGGAGGAGCAGACCCCTGCAAAGTGGCTAGAGGCCACAAGGTGTACTTTTCAGACATTACACGGCCACACCCATAGCCTTCCAATCCCTCTTTAAATATATTTCTTCCTCTTTAGTCTGTAAATCCCATTGTTCCCCTATGTCTTTGGAATTTACTTTTCCAAAAATATAAGAATCTTTTATGGCCAACACTTTTGGGAAAAATCAATGTACTAACCTGCCTCATTTATCTTGTTAGTTGTAAACATCCCACCATGTCTTTTTGAAAACCAAACGTCTCTCCATTTATCTTAAAATACAAATTTCATTCACATCCTATCTGCTGAGTCTTTACCCAAGTTCACTCATTAACATTTTGCATGCCCTTTTACACCTGGCTCTTTTGATCTTTTCAATCTTGCAGTCTATCCGTCTCTAATTTAATTAAATCAGCCACACAGACAGAACCATCCACACGCACACCAGCATAGGCCAACTTTACAGTACCCCACAATAATATTATGAAAAATATGACAGTTTTGTGACAGGCGTCACAGAGTTCCGTCATTCTCTCTATGTGCTCTCAGCGCCTTTAAGGTGGGGCTGGCCCCCATCTCTTCACCATCTGCGATCGGTGACGCTGTGCTCCTGAAGGGCTCAGGTACTGAAGGCTGACAAAGGATCAGGTGCATTTAAAGTTTCGCGGCTGTATCTCCATGATATGACCCTGATCACAGAGTGCAAACGAGCTGCCCTCAGCCAAGCAGGAGTCAGACATTTACAGAAGCCATGTGAAGATCTATGTAGCGTCCTCATTGCATATCGTCATTATCCTCCCGGAATCTAATGACCAGTGGGGCCTCTGCTGCATCTCCGTGACATGAGCATTATCACAGGGGGTATGTGCACTGCCATTAACCACATAGGAGTCAAACTTTCACAGATGCGAGCTGAGGGTATCAGGACTGTCCTCACTGCATCTCATTGTCATCCTCCATGAATCTTGCAGCTATGAGGGCCTCCTGAGCACACGTTCATCATCTGGCCAGTGCGATGTTCTCATCAGTGGCTTCCTCGCCTTCGAGGACCTCATCACCACCATCCCCTTCGATGTCCCCCTCATCGGAGGAGAGCGCAGGTCTTCCGTCTCCTCCTCAGCCGGGTCCTCCTCCCGTTGCAGCACCAGGTTATGTAGCGCCGAGCAAGTGATACGATGTGCGACCCCCCTCTTGGGGCTGCATTGCAATGCTCCATCAGACCTGTCCCAGCACTGGAACCTCATTTTCAAAATGCTTCTCATTTGCTCCACCAAAGCCCGGGTCGTGGCATGAGCCTCATTATACCATCATTCTGCTGTGCTCTGTGCTCGCTGCATGGGCATAATCAGCCACAACCTCTGTGCGTAGCTCTTGTCCCTGAGGAGCCAGCCCTGCAGCTTCTGTGGACAATAGAAGATGTCAGTGATCTGAGACCTACTAAAGATGTAGGCATCATGGACACTCCCTGGGAATCATGCACAGACCTGTAGGATGCGTTTGTGGTGGTCGCACACCAGCTGAACATTCGACGAATGGAAGCCCTTGTGGTTGACATAGTTGACTGGCTTGTTGCTATGGAGATCTCAGCGCCATGTGAGTACAGTCAATGGCACCTTGCACCTGCGGAAAACCAGAGATCTGCACAAGTCCCAAGGCTCTTGCTTCCTGGCTTTCCTGGTCCTGGGTGAAATGCCCAAAGTTCTGTGCCTTTGTAGAGATGGCATCCGTGACCTGGATACACCTGTGCATGGAGACATGCGAGGTCCTGCACAGGTCACCTGTGGAACTCTGGAAGGAGCCACTGGTGTAAAAAGTGAGCACCACCATCACTTTACGGACACTGGTTGTGGATGTCCTCCATGTCCCCATGGTGCCAAATCCTGCTGCAGGTCGCAGATGTGACCAATCCTAGACATGTGTAGTCTCCAGTAACACTGGTTCTCAGTCATCTGCAGGAATGACAGGTGCTGTCTATAGACCTTGGGTCTAGTGAAGTGCCTACGAGCGACGGCTCTCTGTGGATCTTCAGCTGCTGCTCTGCCGCCCCTTCATCTTGAGGGAGGTGCTCTTTCCTCTGCCGAGCCAGGCTCCTCCGCTGCATTCTTTTTCTCTGGTGTCTATCTGGTCTTGAGGCATACCGCGAAATCACCAGGCTCCGTGATCCTGAGGTATTCCTCCTGCAGGATCAAAGAGAGAGGTGTGTGTCCTACGAAGCTTGCTTGGTTAAGTCTCACAGCCCCTTCATACATGCAGGAGAGTGCTGGTCACCACTTGGATGGATAGTGTGTACTGCGCTGCATGGCTGTCCGAAATCTCACCCACCTCCGCCCCACTCCACCTGACCGATTGGTGGCAGCTTTGACAATTGGACTGCATGGTGTGCTCTCAGCTTAGACACAGGTATTCTCCTAACCCGCACTGCAAGGCTGCACTGTTAGCTTGAACCATGATGGTCCAAACCTGAATAAAGACATTGCAAAGAGGCTGTGAGAACCTCTACCAGTGACTGCGCCATGACCACCTCTCGCAAAGGGATTCTACAACTTGCCCAGTTTGCCAATTATTCTGCTACCTCCTAAATCGCACATTAATTCGCAGTCTGTGTCCTAAGGGTGAAAAGATCTGCAGCACCTGGTGGCACTTTCTTGAGATTGTATTACTTGGGTGGGCAGAGGCCCGACTCCAAGCCTGTCAATGGAGCTGCTGCTGAATGGTCTCAGCTACAGAAGAATGCTCACTTTTGACAAAATTTTCCAAGTGCGTGGCCGCTTCCCTCACGTTCCCCCCCACCACCCCCCTCTCCATCCACCCTGATGCATGCACTCAGGTACTTCCTTCAGTCAGTGCTGCCTTGGCCTCCAACTGCCACTTGCCTGACCCGCACTCGAGACCTTGCCCTGGCATCGCACTGAAAGCCAGCCAGGAAAGAGCGATTTGCCTGTGCCCCCAGTGAATGTGCAGCGCCTCTCCCTCGATGTCCCACGGGCGATGTTCACAACCACTGCGCACGGTTGTGTGCACTCACCTCTGAATTCCCCTCGACGTTTAGGTTGCCAGCTGCACGCCGTTCTGAAGTCATGCCAATGTGGGTGGTAAATATGACGTAGGGGGATGATTCTGGTGAGTAGAGCTGATAATGAGATGCTAAAGTATTGGACTTAGGTTCCCGATTTGTGGCAGCAGGAAATGTGGCCCGCCATTGACAGGTGGAGCAGATGACCGCAAACTGGTTTCCCAATGGGTTAAGGTCGATTGTTGGCCTTCTTGCCATATTGTTATTCTGCCGCTCACCATGACATCTGATGCCAACAGGACTGGACGAGTCTGCCCTGTGTGTTGTTCAGCATGAGCCTAGAATTCACTGTTAGTGACATGACAGCTGCGGCTCCCTTTTTGCCTCTGAATCAGAAGGTTGTGTGACCGTGGTACTGTCCCAGGTACTTGAGCACAAGATCTAGGCTGACACACAAGAACATGAGAAATTGGAGCAGGGTTAGAACCTATGGCCTGTCGAGCCTGTTCCGCCATTCATTACAATCATGTCTGATCTTGGTCTTCGACTATTTTCTCGTCGGCTGGCCATATCCCTTAATTCGCTGAGAGACTAAAAATCTGTCTATCCAAACCAAATCTTAAATGTATTCAGTGATGGAGCACCCCCAACCCTCTAGAGTAGAGAATTCCAAAGATTCACAACCCTTTGAAGGAAGTAATTTCTCCTCATCTCAATCCTAAATGAGGGAGTACTGAGGGAGTGCTGCACCGTCAGTGGAGATGTTCATAACATAGGATCAAGCACAAAATGAAACGGATGAAACCATTCAGCTCGTTGTGCTTGCGATGGCTTATTTTGATGTTTGTCCCACTCCCGTGTCCTTTCTCCGTAACCCTGTAAACTTTCCCTCTCCTTGTGTTTATCCAGTTCCCATTAAATCGAAGTCCTGTCTGCCTTCACTTTATAAAAGCAAACCCCGCCCCCCCACCCCCCCACTGCAGCACTATTTTTAAGAAGAGCAGAGGAGTTCATCTCACCTGAAAGATGACAGCACTAACAGCGCAACACTTCCTCAGCCTGGACCCTCACATGTCGCCGGAGGAAAGCACAGACCTGTGGGAGCCAGAGTAGAAAAATGGCTGAGGCGAAAAGCCCCTGGTAAACCAGAGGCTAAAAGCTTGCTGGAGAGGCTGCGATGGAATACCCGAGGACATCATTACAACTGGAACGCTAAGAGGTATTCACCCGATCGCTATACTACCTGACGTTTCAGCCTAAATGGTATGCTTAAATCTCTGAAGTGGGCCATGAACCCACAACCTCCTGACTCAGGGCTGAGAATGCTGTGTAAAAATAGTCCGTTAAAATTGAGAATGGTTGGTGCCTTGATGGCTCAATAGATTGGTTGATTGAAGCACGACACTGTAGAGAGTTGGGAACCGTTATTCAAAATTCCCCAGGTGGGGAGTACCTGATCTCACCTGGCCACTTGGTGGAAAGCAATAGTCAAAGGTGGTCCTAGGGAGAGCCCAAGAGGGCAATCAGTCCCAGTGGGCCATCATTAGCTTTGGGCCCATTTTGGCCGACTTACTTTATAGGTTAACATTATATTATGTAATCTCAGGTGTCTCCAGCAGATGGAGCCTAATCCTGGAGGAATAAGGTTCTGCCTGAGAGGCAGAGGATCAGCAAGAAAGAACAAGTGTTGCTGAAACATTGAGCTGAACGGAATAAGACAGAGATCATCCGGCCTTCCTTCACTTTTATGTAGAGGAACAGTGATAAAGTGCCACTGGCAGTGAGGTGGAGGCAGGTCACTGTGTGCCCTGTCAGCCAAGGGATCATAAGAGTTTAGACTTCAGCTAGAGATCTTTTAAAAGTGACAATTACAGAGTAGAAGCTACCATTCAGGAACTTACAATCTGACTAGCAGAGGGAACAATGATTCTAGATTTATTTATGATGAGGAAGAATAAAAAATGATGGCCATTCTAATAGAAAGCTGTTGGATCCTGGTCACTAGTTTAGTTGGACTAATGGATTCGGTTGCACGCCTGTTTCGGGATGGCTGAGTCGGTACCATGGACAGAGCACAGCAAACAGTTCTTATGTAGAACACATTCTACTTCATTACAAAGGAACTCAGCTGCTACACTTGTGTGCTCACAACTCAAATCCTGTCTCTACATTACAGACTCTAACTCTAGACTACTCACTACGGACTACTAAGGTAGCCCACGCTATTCTGCTATTGGAAACTAAGATCATGTAATCTTCCATTATAAGGGGAGGTGGTGGCACAGTGGCATTGCTAATTAAGGCCCGCCCAGCGTGATGGGTGCCCGGAAGTGCTGAGCACTCCCTGTGCGGGCGGGGGGGTTCCCTGAGTTGGGAGTCCACTCCTTCGCGCGTGCACATGGAAGAGCAATAAGTTTTAAGTTTTAAACATTTTAATAAAGTAAAAACAAAATTTAAGACATGTCCCCCCACCACCCCCCCAGCAATGTGACAGTGTCACATGATCTGGGACATGTCAATTAACTTTAATGAAAACATTTATTTAATTTATAAACCCCTCACGAAACCTCATCCAGCCCGTAGATGAGGTGCCAGGAAAAACGCAAAGGCCGCCTGGGCTCTTCGTCGCCCCCCCCACCTCCAACCCCCGCCAACCATAAAGTTGGACAAGCAGCTTTCTCAATAGGGTTAATAGCCTTAAGAGGTCTTTGGCAGTGCGGTGGGGTGTGCAGCCTGCTGAACTGAAAATCTAAATGTGGCGCGGTGACGTTGAGACGCACACCCGATGTCACCCCACGTCATTTTACACCTCAGTGAGTGGGTCCCACCCCTGTTCGCCAAGCCAAAGATTCAGCTCCTGGACTCTGAACTGGAATGATTTCTGCTGATACCAAGGACTTGTGTATCTATATATATAATATTGTTATGTTAATACATGCACCTGGCAATGTAATAGTATAAGTAAATAGTTAAGCACAGGAGATAGTGTAAAATGGGTCAATAAAAATGAAGGCCTCTTTTAGAATTATGACGGTTCATTTTTCGATAAGGAGGAGGATGTCAAGAAGATACAATAACATTATTGAGAATTATTTAAAAATAGAGTTTAGTGGTGTCTGTGTCTATGTGTTTCTTAATTAGATTAAAGCCAGCTGGTCTAGCGGATTTGATGTATTGAAGCGAAGTAGGTTTGAAATGGTAAGTAGATAAATATAGAGAAATAGAAGGTAAGGTGTAAAGGGGGCAATTTGCATTTTTAAATAGATCATTCAAAAGAGCGCATGAAATATTACACCTAACCAGATGAAGCTCAGAGATAATGGGCAGAATTTTCCATGCTGCTTGCGGTGAGTGCAATAGATGGTGTGCGTGAAAAACATGGCGGGACCCACCTCACGCTGGCACGAAGGCAGGTCGCGATCTTCTGCTCAGCCGCGTTTCCCGCCGTTGGTCAGCGGGGAGCTAATTATAATACATCAGCAAATAACTAAAAGGCCATCCGGCCAGGATCTTGGAACCCCGCTGTATTGTCCGTCCACGTCAGCGGGAAAGAACACCGACGTGTTTCACAACAGCACGCGGGTGATGTGCACTTGGTGGCCTTCACTGAGGTGAGAGAGCAGCAGCGTTCTCCACAGCTCCCCCGTTGTTTTCAGGCCACAGGGGTGCCGGCGAGGAGGGGGGGGGGGTGCGGGGTGGGGGGTGTGGAGGAGACTGATGCCTGGCCCTGGTGACTGCTGAAGGGTGGGGGTGTCTGGGGAAAAGTGCTGGCCAGCCTTGCTGAGGAGGTGGGGGGGAGGCGCCATGTGCTGCCCTGGCGCTGCATCCCGCGCACAGGCAATCGAGGTGGGGGTCAGGGTAAGCGAGGGAAGTGGCCACGCATTTGGGACGCCTGTCTAAACTGACCATGCCTCTGCAACTAAGACAGATCAGGCGCAGCCACAGTGATATGATTGGGGTCAGGCTCCTAGCCTGCCTGCCCATGCAAGCAACGCGGAGGTACCAAAGGGCCACCAAGCACTCCATACCTTACCCCCCCCCGCCCATCACACCTCCACCCACCCCGGCACAGACTTTGAGTCCACCACCACTTTATTGGACTGCAGAGCAGTTGGAGTGCACACATTGTACAATCTCCTCACCAACACTGGCCATGTCGCAGTCACTGCTGGAGGTGGCACATAGCCCCTTGCAATCTCAGCATCCTGGTTTGGACCAGTGTCCCCTCTGTCACAGGTTGACAGGGCAGCCATGCTGCACACTCATCTCTGGCCATCCAAGCGGTCACCAGCACTCCTCGGGAAGCATTGAGGGGCGGTCAAATAGGGGCCAGGAAAGGTGCTAAGTACAGCCATGATAACCACTTCTCTCTCTTCCATGCTGCAAGAGGACCACATCAGGATCATGGATCCTGGTGACCTAGCTGTATGCCTACAGAGACCATAGAAGAGGGAGGAGAGAGGGACTGAGGTACCTGGCAGGTACCATGCAAAGACAGGAGCAGCAACCTCATGAAGAAGGGGCAGCAGGGACTCCCGCACACGCTGCCCAGGAGTGACAGCGAGCCATGGCTGGTCAGCGCCTAGTGACACCCAGGGTCTATAGATGCTGCCTGCCATTCCTGCAGATGACTGAGAACCAGTGTTGCTGATGACAGCGTATATCCAGGGACCTGGTGGCTCACATCTGCCACTTACTGCAGGACTTGGCGCCATGGAGGGCACCCACTGACAGCGGCTGTGAAAGTGACTGTGGCACTCAATTTCTATGCCAGTGGCTCCTTTCAGTGGCTCCACAGGTGACCTCTGTGAGATTTGGCTTTTGAGTAGGTAAGACAGGGGTGCCAGTTCTGTCAACAAATTAGGCAAGAGGCATCCATAGTAATTGATCACGCCCAAGAATGATTTGAACTGGGAGGTGTTCTTTGGTGCCGGTGCCTCTCTAGTGACTCTCACTTTCTCTTCAACTGGGTGGTGGCCCTGTGAATCTACCCTGCGACCTAAATAAATTACCTCATTCGCTTGGAACATGCACTTTTATTTTTTTAAACGCACTCCCACCAGGGAGAAATGTTTCAAAACGTCTTCCAAGTTTGCCAAGTGCTCCTTTTCAGTAAGTCCTGTCACCAGAACGTCATCTAAATAAGCTACAACGCAAGGCAATCCCTGCAGTAAACTTTCCATTGTTCCCTGTAATGTGGCGCAAACTGAGGATACACCAAAAGGCAAACGGGTTGACAAGAAGATATAATAATGTCTATAATGTTTTTGGAAATTATTTTAAAATAGAGTTTATTGGTGTCTGTGTCTATTTGTGTGTGTGTGTTTGTTGGAGTGTCTTAATTGGATTGAAGCCAGCTGGTCAAGAGGCTTTGATGTGTAAAAGAGAAGTAGGTTTGAAATGGTAATTAGATAAACATAGCAAAATAGAAGGTGAGGCGTAAAGGGGGAAATTTGCATTTTTAAATAGAAGAGCGGGTGAAATATTACACCTAACCAGGTGAACCTCAAAAAAAAATGCTTATTTTTTAAATTTCCATTCATTACAAGGTTGTCTGCTTCCATCTCGGTTATCATTAAATCCATGTTTTTGCTGCTAAGTCATTTCTTTTTATTTGTCTGCAAGTGGTGACTGCTCCCATGTCTCATCAGAGCTGTGCATTTTTGTGCCCTTTTTGGCTGGGACTCCCAGCCCAATGTGGAGAATGGCACCATTTTGTGCTCACTGTATGGCTTTTGAGTCTCTCACTATGCTTCCTATAAGCCAGTGCTATCTCTAGCACCTCCTGAAAATCCAGATTTGTTTCAGACAGTAATCCCTTCTGAATTGTATCTTTATTCATACCACATACCAAACGATTTCTAAGCACATCGTTTATAGAAGTACTAAGCTCGCAATATTCTGTTAACTGTTAAATTTGAACTGTTACATCATTACCCAAGTGCTGGGGCTGGTAATGACTCTTCACAAGGTTCATTAAGTCATCAAAATTGTTCGCATCCGGGGCACTGGGTGCTGTTAAACTTTGAATCAATCCTCAAGTCTTACTCCCACATGTGGATAAAAGGATCGCTTGCCTCGTCTCCTTCCCAGCAAAGTCGTTAACTTGGAAAAGGAACATAATCAGACCAATCGTTTGCGGTTGGGCTTTTCCAAACTGCGGCATGCTTTGAGGGGGCTGCTTCGACGACTAGTATGGAAATTCTACTTACAATTACCGTGCGAGATACATTTTGGTTCACTTGATTTCCCTCCTCGCACTTTCGTGCTTTTTTTTGCCCTTCCCTGATTTTTCTTGCTTTTCCCTTATTGCCAGTTTGTTGGATCTTGGTCACTAATTCAGTTGGACTAATGTGTCTGTGTTGCACACTTTGTTTTGGGATGGCTGAGTTGATACCATAGCCAGAGTAGAGCAGCAGACAGTTCTTATGTTGAACACATTCTATTTATTTACAAAGGAATTCAGCAGTTACACTTGTGTGCTTACAACTCAAACTCTATCTCTACATTACAGATTCTAACTCTAGACTACTCATTACTGACTACTAAGGGAGCCTGCGCTACTCAACTATTGGATACTAAGATCATGTGATCTTCCATTATAACGTTCTTCTTAAAGGTATATTACACATCAGATTACCATAAAGACCAAACTGAAAGTGATTAAAGGCACGAGAGTTTTAAATCAATCCAGAAATACTATTTTCATATAAAGTTAAAAATGAAGGACTAAAATAAATGGGTCAGAAAATCGCACAGAGGAACTTGGTTAAATGTTGGCCAGAAGATATTCTGAATTTTTAGTTTGATTTTTAGTGTTTTCCTGTATTTTTGAATTATTGAAGGTTGCAAGTGCATTTGTGAAAAGTTGTGTTGGTATTAAAAAATTGGATCATGTGATTTCACTCCAGTTACTTCACAGGCGGTAAACCAAAACTGAATTCTTCTCTGCATCTTTTAAAGGAGGAGTTTGTTTACCCTCTCAGGTGGACGTAAAAAGATTTCCCAATGCTATTTTGAAGAGAGCAGGAGTGTGCTTCCCTGTGTCTCGGCCAATATTTACCCCTCAATAAACACCACTGAAAACAGGCTATCAGGTCTTTTACTCATTACTGTTTGTGGGACCTTGCTGTGCGCAAATTGGCCACCACGTTTCCTACTTTGGGTGACCGTTGACCTGGATTTGTGCAGGGGCATCAGTTTTCAGGTGGACTGTCCCCTGATAGGTATCCAATCTGAACCCGATGCCTTGTTATTTGGTATTTTTATCCGCCCAGTATCTAAGGAAGCATTTAAAAAACAAAATTATTGCTTGAGGGCCATCGTCCCAGCCCTGCAAAGATCCTTAGGCCTATCCATGGAGGCAGGGATGGAGGGGGATCCTGGTTGCGTTTATGGGGAGAGCACGAATTGGCTATATCCGTTCATGCATCCTTTATGACAGCCTCATGCTGCGTCACCAAGTCGTACAGGTACATTGATACATGCAGCACACTGCTCCTGAGATGTCGGTTGATTTGCGCTATTGCTAATAAACCTTCTGACAACATCTTCCAATGAACAGCTTTGAAATGCATGCTTCCTAATTCAACAATTTTATCAATGGGCCATTCCTTTGTAGGAAGCTGTCATGAGATTTGAGGAGTGACAGTGAAAGACACAACAGCAGCTTGGTAAAAACTGATGAATGTTATCACTCAAATTCCTTTTAACCTGCTTTCGCTGCTCCAAGGTTCATTATATGCTGGAGATGTACAAGCTTCCCAAGTTTCACTTGCTTTAAGAAACTGGATTCCTTATGTGCGGTTTTAATATAGAAAAAATGGGCAAACTGTGTCTGTGCTTGTTTGGGGTTTGGCAGAGGTATCTGATATTCCTAGAGTTCATCAGTGGCCATCCTACCTACATTACAACAGTGACTTGAACCGTATTTCATTGGCTTATAGTGCTTTGGGATGTCCTGAGGTTGTGAAAGGCGCTATATGAATACAAAGGAATGGCCCATTGATAAAATTGTTGAATTAGGAAGCATGCATTTCAAAGCTGTTCATTGGAAGATGTTGTCAGAAGGTTTATTAGCAATAGCGCAAATCAACCGACGCCATATTTTTCATTACAAGCAAATAAGTTCTCCCTGGTTCTGAAACCTCTGATTTGCAGTTTGTAAGAGAAAATGGACGGAGTCACAAAGTCCTGGTATAGATCTTGCAAAAATCCTGAAATCTCATGTATTAAGAACAAAATTTGATTTATGGTCACCACAAGGCAATGGGTTTACTGAGCAGAAGACCCTGGGGGTTACATTTACTGACTTAGCAAAAGTCCATTACACGTATAGCGGGGCTGTTGTGGGATCAAATTGTTTGGATCAATAGTGAAGACAATCAAATACAAAACGTTAAAGATGATATTTTATTTGCTACAAGGCCTTAATCTGGCTGCAGTCAGCATTCTGTGTCCAATTTGAGGGGATAAAGGAGTCGTCAGCCTTGGAGTTCGTTGGTGGCCGGAGGGAATTGTGGACCTCTAGAGATGGGAATCACTGGAAGTCTGGCAGTGACACGGTTTATCAGACACAAATTAAACGTTGGGGCTGCTCTCCTTAAATAGGAGATTAAGAGGAGATTTGGTAGAGTTGTTCAAAATCATGAAGGTTCTAGACAAAGTTTAAAGGGAGAAATTGTTCCCATTGGTGGAAGGGTCAACAACCAGATGACACTGATTTAAAGTGAAGGGGGAATGAGGACAAATTCAAATATGGGCTTCAGAAAGGAATTGGATAATTATCTGAAGAGAAAACTTTTGCCGGGCGACGAGAGAAGGCAGGGGATAGGGTAGCTGAATTGCCCTTGAGGAGAGCTGGCATGGTCACAATGGGCTGAATGGCCTCCTTCTGTGCTGTTATGATTCGATGGTTCTATTGGTGAAGTAGATGGTCTTGAGGCTTTTGTAAGAGATTTAATGTGAAGAAAATTTGCAGCAAGTCATCAGTCACTTGTCATGTACTGATTGATTTTACTGATGTTGTCAATGGTTCTCCAGAAATTCCCAGAGACAATAAAATGAAAACCAATGGCGACCTTGACTGCCAGTGACAGGGCCAACCAATCCGAAATAGGCTCCGGACCATCCTGTTGGCAAAACAAAGCTTTAATACACAGCTCCTCTGCTACATTGAGAAAAGCCCTGTGTGGTCAATGAATTCATCTTGCTGGGTATTGGTAGTTAGGTATCCTTCACCTTTTGTGATGTCTCACGTCCTGATATTTCAGGTTATTTTGCCATTTGAATTCTCTGTCCCATTCTGACCTTTCTGACCCCAGCCTCCTGCTCTGCTCTAATGAAGCTCAAAACGAGCTTGAGGGACAGCCACTCATCTGTCTGCCAGGTGTTTTACAGCCTTTTGGGCTTAATCACTGAGCTTGACAGCTTTAGACCTCAACTGCTGCTCCCATCTTCTTTTGAACAGAAAGTGTTGGTAACGGAAATTGACTGCACCAGAGTCAATGGGAGTGAAGGAAATGTGGACCGGTGCTTGAGTTGGCGATCATCTCTCAGTACACAGCCTGCAGTCATTGACTTTTGACAGAATAGCCTTGCATATTTATAACTGCTCATCTCATTAGTTCTGCGGTGAAAGCCATCAGCTTAATTTGTCTTGTTCTTGCACAGAAGGCTTCCTTGGGGCAAAAATTCTTTGAGTTATTTTGCTGTTGTTCGGGAAAAAAATGTCATTGTTAATCAGCTGCCAGTATTTAATATCTCAGTTTCATATATTTATATATATTCAACAGCGATTTGAATAAAAATAAACAGAGCGGGTCAGGAATGGGCAGAGAGGTTAACGAAGGTAATGGGCATTATTGGCTAGTGTGACGCCAGGGACAAACAGAAAAAAGATGAAGCTAAAGGCGCTACCTCTGAATGCACAAATATTTTACAATAAAATTGAAGCAATAATAGTACAGCAGAGAATCATTGGTTTGATCGAATAGCCATTTCAGAGATATGGTTGCAAACCTAACAAAGTTGAGAATTAAATATTCCAGGCCACTTGACTTTTAAAAAAAAAATGAGCAAATTGGAACAGGAGGAGGTTTTGCCCTGGTGATAAAGTGTCGAATAAAGATAGTGGAGAGGAAACAGCTTAGCTTGGAAAATCTAAATCGATTTGGATGGGGCTGGAAACAACAAAGGCCAGAATCAAAATTAGGAGCTGTTGTGGATGTAGTGTAGGGGAGAGCATTAAGCAGGAAATTAGAGGTGCATATAATAAGTGTAATATAGTAACCATAGGAAGTTAATCTTCATTTAGACTGGGCAAACCTAATTTGCAGTAACATCATGGAGGACAAGTTCATGGAATGCATTCCTGATTTTTTTTAGATCATTATGAGAAGGAACCAAGTAAGGAACAGGCTATTTTAGATAAAAGTAAAATACTGTAAATGCTTGAAGGACTCGAAACGTTAACTCTTTTTTTTCTCTCCACAGATGCTGTTAACTCTGTTTTTTTTTCCTTTCCAAAAATACTGTTAGGCCTGCTGAGTTTTTTCAGCATTTTCTGTTTTTGTTTCGGGTTATTTTAGATCTAATACTGGGAAATGAGACAGGGTTAATTGGTAACCTTATAGTAAAGATGCCCTTAAGGAAGAGTGAGCATAATTTGATAGAGTCTTATTTTGAGTTTGAGAGTTTTTTTTTATTCGCTCATGGGATGTGGGTGTCACAGGCAAGGGCAACATTTGTTGCCCATCTCTAATTACCCTTGAACTGAATGATTTGCTAGGCTATTTCAGAGGGCAGTTAAGAGACAACTACACTGCAGTGGGTCTAGAGTCACATGTAGACCTGACCAGTCAAGCATGGCAGATTCCCTCCTCTTAAGGACATTAGTGAAGCAGAGGTGTTTTCATGGCAATCAATGATAGTTTCATGGTCAATAGCATTCGATTTCAGCTGCCATGGTGGGATTTAAACCCATGTGCCCAGAGCATTAGCCTGCCTTTAGGATTACTAGTCTGGTGAAATTCCCTCTGTGTCATCATCTCCTCATAATGATTAATCAAGTATGAAACTATGATGTTAAACCTGAACAAAGTAAACTATTCAGGTATGAAGGGTAAGTTGCTTAAGGTAGATTGGGAAACTACAATGAAAGATATGGCAATAGAGAGACACTGGGACAGTAGATAGACAATGGGAAGCATTTAAAGAATTAATTAATAACTTGCAGCAATTATACATCCACAAGAAAAGTGGTCCCACAAGGGCTAACAGAGAAGTTACAGATAGCGTTAGGTTGAAAGAAGAGTTATATAATGTTGACAAAAAGAGTTGTAAACCTCGGGATCAGCAGAGTTTTAGAATTCAGCAAAGGGTGATCATGAAATTGAGAGTAAACCAGCAACGGACTTTAAAACAGATTACGAACATAGGAACGTAGGAACTGGAATAATCTATTTATCACCTCAACTCTGTTCTGTCATTCAATAAGACTGTAGTTGATCTATGTCCTTACTCCACATATCTACCTTTAACCCATATCCCTTAATAAATTTAGTCAACAAAAACTAATCAATCTCAAGTTTTAAAATTAACAGTCCATTTAGAATCATATTGCTGTTTGCAGAAAAAAATTCCAAACTTTTATCATCCTCTTATGAAGGAATGTTTGCTAATTTCACTCCTGAAGGATCTGGCTCTACTTTCTAGATGAAGCCTTTTGTCCTAAGGTCCCCAAATGGAGGAAATAGTTTCTCCCAATCTACCTGTTTCGCTTAACATCTTGAAAACCTTGATCGCATCACCTCTTATCCTTTCAAATTCCAGAGAATAAAACATTAACTTGTTTAACCTCTCCTCATAGCTTGACCCTTGAAGTCCAGGTATCATTTATTAATGCTGCTTATCATTGTTTTGAACCATTAGTATTATTCTGTAGCAATTGTAGCTTTAAGGAATGTAGTGACTGTAGCTTTAAGACTTTATGTGTTGTATAGTATCACATGACAGTGTGAACGAATCAGCTCTAAGCGCGGGGAACACTAAAGTGGGAGTTCTTCTTCTGGTTGTGGAGCTTGATGGAAGCACGTAACTGCTTGCTGCAGCCTGTAAATGAAGCTTGGTGTTTCCAATGAGAAAGTTGTCAAAAATATCAAGTCCGTAAAATATTCGGCATTGATACGGGTCAGTGCAGATTTCCTAAGTGATTTATAAGTTGGCACTCTGCACTATATAATGTCCAATTTTATGACTATGATGAGAAAAATGAAAATTTCTAAAAAGACCTTCCAGAAATTCCTGTCATCAAATCAAAAATGATTGACTGCTGGAGCGCGTTGCCAGGAACAATGAGTACGGTCAAAACACTGGAGTCATTTCAGAGGAAGCTTGATACTGTAAAACTTGCTTGGTAATCCAAAAGAATGAGATTGATTAGCATGTGAGAAAAGGCAAGTTATTTTAATGGGTAACTTCAACAACCATGTAATCAACTTTTATTAAGCTCTGGTTAGGCCCCAACTAAAGTATTGCATCCAGTTCTGGTCAGCACACTTTATGAAGGTTATGAGGGCCCTTGAGATGGTGCAGAGGAGATTTACCAGAATGGTTCCAGGGCTGGGAGAACTTAACTATAAGGTTAGGCTGGAGAAGCTGGGACTGTTCTCCTTGGAGCAAAGTGGGTTGATTGGAGACTTGATAAAAGTGTACAAAATTATGACAGATTTAGGTAAAGTAGATAAAGAAAAGCTGTTCCCATTGGCTGATGGTGCAAGAGCTAGGGGACACAGATTTAAGGTTTTGGGAAAGAGATTGTGATGAAGGCATAATAATTTTCATAATATTTTTCTGGTTTATTGTGAAGTAGGTTTATGGGTGTGAGTGTAGATGGTTCTGTTTGTGTGATTTAATTACATTTGGAGTCAAATGGACTGCTAGCCTGAAGTCATGAAAAGAAGCTAGAAGTAGAAATGTGCTTGACATGCTAATGAGTAAACAGGGGACAGAACTTTCTGCCTGTTGGGCGGGCCATGTTGGAGTGGGCGTGGACTCGATCACCACCCACGATTGGGTCCATTCTGCCATTTTACGCGGACGGGCCAGTTAAGGTCTGCCCAGCATGAAATGCGACTCCCGAGGACACCGGGAGTGGGCGGGTGGAGGCGGGATTGCTGTGACCACCAGGTCCAATGGTGACCCGGCGGCCTGTTCAGAAGTCCTCCTGCAGCCTTGCAAAGGCTGTGAAACATGGCCAGTGGAAGGGCTCCCCAGAGCGCTGCTGGTGAGCAGGCCAGGCAGGAGGGTAGGGCAGCAGGGCACTGTGCCCCTCGTTTCTCAGGCGATTGCCTTGCTGCCCTCCTCGAGGAGATGGCAGCACGGTGGGAGGTCCTCGTTCCCAGGGACGGGAGGAAGAGGCCCCCCCCCCCCCACCACATGACCAAACGACCTGGGAGGAGGTGGCGGAGGTGGTGAGCTCCCACGACGTGGTGCGACACACCTGGGTCCAGAGCCTCAAGCACTTTAATGACATTTTGCACTCTGGAAGGGTGAGTACCATGTTGGCATTGGTCACTTAACCCAGCAGGTAGGCTCTCCCCCTTGGCAGCCCCACAGCCCCCCTCCCCATCCCTGAGTGCAGTTACTGCATTGAATCATTGACGGCCTGTGTCCTTCGCTGGGTGGGCCAGCAGATATTGCCCATGCCGGGGTCACCCTGAGAGGGTGGTGATGAGATGGGTCTTGCACCCTGCAGCATGTGGTATAATGTGACCCACATTACTGTTTTGGGGGCAACCTGGAGGATCTGCACCTAGGCGCAGTGCTGGAACTGAAAAACATGTCAAAGTCAGGGTGCTGACATGCTGGGAGGGCAGCTTCCAGGTGGCGGGGCACTGATCGATCTGCTGCCCTTTGGGTTCCACCTGCCTGCACCTTCTTGCTTTGCAAGGTTGAACCGTGTGATGCCAAATGTGGATGTAGGCTGCATTTGGCCAATTGGGTGGTACATGCCTGGCATCTTTGTGTGGGAGTGCGGCACTGGAGCCCTGCAATGTCTCACTCTGGTTGGGGTGGGACAGCAGCGAAGAGAATCCAGGTACAAGTTGCACTAATCAATGCTCTTCCCTCCTTTTCAGGAGAAGAATGCTCATAATGCTGCCGTGTGGGTGAGGACTGGCGGAGGGCCGGCCCAGTTGGCCATCAGGTTCAAGCTGGAAGCCCTCAATCTGGAGAGGCGCCAAGTGCCCAGGTCCTCTGGTGTCGGTGAGGCTGGGGTGCCACGGGCAGATATGTTTGCCCAGCACTGAGGTCACCATTAGTGTCCCAGCAGCCTTGGCACTGCTGAATGTTCAGTGATTGAAGTTTGCAACATGGCTTGACCATTGCTTATGGAAGGATGAGCGCAGAATGATCCGGGGGACAGGGATGCACATTGACAATTGTCTCCACGTTAACTAATCAAATGTCCTCATTCTTCCTTTCAGCATCAGTGGATCAGGGCCGGGAGGAGGAGGCACAGGGGCCCGCTCTCACACCTGGGGGCCCTGAAGCCCCTGACCCACAGTGTCACACCATCTCTGCCAGGCAGGCACCAGCGCAGATACTGGCACCTCAGTGGGAATTAGATCATCGGCTAGTGTCCCGGGGCACTGCTGTGAGGGCACCTCACAGTCGCTGGAGGAGCTGGTGGAGACAGAGAGTGCCCATGGCGCCAGCAGTCGGAGGACTGCAGGGGACCAGGCACATGCTCAGTTGGTGGCTGATGATGAGCCTCTGGAGTCGCCCATGAGGCAGCAAACGCTGGAAGGGTGTGCAGGAGGATCTGGCGGAGATACATGAGGCTGTATCTTGGTGTCTGTGGTGGAGGCATCTACGCGGAGCATCGCTGATGCAATGAGCCTCATGTACGAGCGCCATGCTTCCTCCATGGAGAGAGTGGCGACTCTCGTGGAGAGACTCTTCCAGGAGACCCAGCATGGCCTCCTGGGGATGCGCTCGGACCAGCAAGCCCTGATATCTGCATTGACCTCAGCTGGTCAGTGCCAGGGTGGGAGATGGTCTGGGCACCAACTTTCCCCTCTTGGTGCCCATCCATCTACAGTGAGCAGGGAGGTTGGAAGTGACCTCACGTCGGCGCAACTGCTGCCTGTCATCTCTGCGGACTCCTCTCAGGACACTCCGGATGAGGGCAGCAGCTCCTCCACCCCTCTGCCAGTGACTGTTGCATTCGATGAGGCTGTGACGACGGGGAAGATGCCAGCTGTGGAACTGGCAGCTCCCTCCCAGGTGGGACCAGCACAGGCTCCACGGGCCAGAGGACGGCCACCAAGGCCATCGAGGCCATCAGGACAGCACAGTGAGCAGGCTGTCTCAGATGCCAGGGCCAGCGAGGGAACAGCACCTAGATGTAGCACCCGAAAGCATAAAATTAAGGCTCCTTAGGCCAACCACGGGTTTCTCACTGGTGCTTTTGTGTTGCCCCGCAATGAGGTCATGATTAGTTGGTGTGGTGTTTAACACCTTTGGCATTTTGTTTCCTTAAGTTCATTTTGTTATATCATTAAATTTAGACATGTGACCATGGCTAAGGGTGACTTTTTTCCTCTGCATGTGGATGGTTACCCATGATGTTATGAGTGGGTTGTGTCACATTGAGCTTTATTGACTTGATCCTTAGTTAATGTTCCTATCCAGGCAGATTTAGCACTCAGGTATCGAGTATGGAGCCTGCAGCACAGGCTTTTGCTGGAGGTCCATCTGTGGTGTTCTAGCTGAAGGTTAATTGGATTAAAGCCTCCCAGGTGTCCCTGCCTCCCTGGAGTATGCCCATGTCAGCGTCTACCCCCTCAGCATTTCCCTGTGTTTGCTCATCCTCAGACTCACCGCTGGACTCATCGTGAGCAGCCGCAGCCACTGTTTCTACATCTTCTTTGTCAATAGCTTCCTCCCTTTCCAGTGCAAAATGCAGCATGCAACCAGTATCAGCGACATATGATCTGGGGGGTACTGGAGTGAGCCCCCTGAGCGGTGCAGGCATCGGAAGCGCATCTTGAGAAGACTGATGGTTCTCTCCACCACAGCCCTTGTGGGGACGTGGCACCTATTGTACCGCTGCTCAGCTTCTGTTCTTGGATAGTGGAGAGGCATCATAAGCCACCTTCTGAGGGGATAGGCCTTGTCACCCAGCAGCCATCCATCCAGCCGGGCTGGAGCACTGAAGAGCCCTGGCACCTGGGAGTGTCTGAGGATGTAGATGTCATGGGAGCTGCCTGGGTACCTTGCACAGACTTGTAGAATCAGTATCCTGTGATCACACACTATCTGCACATTCAGGGAGTGGAAGCCCTTCCTGTTGACGAAGGCACTGGGCTCACCTGCTGGTGCCTTGATGGTCACGTGTACAGTCTATAGCACCCTGGACATGGGGGAAGTGAGCAATGGCTGCGAAGCCTCTGGCTCACTGTGTCTGGCTTGCCTGGTCCCAGCGGAAGTGGATGAAGGTCAATGCACAGAGCAGAGCATCTGTAACCTGCTTGACACAAGTGTGGACAGCTGATTGGGAGAAACCGCAAAGACCACCCACCGACCCCTGGAAGGAGCCAGAGGCATAGAAGTTGAGGGCAGCTGTGACCTTTAGAGCCACTGGCATGGAGTGTCCACCATGGGGTGAAACAGTTAGCGGAGATCTCATGGCCTATCATCTGACAAATAGAGTTGACTGCCTTCCTTGAGAGGAGAAGCCTCCTTTGGCACTGTACCTCAGTCATATTGAGGTAGCTCCTTCACCGCCTATAAACCCTGGCAGCAGGATAGTTGCATCTTCTGCGGCCCCTTCTGCCTTGACTTCCTCTTGGTCCTGCGCTCCTTGTGCCTGTGCCACTCCTCCCAAAGGTGACCCCCCTGGAGGCTGAATATGCACTCCAGGCCTCCTGCTCCTTCTGGCCCTCCATTCCTCCCCGAAGGAGGTGCCTCCAGCGGAGAGCACAGCTCCCATTCCCAGGCTAAGGGAAAGCTTCCTGATACCTGCAGGCCCCAAAAAGGATCTTCACTGTACAGTGCTGACCTGAAGGTTGTGCGTCCTGTCCAAGCACCTGGCCTGAGTTTTGAAGTATTGCTGCTCACACAGGCAAGTATCAGTAACTTTCCAAATTAAATATCTGACTGAGCACATTCACGACCTCACTGACCCTTCTTTTCCCACCCATGGATGAGGTTTATACAAGTGTGTCCTACCCGCCTGTCTGTTGTGCCCTTGCGACGACTTGAAGATCGCACAGGCCCTGAAAAATCACCATCAATTGGTGCCTCAAGGGCCTTAAGTGGTCCGTTAATTAATGGTGGGTATGCATCGGAGATCATCGCGCACCCACCCACTGAAATATCGTGATAGTGCGCAGTGATGTTGGGGCTCTTGCCTGACATAACCACGTGTCATTTTGTGTGTTGGTGTGCAGGGCCCTCACCCACAAGCCAGTGGGAAAATTCTGCCCATGAATGCTGGCTTAGCTTGTAATTTGTGAAGGGAATTTGCATTTTTAGGTAAATGAGGGGATTGTTGGGCTTTCAAAGGAATATTAGTCTGTTTAAAATTAGCCAGATAAGCAAGGCTAAGGAGTGTGTTTATTTTTCCCAAAGGTTCCTGACAATATTGGCAACATGAAAGTTTTTACATTATGAGAAAGGCACAGTTTCAAAGACATATGGAACTATAGAGTTTACATTTAAGGAGAAAGAAACATATTTAAGAAGATTGAAAGGTTATGTGAGGAGAGGGTCATGTAAGATCTAACAAGAGTGTGTGAAACAAATTTCAAGAAGCCTCTAGCCATTTATGTATAAGTCTGCCATGTAAAGTAACTGAAGCTGGGGAAACCATGTGGAATTCCACAGTCAGTTGAGTACTGTTGACTTGCTGGTTTTGTTTTAAATCTAAAATCTGTTGCCTTAAAGGGGGTTTGTAACTGGGAGTCAGGTTAATTAGGAATTTTAAGAGTCAGCATAGTAATAGGTAATCGAAATCTTATGTATGTGTGTAAAAACTTTTATTTTGTTAATAAATATTCTAATTTAATTTTTTAAATCTCTAAAGGTCTTGGTGGACTAATCACCTTTGAATTCAGTGCACACATCTTCTCATAATAAATACAAATTGCGAAACTGTTGTGATAGGATGACCAAGTTTCCCTTGTGGATTTGGTCCACCCAGCACATATCACCTGCCACTTCCTAACAGAGGTGCAGGTGGGATGTGAGGAAGAACTTTTTTATGCACTGACTGTTAATAACCTGGAACTTGCTCCCTACAAGGATGATTGAAGTTGAGATGATCAGTGATTTCAAAAGGAAATTGAATAAGTACTTGAGGAAAATAAACTTCCAGGGCTGTAGGGATAGAACAGAGTAGGACTGACTGGAGTCCTTAACAGAGAGCTGGCATGGTCTCGAAGGAGCTGATTGACCTCCTTCTGTTCCATAATGGCGCTATGATTACATACATGCACACCAACATACGACCTAGTAGCAGGAGTGGGACATTCGGGCCCTTTGAGCCTGCTCCTCCATTCAATAAGATCATGACGGGTCTGATTGTGGCCTCAATTCCACATTCCAGTCTACCCCCGGTTCTAGTCTATCCTACAAGGGGAAACACCCTTTCAGCATTCACCCTGTCTCCTCAGGATCTTATATGTTTCAATAAGATCATCTTTCAACCTTCTAAACTTCAATGGATACAGACCCAGCCTGACCAACAATTCCTCATTAGATACATTAAGATTCTCTGTGACTCAAGCAAATATAAATGGGAAAATTTCAAGTTGTTTTGATTAAGCTCAGTTAAAATGCCAAGCCTCCTAGTCATAATTTGTAAATGCAAAATATGACTGTTTCATTGGCCAATGGTGTGGGACAGTCATCTAAGTCAGTAGACATCTTGACCTGGTAAATAAATGATAGACTGTGTAGGAAATGAAGGTTGTGGCCAAAACAATGATCAAGTTTGACATCTCCTGAGATTCCAAAATTGACTTCAGTTGACTTCATTGTTAACAAATATCAGGAGAGGTGTACAGTGTTGTGGGGAAAGCTGATATTTCATTTGTGTGAAATTCCTTTCTCTTCTATTTAAAATTGATGGGTTAACACTACCTTTAAAACGTCAAAGGAATTTCATCCAAAAAGCTTTAGTGAGCTATCTGCCGCATGGTATAATTACAACACTTGTGCCTTCTCTCATCTTAGGTCATGACAAAAGCTCTTCACCCAGATAATTAAGTTGGCTTTCAAAAATGTTCTTGGATGGCTAGCAAGCCCGATGGGCCGAATAGCCTCCTTCTGTGCTAAAAACAAAAAACTGCGGATGCTGGAAATCCAGAACAAAAACAGAATTACCTGGAAAAACTCAGCAGGTCGGGCAGCATCGGCGGAGAAGAAAAGAGTTGATGTTTCGAGTCCTCATGACCCTTCAACAGAACTGAGTGAATATTAGGAGAGAGGTGAAATATAAGCTGGTTTAAGGTGGTATGGGGGGGTGGGAGGGTGGGGGGAGACAAGTGTGGGTGGGGTGGTGTGGTTGTAGGGACAAGCAAGCAGTGATAGGAGCAGATAATCAAAAGATGTCACAGACAAAAGAACAAAGAGGTGTTGAAGGTGGTGATATTATCTAAACGAATGTGCTAATTAAGAATGGATGGAAAGGCACTCAAGGTACAGCTCTAGTGGGGGTGGGGTGGAAAGACTAGCAGGGCATAAATGATTTAAAAATAATGGAAATAGGTGGGAAAAGAAAAATCTATATAAATTATTGGAAAAAAAAGGAAGGGGGAAGAAACGGAAAGGGGGTGGGGATGGAGGAGAGAGTTCAAGATCTAAAGTTGTTGAATTCAATATTCAGTCCGGAAGGCTGTAAAGTGCCTAATTGGAAGATGAGGTGCTGTTCCTCCAGTTTGCGTTGGGCTTCACTGGAACAATGCAGCAAGCCAAGGACAGACATGTGGGCAAGAGTGAAGGGTGGAGTGTTAAAATGGCAAGCGACAGGGAGGTTTGGGTCATTCTTGCGGACAGACCGAAGGTGTTCTGCAAAGCGGTCGCCCAGTTTACGTTTGGTCTCTCCAATGTAGAGGAGACCGCATTGGGAGCAACGAATGCAGTAGACTAAGTTGGGGGAAATGCAAGTGAAATGCTGCTTCACTTGAAAGGAGTGTTTGGGCCCTTGGACTGTGAGGAGAGAGGAAATGAAGGGGCAAGTGTTGTATCTTTTGCGTGGGCATGGGGAAGTGCCATGGGAGGGGGTTGAGGTGTAGGGGGTGATGGAGGAGTGGACCAGGGTGTCCCGGAGGAAACGATCCCTACGGAATGCCGCTGGGGGGGTGAAGGGAAGATGTGTTTGGGGTGGCATCATGCTGGAGTTGGCGGAAATGGCAGAGGATGATCCTTTGAATGTGGAGGCTGGTGGGGTGATAAGTGAGGACAAGGGGGACCCTATCATGTTTCTGGGAGGGAGGAGAAGGTGTGAGGGCGGATGCGCGGGAGATGGGCCGGACACAGGTGGAAAACCTCCGTTAAGGAAGAAGGAGGACATGTCAGAGGAACTGTTTTTGAAGGTAGCATCATCAGAACAGATGCGACGAAGGCGAAGGAACTGAGAGAATGGGATGGAGTCCTTACAGGAAGCGGGGTGTGAGGAGCTGTAGTCGAGGTAGCTGTGGGACTCGGTAGGCTTGTAATGGATATTGGTGGACAGTCTATCACCAGAAATTGAGACAGAGAGGTCAAGGAAGGGAAGGGAAGTGTCAGAGATGGACCATGTGTAAATGATGGAGGGGTGGAGATTGGAAGCAAAATTAATAAATTTTTCCAGATCCCGACGAGAGCATGAAGCAGCACCGAAGTAATCATCGATGTACCAGAGAAAGAGTTGTGGGAGGGGGCTGGAGTAGGACTGGAACAAGGAATGTTCCACATACTCCATAAAGAGACAGGCATAGCTGGGGCCCATGTGGGTCCCATGCTCCTTCTGTGCTAATTCATCCAATGAGTCTATTGTAAGGGCAGAGACCATCGTTTTTCTTTTTCAAGTATTAAAATGGACTGCAGCGATTCAAGCTCACCACTACCTTCTCAAGGGCAATTAGGGATGGGCAATAAATGTTGATCCAGCCAGCGATGCCCACATCCCATGAACAAATATTTTAAAATGCATTTACAGCAAAAGAACAGACCCATTTGGCCCAATAGATGAAAACAATGTTGATAGTGCACATGAGGCTCCTCCCATCCCTCTACATCCACGCCATCAACATATCAACATCTACCCAGTGTCCCTAATATTGTTCCTGCCTGGGAGTTGATTGATTTCTTTTTCGATTGGCTGAGACTGTGTGGAGTTATAATACAGCCTGCATACAAATGTCAATTGCTACATCCAGCCTGCAGGCAAATTCATTTGTCCTTGACAATGACTTTGTGATGGACAGTTAAGTTTCAGTTATGAACATATGAACAAGAAGCAGGAGTGGGCCATTCGATCCCTCAAGCCTGCTCTCCCATTTAATAAGATCATGGCTGATCTGATAGGAACCTCAAATCTGCATCCCGCCTAACCCCCATAACATATCACCTCCTTGCTTACCAAGAACCTATCCACCTCTGCTTTAAAAATATTCAAAGACTCTGCTTCCCCTGCCTTTTCAGGAAGAGAGTTCCAAAGACTCACGACCCTCTGAGTGAAAGAATTTCACCTCATCTCTGTTTTAAATGGGCAACCCCTTATTTTTAGATTGGCCCCTAGTTCTAGATTCTCCCACAAGAGGAAACATCCTCTCCACATCCACCCTGTCAAGACCCCTCAGGATCTTATATGTTTCAATCAATTCTCCTCTTAATCTTCTAAACTCCAGCGGATAAAAGCCTAGCCTGTCCGACCTTTCCTCTTAAGACAACCCGCCCATTCCAGGTATTAGTCTGGTAAACCTTCCCTGAACTGCGTCCAACATATTTACATTCTTCCTTAAATAAGGTAATTGATGCTGTACACAGTACTCCAGGGGGAGAATTTTCTCCCCTTCAGAAGTAGGGGGGGTGTTGTGCGGGAGCGGGTCCAGACATGCGTGCAGCTGATCGCCGCCCACGATCGGTTGGGTGCCGCCATTTTACATGGGCATGCCTTCAGCGTGACGCACGCCCAGAAGTGCTGGGCGCTCCCTGTGCGTGTGGGAGTCAGGGCCTGCGATCTTTCACGTGCATGAGCGCAAAACAGCGCAGAAATCTCCCTGAGGCACAGAGCTGCCTCGGGGAGGTTAGTTTAAGTTTAAAAAATTTTAAGGAAAAAAAAATTTTTAGGACGTGTCCCCTCATGTGAAACTGTCACATGAGCTGGGACAGGTCTATGAGTTTTATTAAGAAACTTTTCAAACCTTTAAAAACCTTCATGAAACCTCATTCTGCCTTTGGATGATGCTCAATGAAAAATGCGAAGGCTGCCTGGGCTCTTCACCTGCTCAGTGTATTGTTTTAATTAATAGTTAACTGACCTTAATAGGCCTTTGACAGTTCGGCGGGAGCACAGCTGACACAGGTGTGCATCCGCTGTACTGAAAACCTGAATGTCACGTGGTGACGTTGGGACGCATGCCCTACGTCACAACTCGCGATTTTACGTCTCGGCGAACAGGGCCCGCTCCCTCTCGCTGAGCCGATGGTTCTGCCCCAGATGTGGTCTCACTACTTCCCTGTGTAACTGAAGCATTATCTCCCTACTTTTGTATTCAATTGCTGCAGCTATGTACCTTGCTTGAAGGCTCTGACTGACTAGATTCAGTCTAATATGCTGAGTTTGTACCAAAACCCTGCTGTGAAGGGCAACCCGTGGCGTCGGCAACAGAGCTGTAATGTAAATAAGGTGGAGTTGGTTCTTTGGCCAACAATGGACTGAGTGGGCAGGTTGGGCTTTGCCAGAATGTATGACTTCATCATCAACAACCAAACGCTCCTGTGAGACGCTCTGGAGATGGACAAAATGTAAATGAGTCCAACAAGAGATTCGGTAAAGGGTGATCGAGAGATTTAGGAACATAGGAATAGGAAGAGGCCATTCAGCCCCCCAATCCTGTTCCACCATTCAATGAGATCATGGCTGATGTGCGACCTAAGTCCATATACCTGCTTTTGCCCCATATCCCTTAATACGTGTGGTTAACAGAAGCTTATCGATCTCAGATTTAAAATTAACAATTGATTGAGCGTTAATTTGTGATGGCAAAAGTGAGTTACAAATTTTTACCAGCCATCACGTGTACAAGTTTTTCCCAAATTCACTCTAAATACACCTGGCTTTAACTTTTAGAGTACGTTCCCTAATCCAAAATTATCCAAATGTGGAAATAATGGGCGGAATCTTGTACCTTTTCCTCTGAGGTGCTTGATGGCAGGGATGAAGTGTAAGTGGTTAACGTTAAGTATGTAAGTAGGCAGTCTCCATCATCAGTGATGTAAGATCAAATGACAACAGAGTATGCTAAAGGTTTGCTCTATGTGAAGCCTTGTGCTAATCCTTATACTGTACATAGTTAGTAGAATGTTGAAGAAAAGGGAAATGTTTTCCAACAGCCTTGCCTCCAGCAGTCTCTATCAATCCTGGCCAAGGACAACCTCATCTAAGACCCAGAATGATGATAACAGAAGAGGAGCTTTTCAACAGGTGGGAGGGTGGTGAGTGGAGACCCTGCGACCTTCCGGCCTCCATCCTGACAAAGTCATGGAGGGAAAGCTCATGAGTGGCCTACCCGCTCCATTGCCAATCGAGGCCTTTAAATGATCAATTAACGCCCACTTAACGGCCTCGCACTGCCAATGCTGATATTAACTTAAGGCTTGCCATGGTGGGGGTGTGGCACAAGACGCAAACCCTGCTGGTGTTGCTTGCAGGCCCCCAGGATGGGGGTGGGAATGCCTCGTTCAAAGGCAATTAGTGCCTGAACAAGAGGCGCGGCAGCGGGAAGTTAGGTGCTGCTGAGGGCTACACACTGGCCCTCACTTTTGATCCTGCTCAACACCCTCCCCAGCAACCCCCACCTCATGAGCCCCCTCTTGCCATCCCTCGCCCCTGGCCTGCAATCCAGCAATGAGGCTAGACCTTGGGTCGTTGTCATATTGGCAGCGGCCACCTCGAAATGGCTGGCAGCTCTTGATGGACAGGACCTAAGCTCCTAGGGTCCTTGATCCCGGGGGAGGGCCCACCGCTGGCCTGTCTAGTGCCTAAGTGGAATGAGATGTGGCAGGCCTTCCTGAAAAGAGGTGGCCTGGGTCTCCTGCTGGCTCTTCAATCGGTGGCCGAGACCCCCATCACATCCACAAGATTCTGCCTGACTTCTTTCTATCTGCCCCCTTAGTTCCCCTTAATATCTTGAAAAGTTCAGTCATATCACTCTTTAATCTTTTATGTTCCAAGGATTGCAACCCTCATTTGTGTAGTTTCACTTTGTAACTTAACCCTTGGTGCCCCAGTATCATTCTAATAAATGTACACTGCACTCCCTCAAAAGCCACTATATCCTGCTGAATGTGTGATGCCCAGAACTGAATACAGAGCTCCAGATGTGGTCTAACCATGGCTTTGTATAGCTGTAGCATGGCTTCTTATATTCCAGACTCTAGATATAAAAATCTGCATCCAGTTGCCTTTTTGATTATTTTCTGTATCTGTTCATAACATTTTAATGATTTATGTACATGGACCCCTAAGTATCTTTGAACCCGCATTGCTTCTAGCTCGTCACCATATAGAAAGTATTCTGATCTATCATTTATGGGTCCACAGTGAATGAGCTCACACTTGCCCACATTGAAACCCATTTGCACCACTTTTGCCCATTCATTTAATCAATTAATATCTCTTTGTGATTTATGCTCCCATCTCCACACTGCTTACAATGCTGCCTATCTCTGTGTCATCAGCAAACCTGGAAACACGGTCCTCAATTCCATCACCTCATTTATAAATAGAGTGAATAGTTGAGACTCCAACACAGATTTCTGTGGACCTTCCTTATCAGAAAAAAAAAACCCAATAAAACACTATGCTCTCCGAGGTGTGATATGTTACATTGCTAAATTTCTACATTGGTAAATGAAATAACTTATAAGATAAATTTAAAAATATAAAAGAGAAAAAGTCATCAGCATAAAGATAATGAGAGCTATGGGAGGTAGGGATCTTGGTGGGATGGGTACCTGGGGTAGGAACACTATGCAAGTGGAGGACCTGACCGTTTATGTTCACTAGTCCTGCAATCCATCTGCATTGCAGCAGGGCCAGCTGTAATTTGTTGCAGTAAAATTAAATTCTCGCATTATTCCCAGGATTTTGTCAATGAAGCTGACTCTATCTTGGAGCTCCATTCACAGGCCACTGAGAGCAATGACTTTGAACTGCAACACAGTAATAGACTGAATCCTTTTAAGAATAAATTTCAGGAGCAGCTATATTAACAGCACAGGATGAAGTCAAGGATGAAAAAGTGCTGCAATGCTACAGGTGCTATGAAGAACAGTGAATGCTGTGGTCACAAGACACAACTGAGAGATTGCAACGGCTGTGGGGGTTCCACTTATAAACCAAGTGACTTGGGTCTCGTGTCCGATGTAAATGGATGAAGATGACATCTAGGAATGATTACTTGATGGGTTTTCACCTGTGAGAGTGTGAAAGAAAGAAAGGTCAGCATTTAAATAGCACCTGTCACGGCCTCATGTTGTTTCAGTGCTTTGCAACCAATGAAGTACTTTGTGTTTTTTTTTTTGCAATGGAGTCACTGTTACAATGCAGCAAAGTTGGCAACCGAACACAAAGCTGAGGTTATCATGTTAAAATCGCATCCAGATATCTGCTGCTCCTAAAATTTAAAATAATACTAGCTCTCATCCCAGACTTTGATGGGCTGAATGGCCTCCTTCGATGCTGTACCAGCTCTGCCAGATTCCCCCTTGTTCTTGTAGCTGCACGGCTACCTCTGGTTGGAGCTTCAGAGGCCTTGGCTTGTGGTGGGGCTTCAAGTCGCTTACTGGCAGAGGGAGGACTTTGTTCCTCTCTACAAATATGGACTGGGGGGAGAGAGTGGGGGGTGGGGGGGTGGGGGTGTGGGGGCGGTGAGGAAGGGGGGATGTTATCACCTCACATGGTTTAGTGAGAGTGGGACATCAAAGGCTGAGATTGGGGGGAACAATAAGTAGGAGCATGAGGCTGGGACAAAGAGAGGGCAGAGCAGATTTTGGTTTCGGAATGAACATTTGGTTGTATTATTTATTCATATTAATAGAAGTGCTTCTTTATAGTTAGATGTTATCATCGTTAACTGGTGGTTATGGTTGTATTCATTATGTGTTATCATTGCCAGTTTGCAATTATCATTGGAGGGAAACATTTTTTCTGTATTGCTGTGGAATGCATTCAAATTGAATTATATTAATATCTAAGGAGACCAGCGCCTGGGGTGAGGGTGTAAGGGTCTGGGGGCTGGAAAAGTATGGAGCTAAAATCCTGGATTCTATAAACAAATAATGTCAGTAGTCTGTATCACCTTCCTGCTCATGAAAATTAACTTCAAAACAACCTGGTGGAGCTTGCCAGAACAAAAATAAAAAAATCATTAAGTTGAGTACCTATTTTTTCTTGCAACATATGCCAAAAGCTCTGGAGTAAAATGATATTATTTCACTTTTTTAAGATGCATATTTGCTTATGCTTAGCAATGCAACATATTGCCCTGGAATTTACTGAAAATGTAATAGCATAGGAGGCCCAATGCTATTCTGAAGGACACACACCGTTATTAACAGGGACTTGTGGCGAGGAAGAGATACCTGTTTGAGTTGCAAATAGTCACAAGTTGCTGAAAGATTTAAGCTATACAGTTAGCCTTGCAAAAACAGCAGCTCGCCATGAACTTTCCTGTGAGCTTCAGGAAATTGCTGTACGTGCACGCTAAGTGCCAACTAAGGCCACCACAAAAAATTAAGTTGAGTGATTAACAACGTAACTACCATATTGATGATATGATAATTGTTAATAATTACCAATTAACCTCTCTTGCCCAGAAAGTGTGTAAGTGTGGAATCTCATTCCTTCAGGTTGTGAACTAATGTGAAATATTTAAAAATTTCAAATTTTATAGTTAAATTTTTCTTACTTTTTCTTCCTGTCCTTTTTTCCTCTTTCTCCTAACCTAATCTTGCTGTCCGTCACTTTATTTCTGTGTCCCTTCCTGATTCGACATTGAATTTACTCCTTTTAATTCACTCTCCTTCTCAGACTTTCCTGTGTTTCTTCCTCAATTCTTTAATCTCATTGGTTAAGGAAAGACTTTGTGCGGAATTTACTGATGGTGACATGGGTTCTGCTAACTGGATGGCGAACTGCTGGGAGCATCCGTGTCGCTTTTTGACAGGAGGCCCAATACTATTCTGAGGTAATCAGGCACTTATCTGGCATCAATCCTCCCATCGAATTAAGGCTCCAGTGGGGGGGGGGGGGCCGTGAAATCCGCTGGCAAGTCAGGGGCCAGCAGCTCTGCAGTACTGGCAGCGCCACTGGAAGTGCTGGCCACTGCCTGTTTTACACTGGGGTCTACCCAGAGGATTGGCAATGGACCCTCAGTCAGGTAAGTGGGATAGGATGAGGCTTCCAGAGAGTGGTGGGACGGGGGAACCACCAGCTGGTGGGGAGAGGGGTGTTGACTGCAAAGACAGTGATGGTGGCTTCCTGGCGGGGGGAACCCCTCCTTTTGGATTCTAGGTTCCTCGAATAGGCACAGTCAGAGTGTCTATGTACGAGGGAGTCCTCTATTCACATCCCACCCTGATAGGCTGCAGGCTAACTCGACTGGGTCTGCCTGATGCCCCCCCCCTCCCCTCCAGGTGACAAGTCCCCCCGCCCACTGCTGGTTGAATACCAGCGGAGGCAGGATGAGATGGGCACTTAAGGACCTTAATTGGCTTCTGAGCAGGAAGGCTGCCTGCAAGCCTCCCCTCCCTGGAATTAATCTGAAGGAGTTAGGAAGGTGGTGGAATCTCCATCCCGCACCCGCCCTCCTGATCACAGGCACTGCGCTGCTCTCAGTTCACACTACCAAAAACTTTGTGGGCAAAATTGTTTGAAAGCTAAGGGTGTGTGAACAAGTCTGATTAACAGGGCACGCTACGAGAAGTGGCATTCCAGGGAAGTCTGTTCCTGCACCTCCTTTAAGCAGCCCATTTAGTTCATATTATCTTTGTTATACTAGTGAGCATGGCCTAGGCTTTGCAGCCAAAGGTAAAATGATGGCACTTGCCACTGACCATGAAGAAAGTTTCCCACAAAGATTTAGTGATCGTGGTTGCATATATTTCTTCTCTTATCAAGTTAATTTGAATGTGGTGCCAAGTCAAGAGCACAGATATCCAGCAACGGAGATATTATCTAGCAGGGTAAGCAGTTAATCACATTGAGGTATTCTCACGGACAGTAAAATGAACTGAATTTTATTGGGTTCAAAATTAATGATTGGGACATGCATACAATATTGGTTTAAGATCAAAGCTGAGATATGAAACAAACTCTTTCAAAAGAATAAAATATCAAGCAAATCAGAATTCTTTTATCATCATGAAAAAATTGGACATTCTACAACTATAAAATTAGTTTTTCAAGGGCATGGTTGGAGTTTTGAGGTTCTGGTCAAATTAAGTATTTCACTCCTAAATTCAGAATTATTTGACTGGACCCTTATTAGTGACAGTGAATATATGTATTTCAGTTCATATAATCGAGATATGATACACTACAATGTTTGAGCAATAGTTTACGAGGTGCAATTGTGAGTTATATTGCCCATTATGCTCCCAGGCAGAAGGTCATAATCTCCGTTATTCCAGCCTTGGTGATCCAGGCACCTTCATCTGATTGGTGTGACATGTGTGGGTTACCTCTGTCAACCTGTCCCTTCCTTGGCTATGTCTACCAGCTGGTCCCAGATTTCAGTCCGAATGTCTATACACCCTTGGCACCTGTGAGATCCCTTCTTATTCCTGCTTTGTTCAGCAAAGCCTCTGGGGACCAGTTTAACCCAATTGTGGACTTACATTTGACATAACCCAGTCCGTTACTAAGATGCCATGTACTCACCATTGCCTGCACAGGCTGGGTCACTGTCTCAAGACCCCTTTATGCCATCTGTTGTTTTGTTACACTCCTAGAAATGTGGCAATCAAAAGGGGCCTCTTTTACACTTTGGACATTCATGGCTTTGTGAAAAGGAAATTGTGTTGAACCAACTTATTGGAGTTCTTTGAGGAAGTAACATGTGCTGTGGATAAAGGGGAGCTGTCAAAGTGCTACATCAAAGGTTGTTGGGGAAAATAGAAGTTCATGGTGTAGGAGGTGACATATTGACATGGATAGAAGATTGTCTGGCTAACAGGAAGTAGAGAGTAGGCATAAATGGGTCTTTTCAGGTTGGCAAGATGTAACAAGTAATGCTCCACAGGGATCAATGCTGGGACCTCAACTGTTTACAATTTATATAAATGACTTGGATGAAGGGATTGAAGGGATGGATGTCAAATTTGCTGATAAGACAAAGATAGGTAGGAAAGTAAGTTGTAAAGAGGACATAAGGAGGATACAAAAAGATATAGGCAGGTTAAGTGAGTGGGCAAAGATCTGGCAGATGGAGTATGATATGGGAAAATGTGAAAGTGTCCATTTTGGCAGGAAGGATAAAAGAGAAGCTTATTATCTAAATGGTGAGAGATTGCAGAGTTCTGAGGTGTAGAGAGATCTGGGTGTCCTAGTGCATGAATCACAGAAGGCTAGCATGCAAGTACAGCAAGTAACTAGGAAAGCTAATAGAATGTTACTATTTATTGTGAGGAGAATTGAATACAAAAGTAGGGAGGTTACGCTTCAGTTGTACAGGGCACTAGTGAGACCACATTTGGAGAACTGTGTACAGTATTGGTCACCTAATTTAAGGAAGGATGTAAATGTGTTAGAAGCAATTCAGAGAAGGTTTACCACATAAAAACCTGGAATGGGTGGGTTGTTTTTTGAGGACAGGCTAGGTTTGTATCTGCTGAAATTTGGAAGAGTAAGAAGCGACTTGATTGAAACGTATAAGACCCTGAGGGCTCTTGACAGGGTGGATGTGGAGAGGATGTTTCCTCTTGTGGGAGAATCTAGAACTAGGGGTCACTGTTTAAAAATAAGGGGTTGCCCATTTAAAACAGATATGAGGTGAAATTCTTTCACTCAGAGGGTAGAATTTTACAACAGCGGGATTTTATGTTCCCACTGTCGGCAATGAGGTTGAGAACGTCTCGCCGCATTTTACAGCCCCGTCCCCGCTGAAAGGGTCGTGAGCCTTTGGGATTCTCTTCCTGAAAAAGTGGTGGAAGCAGAGTCTTTGAATATATTTAAGGCAGAGGAAGGTAGATTTTTGGTAAGCAGGGGGGTGATAGGTTACTGAGGGGATGTTGTTTGCAGATTTGAGGTTACTATCAGATCAGCCATGATCTTATTAAATGGTGGAGCAGGCACGAGGGGCTGAGTGGCCGACTCCTGTTCCTTGTTCATATGTTCGTATGTACTGTAATAGCCTTAATGGCCTAATGATTCTGATTAGATTTCCTCCCTTTACCTCTTAACACATATTAACTGAGGTGCCAAGCCTACATTCTCATAGGAACATAGCTTCCTCTGCTTGCTGTTCTGTTCTTATTTCTGCTGTTTTTTTAATTAAATTTTGTTTGGCCATAGTTCCCATTACTTCTATTTTAACTGTCCCGCTTCCAATACTATGCACACTTCCCTACAATCATCTGAATCTGCAGTTAGCACAAAGGATGGAAAACAAATCATATGCCTGTGTGTAGATATCCTTGGGATTTCAGGAGAGCAGTATTCTAACAGATACATTTTCTAATTCACCACCTAGTGAATAGAATGTAGCACTCCCAAATACTTGAACACCCGGGAGGCTGTTCAGCAGTAATTATGAATTCAGTACTCTATTTAAAAAATAAGGTGCACCTCATTTGACAGGATGTAACTTTTTCAAGGTCCCAGAAAAACTGTTCAAAATGGTCAAAAACCAATGCCCTTGGCACCAGTGCTACTGGATTTCCATGTTCAGGTATACAACACCAGTTCGGCCAGCACTAGTCATTTCCATGTTTTACTGTTATTTCCTTCCGGTTGCCACATGACTTGAGTCCTTGAGTTAAAATTGGTGCTTTGCTCTCTGCTGTTGCAAGGAAAATCAAGCTTTCTCTCTCTTTGCCCCTCTCCTGGCTCCCTTGAGTTGCCTATTCAGTCACATTTTGATTTGCTTAAAGGGCCTGTTTGCTGCTGTGGTATCACTCAGATAAAACAGGATATCATCGGCAGAGCAAGTCCCCTCTGCCAAAGAGCATTCTCTGGCTAACAGCACTTTATCCAAAAGTCACATGCAATTTGCAGCTCACTTGAAATGCATTGGGTCATATATAGCCTCCTAAACTGTCTACTGCCAGATTGATGAGTCTACACCAAAAAGCTTTAGTTGCCTCATTCTGGAGGGGTTGATGTTATGAGGAGGGTAGCATTAGAAGGCCATTAAACATCAACGTAAGTGGAGCGATGAGGTTTATGAATGCTGATTGCCAGTTCCGTGGGGAGAGCAGTTTTGTTTTGGATGATGCTGAGTGCTTCTGACGCCAGTTTGTTCTGCCAATAGCCTTCAGCTTTGCTGCTGACTCACTGCCTTAACCCCACAGGAAACGTTAAAGAAGTTTAAAAAAAAGTCAAAATATTCGACTCGAATGTGACAGTAACTCTTAACTCTTCACATCTTTGTTCTCCTGGATTGTGGCATGCATGGGGGGACAAAACCTTTCCACTGTAACATCTCCCAAGGACTTAAAAGATTTGCGATTATATAGCACGTTTCACAACCTCAGGATGTCCCAAAGCCCTTTATAGTCAACCTTTGAAGTATAGTTACAATTGTAATGTAGAAAACATGGCAGCCAGTTTGCACACAAGGACAAACATATGATAGTGGCCAGATAATCTGTTTTGGCGATATTGGTTGAGGGATAAATATTGTCCAAGACACATGGGATGAATTCCCCTGCTCTGTTTTGAACATCGTGGAATGAGATCTTTTACATTTCCCTGGGAGGGAAGACGGGTCCTCAGTTTAATGTCTCATCTGAAAGACTGCACCTCATTCCCTCAGTGTGAGCGGGGGTTGAAACCCTCAAGGATTGCCCAGGAGTTGAAGATCAATCTCCAGGAAAATGCTGGAATAAAACCATTGGAATATTAATTTCTTTTTTCATTCCCTTTGAACATTTCTCTTTACCAGATATAAAAATATTGAAAATGGGAAAAAAAATAGGCTATTTGGCTCACAGTCAAGCATCATCCAAATGGGTAATGAGTCATTTTGCCTTCCAATTCATGTAGGAAGGCACTCTGTCACAAGGATGGATATATTGTGTGACTAAAGGCAAGAGCGTGGAGGCAAGTCATGTGATGAAACCTCCAGTAATACATTCAATCATAGTTGTCAACTCTAGATAAAAACAAAAAAACTGCGGATGCTGGAAATCCAAAACAAAAACAGAATTACCTGGAAAAACTCAGCAGGTCTGGCAGCATCGGCGGAGAAGAAAAGAGTTGACGTTTCGAGTCCTCATGACTCCTCCGCCCCCCACACACACACCTTAAACCAGCTTATATTTCAACTCTTTCTTGGACTCCAAACCCACCGACTCCCACAGCTATCTCGACTACAGCTCCTCACACCCCGCTTCCTGTAAGGACTCCATCCCATTCTCTCAGTTCCTTCGCCTCCGTCGCATCTGTGCCGATGATGCTACATTCAAAAACTGTTCCTCTGACATGTCCTCCTTCTTCCTTAACCGAGGTTTTCCACCCACGGTCGTTGACAGGGCCCTCAACCGTGTCCGGCCCATCTCCCGCGCATCCGCCCTCACGCCTTCTCCTCCCTCCCAGAAACATGATAGGGTCCCCCTTGTCCTCACCTATCACCCCACCAGCCTCCGCATTCAAAGGATCATCCTCCGCCATTTCCGCCAACTCCAGCATGATGCCACCACCAAACACATCTTCCCTTCACCCCCCTTATCGGCATTCCGTAGGGATCGCTCCCTCCGGGACACCCTGGTCCACTCCTCCATCACCCCCTACTCCTCAACCCCCTCCTATGGCACCACCCCATGCCCACGCAAAAGATGCAACACCTGCCCCTTCACTTCCTCTCTCCTCACCGTCCAAGGACCCAAACACTCCTTTCAAGTGAAGCAGCATTTCACTTGCATTTCCCCCAACTTAGTCTATTGCATTCGTTGCTCCCAATGTGGTCTCCTCTACACTGGAGAAACCAAACGTAAATTGGGCGACCGCTTTGCAGAACACCTGCGGTCTGTCCGCAAGAATGACCCAAACCTCCCTGTCGCTTGCCATTTCAACACTCCACCCTGCTCTCTTGCCCACATGTCTGTCCTTGGCTTGCTGCATTGTTCCAGTGAAGCCCAACGCAAACTGGAGGAACAACACCTCATCTTCCGACTAGGGACTTTACAGCCTTCCGGACTGAATATTGAATTCAACAACTTTAGGTCGTAAGCTCCCTCCCCCATCCCCACCCCCTTTCTGTTTCCCCCTTCCCTTTTTTTTTCCAATAAATTATAAAGATTTTCCTTTTCCCACCTATTTCCATTATATTAAAAAAAAACCCCCACTAGAGCTATACCTTGAGTGCCCTACCATCCATTCTTAATTAGCACATTCGTTTAGATAATATCACCAACTTTAATTTTAACACCTATGTGTTCTATTGTACTATTGTCGTTGACATCTTTTGATGATCTGCTTCTATCACTGCTTGTTTGTCCCTACAACCACACCCCCCCCTCCACCTCTTTGTCTCTCTATCTCTCCGCCCCCCACACACACACCTTAAACCAGCTTATATTTCAACTCTTTCTTGGACTCGAACGCAAGTTCTGTCGAAGGGTCATGAGGACTCGAAACGTCAACTCTTTTCTTCTCCGCCGATGCTGCCAGACCTGCTGAGTTTTTCCAGGTAATTCTGTTTTTGTTGTCAACTCTAGTGTGAACCCAGATGGTGTGCTCAAGTCTTTGCAATGAGTCTTGAAACCATGTCCTCTGATTCAGAGGTGCTTTATTTGTTTATTCTTTCACGGGTGGACGTGACCAGCATTTTTATTGCCCATCCCTAGTTGCCCTTGAGAAGGTGGTGGTGAGCTGCCTTCTTGAACCGCTGCAGTCCATGTGGCGTAGGAACACCCACAGTGCTGTTAGGGACGGCATTCCAAGATTTTGACCCAGTGACAGTGAAGGAACGGCGATATAGTCCCCAGTCAGGATGGTGTGTGACTTAGAGGGGAACTTGCAGCTGGAGGTGTCCCTATGCATCTGCTGTCCTTGTCCTTCTAGTTAGTAAAGATCACAGGTTTAGAAGTTGCTGTCAAAAAGATGCTATTAACTGAGCCAAGGCTGAAGAGCTAATTAAGTACCTATTGAAGCGTAGCCACTGTTTTAACATAGGAAAGATCTCAAAGGCCGTAGAATACCTTTCCAGTATGCTCTATTTTGTATGTACACAGTGAATTATTGTAAGAAAGCCAAGGAATTGGACCATCTCAGTATTCAAGCTTAAATTTAGTACATCTTGAGATCTTTTTGAGGCCCTCAAACATTTTGCACAAGAATGTTCATAATTGACCCAAATTAATTCTGGTTGGAAAGTGGTGTAATGGTTGCCATTTCCTTCCCAGTTGACAGTTTTCTCATTGAAGGATATGCAAGTAACCGAAAGGATAAAACAGAAAGAAAAATGGAAAGACAATTGTGTTGATGTAGCACCTACCAGGGCATCAGGAGTGATTAAAATCTGGAATGATTTTCCAGATTGAATATTAAGCAAAACTCAGGAATCATTCAAATAAAGAGAAAAGACTTGCATTTATACAGTGCTTTTCACAACCACATGAGGTCTCAAAATGCTCTACAGCTAATGAAGTGCGGTCACTGTTGTAATGTAGGAAGCACAATGAGATAGTGATCAGATACTCTGTTTTTGTGATGTTGATTAAGTATTGGCCTGGACACTGGAGATAACTACCCTGGCCTTGTTTGAAATAGTGCTATTGGATCTTTTAGGCCATCTTAGAGGGCAAACAAGGCCTCATCTTAAAATCCCACGTGAAGTTCTGGTCACAGACCTGAAATGCTAACCCTGTCTCTCTCTTTGCAGATACTACCAGACCTGCTGAGTATTTCCAGCACATTCTGTAAGTCTTGTTTATGTGTTTTCTATATGTCCCATTACCACTCCCTTTGGTCTTGCACTATCAACTCTTTTGTCGTTAAATCTCTCCTGTTTTCCACCCTATCACAGTCCTTCCATTTTGGTCTTTTCCCCATCCTTCCACCTTTCACTTGCTTACTATCTATTATATTTATAACTTTTCCCAGATCTGATGAATGGTCACCGATTTGAACGTTTACCGTGTTTCTCTCTCCACAGACCTGATGAGTATTTTCAGCATTTTCTGTTTTTACTATTAACGACAGACCTGTCAGTTTTACGTCAATTATAGGCAAGCTACTGCAATCTATCATTAGAGACATGAATGAATGATCACTCTGTTTGGTATAAATTGATCAAATAGAGCCAGCATGGATTTGTGAATTATAGGTAATGTCTGATAAAACTAATTGCATTTTTTTGAAGTTGTTGGCATGATGGTGAATGGGAGAATGTCTACAGATGTTAACCAGATCGACTTCCAGAAGACATGTGATAAAGTTCCGCACAAAAATTCCCTCCCTAAACCTTTCCTGAGAAAGCATGGAATAGGAAGTAATCTTGTGACATGCGTCTGTAATTGGTTGGAAGGTAGGGGATAGAATAGGAATTGTTATGACTGATGCAGTTGTTAAAGTGGAGTTATTTAAAAATCCCAGCGGGAACCTTAAACAACTGTCATAGCCTATAATTTTAAGTGTTATATTTGAGATGCGACTCTAAATTCAGGAATCAGATCTCCAGTTCTCGAGGTTTTACAATAAACTAAGTGAAACATTTTATTAATTTACACAGGTTAAAATATATATACACATGGCTACAAATTGCTACTATCATAACTTTTAACAAATTCCCATACTAATCTCCATTAAGGCAACAGCAACTCATAGACTTAACCAGACAGCAGGCAAAGCATTTTCACCTTACGAATTCAAAATGAATTCTTTTCACTTTGGTTCCTGTAGAGAGAGTTGGAGGCTTACAGCTGTCTTTTGATCTCACATTGCCTCTCCATGAACACCCAAAAACTACTGAAGTTATCCCTACCACTTCCATTGAACGTTAATTCTCATTGTATCGACAACATCTGCACTAAACCTCTCTAACAATGATACCCCTTTCATAGTACCAATTTTATTAGTAATATAAACATATGACTTGGTACCTGCTGGATAGGTATCATTTTTCCCCCCCCATTTCTTGAATGCTCTATCCAAATGCACGCTATCTCTCTTACATATCAAAACTAGTACACATCAAAGCACACAGACGAGATGGCTTTAATCCAATTAAGACACACCCTAAACCTCTATTTTAAAAGAAAAATATTTTCCAATATTATTATATACCTTAATAGCTTCATGACAGAATCAAGGGATTAGTAAGATATAACAAGTAGTGTTCCCCAGGAATCTGCACTGGGGTCTTTTAGCTTATCATGGGGAGGCAGTGGCGTAGTGGTATTGTCACTGGCCTAGCAATCTAAAGGCCCAGGGTAATGCTCTGGGGGCCTGGGTTTGAATCCCACCACAGCAGATAGTGAAATTTGAATTCAATAAATAATCTGGAATTGAAAGTCTGATGATAACCACAAAACCATTGCTGTAAAAAAAACCCCATCTGATTCACTAATGCCCTTTAGGGAAGGAAATCTGCTGTCCTTGCCTGGCCTATGTGTGACTCCAGACCCCCAGGGTCAATTTGGGATGGGCAATAAAGAGTTAAAACAAGGCTCACAGAGGTACTGCTTGCAGCTGCAACTAGTTAATTAGATAACTGGCTTAACCAGGTTTTCAGAGGGTAGTTTCAGATTATATAAGGAGGCTATCTTATAGTGCTGTTTTAGGCTGTAGTAGAGTGTTTCAGTTGGAGTTTGATGACTGATGGAGTTTGGTGAGGAGGTGCTCCTTTCTCTTTTTTTAAACCTTTGCTCAGAAAGAAGAGTGGTGGCCTTGGTAAGTAGGGATTGGTGAGTAAATTATAAAAGTGTAATATTTTAATGTTCCTAGACTTGGATTTAACTATGAAGCACCAGGAATAAAAGAAATTTAGGGCCAATATAATTAAGTAATATAAATAATCCAAAGTAGAATAAAGTTAACATAAGGGAATTAGAGTTAAGACATGCCAGGGCAGCTGAATTGTGGAATGCATGTCCTATAATATGTGCAAAGTCATGGATGCTACCGGTGTCTTAGATGATCACTTGTGCAGGAAGTGTTACCAGCTGCAGAAACTTGAGTTCTGGGTTTCAGAGCTTGAATGGTGCCTGGAGTCACTGTGGCACATCTGTGAGGTGCTGAGAGCTACATGGATAGCACATACAGAGAGGTGGTCACACCGCATCTTAAGGGCCTGGAGACAGAGAGGGAACGGGTGACCACCAGGCAGTCCGAGAGAAGTAGGCTGGGAGTGCTGGGGTCCCGCTAGCAGATTGGTTTTCTGTTTTGGAAGCTGTCGAGGGTGCTGGTTCCTCAGGAGTACAGTCAGAGCCAAGTCTGTGGCACCACAGGAGGGGAGGAAGATGAAAGGAAGAGCTATAGAGATAGGGGATTCATTGGTTAGGGGAGCAAATAGGCATTTCTGTGACTGCAGATGTAACTCCAGAATGGTATGTCACCTCCCTGGTGCCAGGGCCAAGGATGTCACAGAACGGCTCAGGACATTCTTCTGGGGCATGGTGATCAGCCAGAGTTTGTGGTCCATGTTCCTACTAATGACTAAGTTAGGAAGGGGGATGTAGTCCTGCAATCAGAATTTATGGAGCTAAGTAGAAAATTAGCAAGCAGGACCTCTAATATAGTCATCTCTGGATTGCCCCAGTGCCATGTGCCAATGAGTATAGGAGGAGGATAAGGTGGATGAATGTGTGGCTGAAAAAATGGTGAGGGGGAGGGCTTTAGATTCCTGGGACACTGGGACTGGTTCTGAGGGAGATGGCATCTGTAGAATCAGAGTGCAGAAGAGGCCCTTTGGCCCATTGAGTCAGCACTGACCTACCTACCTAATCCCATTTACCAGCACTTAGCCCATAGCCTTGAATGTTATGACATGCCAAGTGATCATCCAGGTATGTTTTAAAAGATGTGAGGCAACCCGCCTCCAGCACCCTCCCAGGCAGCGCATTCCAGACTGTCACCACCCTCTGGGTAAAAATGATTTTCCTCACATCCCCCACACCCCCCCGCACTAAACCTCCTGCCCCTCACCTTGAACTTATGTCCCCTCATGACTTCCCCTTCAACTAAGGGGAACAGCTGCTCCCTATCCTGTCCATGCCCCTCATAATCTTGTACACCTCGATCAGGTTGCGCCCCAGTCTTTGCTCCAATGAAAACAACCCAAGTCTATCCAACCTCTCTTCATAACTTTAATGTTTCATCCCAGGCAATACCCTGGTGAATCTCCTCTGCACCCTCTCCAGTGCAATCACATCCTTCTTAAAATGTGGTGACCAGAACTGCACACAGTACTCCAGCTGTGACCTCATCAAGGTTCAATACAACTCCAACAGTTATTTTTGTTTTTGTTTCAGATTTCCAGCATCTGAAGTATTTTGCTTTTATCCAACATGATCTCCCTAATTTTATAATCGATGCCTCGATTGATAAAGACAAGTGTCCCATGTGCCTTTTTCACCACCCCACTAACGTGCCCCTCCACATTCAGGGATCTATGGACACACGCCAAGGTCCCTTTGTTCCTCACAACTTCCTAGTGTCATGCTGTTCATTGAATACTTCCTTGTCAAATTACTCGTCCCAAAGTGTATCACCTCACACATTTCAGGATTAAATTCCATTTGA